>NC_083114.1:35505989-35838833 GCF_949774975.1 Lagenorhynchus albirostris
GTGCCTAATTGGCCACATGGTATTTTCAAAAGCCAATAAATCATGTCACTTCTATAAGAGATCCCAACGTTTAAAATAAATCTATAACGGCATACCCAATCTTTCAAGATGGACCAGATGCAGAGTTTTCTCTGAATCAAGTCTTCACTCCTTCCTCCACATCTCACCAGGAAAATCCCTGTTTGTCCATAATCTAAACACAATGCAGCTTATTTTACTTAAACAAAAGTTTGATTATATTCCACGATGTCATCATTACAATAAGGATCAGAGTTTAGCAATTCAACTCATCTTTTCTGCTCTCTCTAGAAATTATACAAACTGTTTTTAAGTCAGACCAGTGACATTTATTGCTCAACTTTGATCCCAGATAGTTATGAAGGCTAGCTAGCTTTTGTCCCTGAGAACCAATGCAACTATTTTAAGTGTCACAAATGAGGATACAGCAAAGAGCTTTAGTTCTCAGAGAGAAGTGATTAATTTTATCTCTGACATCCTTATCTGGCTCTTGAAGAGTTGACCCATCATCCCCAAAATATATTATACAGAAAGTCTTGCAAAAAGGTTGGGTGAAGCTTTCTTAAAACTTATATAGTCAGTTAACTCTGGGTATCAATTGCCTTTTGAATCACAAAAGTAATTTCTGAACTTAAATGGCAAATACTAAAGCTCACAACAGCAAGTTTTAAAAATTACCCTGTTCCCTACTTTTTAACATTTGCTCCATGTTGTAGAAAAAGTGAATATATGTAAATATTTTTAAAAAGAGAAGGTGCACTTATCTGAGGAAAAATAAAAGACAACAAAAAAAAAATCCATTGTTTGTGCTGCTAGTTTCCTAACTCAGTTAAACCCCACAAAAACCATAGACTAGTTTCATAAAAGAAAATAATGAGTATCACATACACATCTAATACAATAAATTCAAACAGGAGCACACATATTATGTTGGTGATCAAACATGGACACAGATAGGCAGAACAGGATGGAACAAGCAGAGCCAAGAAAATTAGAAATAAGCCCTTTCTCTCATTCCTGAAAACCATGCAAAGCAGAATAGCCCAGTCAATACAAAATGACAGACGCACGAAGAATCTGAAGAAAACGCAGAAAGGCAACCCTAATGATTAAAAGAATTATCGTTCAATGAAGGCTAAGTTGAAAGATGAGAATATCCTTGTGAAAACATGCCAAAGACAAAATGAAAAAGTCCATTAAGAGTGCACAGTGAACCAGATACTGGAATGCCACAGAAAACCAAAGGAAAAAGTAGAGGGGAAAGAGCATGTTGCTTCAATAAAAAACACGGTAAGACACATGTAAGGCATTCAACTACTGCAAACTTAGAAGTACTGAGTTAAATGAATGCTGTACATGAGAACCAATGCAGTAATGTACATTTACTCTGCAAGACATATTATGGAACACTGCAGCAAGTACCAAAAAAAAAAAAAAAAAAAAAGTTGCCAATAACCAAGAACTCTACACCTTAATAAGGCTAAAAGGTAATGCAATACTTGGAAGAAACTAAATGATAAGCCTTCAAGTTATCAATTGAAGGATGTGACTTTAACATGTTCTAAGAAAACACCAGGCCAACTGTCATTCTCACAAATCAGAGCAGGAGAGGGAAGAATAATGCTTGTCTCCTACTGAATGGTATTCATCATAAGTGAAAATGAGTATAGCTTGAAGTGGAACTCTGCCTGTGTCTGAAGAAAAGTGAGTCGGTGGGGAGACAAGAAAGTGAAAACATTCTCTTAATAAATTAAATTCTCATAAAAACTAACCTTTCTCCTTGGATTTTCTATCTTGTTCTCTGTCCCGACTTTTGCTCCTGTGCTTATATGACTTTCGATCTCGGCTTTTTGATCTTCTTCGATCCCGACTACGAGATCTATGCTTTCTTTCTGACCTATCATGGCTTCTGCTTCTTCGTCGATCTCTGCTTCTTAAATAATTTGAAACAAAAGGAAAGCAATTTCAGCTGATATTACAGTGATAAAAAACCTTGAAGAATTACATACTGTTGAATAAATAACAAGATTAAAAGCAAAATTTACCCTTAAAGGCAAAAGAATAGAATGTACTATTAAAACATATTTACATTAGAAATCTTAAGAACTGAAAATTGAAAATCCTTCTAACTTCAATTTTTCAAATAGGTAGCCCTACCCAAAATAATTTATAATTTAAATGTCTTGGGCTTCCCTGGTGGCGCAGTGGTTGAGAGTCCGCCTGCCGATGCAGGGGACACGGGTTCGTGCCCCGGTCCAGGAAGATCCCACATGCCACGGAGCGGCTAGGCCCGTGAGCCATGGCCGCTGAGCCTGTGTGTCCGGAGCCTGTGCTCCGCAACGGGAGAGGCCACAACAGTGAGAGGCCTGCGAACCGCAAAAAAAAAAAAAAAAAAAAAAAAAAAAAAAGTCTTCTCAGAATCAATAAGAGAAGCACTTAAAAGACCATCCAATACACTGACTTCCTAATAAGACTGCATCAAACCTCCTTAGACTGCCTCAGAAATAGCAATGAAGTTGCCTCGAAGATGGACTCGTTCAGATTCAACTCTCATAATCCATCCTCACACTTACTGAGACTTAAGAGGGTCAAGTACCAAGGAATATCACTGGTAATTACTACTGTTTATTGCGCACTCACTATATGTCTGGCACTGTTTCATGTGTTCAATATACCTGCTTCGCCTTCTTTCTCTACTTCGTGATCTTTTGTGGTCCCGAGACCTGCTGCATCTTCGGTCAGAAGTTCGGCTTGAGTGACGACTCCTTGATCGACTCCTCTTTCTTCTTTCTCTGTCTCGAGCCCTTTCTTTTTCTCTTTCTTCCTCTTCTCTTCGTCTTTTCCTCTCTCTTTCTTCCCTTTCTCTCTCCCTTTCTTTTTCTCTTTCTTCTCGTTCTTGTTTCTCCTTTTTTAAACGCTCATCACGATCAGGTTCTTCAGTTCTTTTTCTCAATTTTTCCTAAGGAAATAGAGTTTGATTTTTTTTTTTAGAACTATATAAAGACACTGTCAAACAATGGCTACCTAATGTGAAGCATTTTTAGACCAACTTATGGAATTTGATGCCCTAAAAGTGAAATGGAGAAATCTCAACACCATGTATGTACACAAGATATTACTTGACTAAACCCTCAGGAATATTCTTTCTCCCAAATTCCTGGCACTACAGAGTAAAAATAATAAAGTGCTTTGCTAATCTAACGAATAGCAAAGCATTATAGGGATTATCGCTACCTCAAATAACACAGTCAGCAAAAATATCAACGAGAGATTTGTATCTCTGTGTGATCAATTTTTAACCATATTAAAATAAAGTACTAGCTATAGCTAAAATACATGTTTATAAGAAACTTACTTTTAATTCTTCTACAGTAGCTTTAATTTTGGCATAGCCCATGTGCTGTTTTCCCATCAAATGGTCATCTACCCGGGACTGGGCATCTCCCACTATCAAAAAAGCTCCACACACTTCACAAACTTCCATTTGTTTTTCTTGGGCAGCAAAACTTTCAATTGTCTGAAATGATAAATCAGTTATTATAAGAATATCTGAGAAAGACAGAACAAACAAATCGCCCCAAAAGTACTTAACATTTAGAATAGATTTTTAATTTTGTCAACTGCTACTTTCCACTTCCCCAAAGCCGTAATACTGAGCAGCAACTTTTAGAGAGAGGAAGCATGACAGCAGCAATCAACTTTCCACATCACCCAAGAAGTACTGAGACCCCATCCCTCAACTCCAACAAAGAAAGAGCTACCTATACCACCTCGAAAAAGCTACCTATTTTAGTCTGAATTCATTTCTCGCTTGGTTCAACAGGTTAAAAGTGTGGACTCCATATTAAAAATGTTTTTCAAAATCATTAAGGAATTGAACTCACTGAGTATAATCTGAACATATCCTTTTAATATTTGGGAACCAATGACCAATTATATTCTAGCATCAATATCCAAAACATGTATTTTGTACGTACAAATACATACACTGATACAAAATACACTGTATCAAAGGCATATCAAATACATTGACACAAAAACACGTATCAATATCCAAACATTATATTCTCTAACTGGAAGTTAAGAAAGTAGAAGGTATTATTAAGAGTATAGCAATTCTGCACTAAGGTAAATACAAACTGAGTAATTTGTTCTAACAAAAAATAAATAAAACCCAGGCCCAAATCAATACTTATGATCTAAGGCACAGGTTGGCAAGCCAGCGGCTTAGAGGCCTGTTTTTGTAAAGTTTTACTGGAACAAAGCCACATCCAATTGTTTATATATTGTTTAAAGCTGCTTTTGTAATATAAGAGCCTTTATATTACAAATCTTGTGACCTGCAAACCTAAAATATTTACTATGTGGCCCTTTAAAATAAAGTTTGCTGACATTAGAAAACTGTTCTCAAATCAGAATAGATCCTAGTAATTCACAGTGAACAGCCTGGGTAAACCAAAATGAGGTTGCTACTCACCGAAGTTGTGGACCTAAGCAATTCTCTCTCTTCTTTTAACTGTTCAACTAATTTCATCATTCCCTGGGCTTCTTCTACTTTTCCTTCAGATCCTAATTCTTCAATCTAAGGGGAATTTAAAAAGCAGTCAGGATATCTTTCTAACCACACTATCCAAGTATTTTTCTTTTTACCCCAAGCTTCATTAGCATTTAGCGGTTGTTTTGGGTCTTTTTGTTTGGTTTTGTTTAGTGAAGCCTGCATTAATTATGTATACTTGACAGGAACATAAACAGCAAATTTCTAACGTGCACTATTTCATAAGGTTTGACTCCCATGAAAGCAACACCACCATCTAGATAATAAACATATCCATCACCCGAGAAGGCCTCCTCCTGCCCCTTTGCTGTATCTCCTCCCAAAGCAACCCCTGATCTGCTTTATGTCACTATAGATTAGTTTGCATTTTCCAGAATTTTATTTAAATGGAACCATGCACTTTTTTTTCCTTCTGTAGGGCTCTGGCCTCTTTCACTCAACCTAATTATCTTAAGATTCATCCACACAGTTACATGTAATTAATTCCTTTTTATTACTGAATAGTGTATCACACTGTATATAGATCAGGGTCCCCAACCCCCAGACCAAGAGTGGTCCGTGGTCTATTAGGAACCTGGCCACACAGCAGGAGGTGAGCAGCAGGCGAGCAAGCAAAGCTTCATCTGTATTTACAGCTGCTTCCCTATCGCTGACATTACCACCTGAGCTCCACCTCCTGTCAACATTATGGTGAGCTGTATAATTATTTCATTATATATTACAATGTAACAGCAATAGAAATAAACTGCACGATAAATGTAATGAGCTTGAATCATCCCGAAACCATCCCCCCACCCCCATCTGTGGAAAAACTGTCTTCCATGAAACCGGTCCCTGGTGCCAAAAAGGTTGGGGACCGCTGGTATAGATACATCACATTTTTTTTACACATTTTTTTTATCCATTAACCTACTGACACGAGTTCTTTCCAGGTTTGTCTGGGGTGTTACTTGCCTAGTATGAATAAAGCCACTATAAACATCGGTATACAACTCTTTGTGTAAACATATGCTTTCATCTCCCTAGCAGTGTAATGGCTCGCGGTGCCTCTTTTAACTTTTTAAGAGAGAAACCTTTTTCCAAAGTGGCTGCACCATTTTACATACCCCAACAGCATAAGACAGTTTGCCCAGCTCTCCACTAACACTTGATATGGTCAGTCTTTTTAATTTTAGCAATTCTAATAGGTGTTCAAAAAGCATCTCACTGTAGATTTGTATTTCCCTAATGTCTAATGACATTGAGCAACTTTACATGTATTTATTTGCCGTCCTTATACCTTCTTTGGTTAAGTGTCTACTCCAAGTATTTTCTGACATTAACGCACACAATTCTCACCTGCTGCAGGAGTACATCGATTTTATCTGTTAGAACCTGAATTTTTTCTTCATTTTTGCCTGTTGGACCAGCTGCCTAATGGAGACAACAGAATGTATTATCAACAACTAAAATACAGAGATAGACGTTCAAAATCTCACATACCATCCCTACTATTTTATTTAATAACTGAAACGCTGAATCACAAGGACAGTAACTCAGTTGCCTCAATTTTTGTTAATCAGCTGCATATTCTGTCAGTTATTTATATCTAAGATCAAAACCTTATGATTAGCAAAATCAATATTACATTTACTAATAAAGACTGAAATTTTAAAAGAATACAAAGTAATGAATGAACCTGCACACAAGTTTCAACACTAGGGAAATCTCTGGGTTTCCAGAGAACAAGGACACTTTACAAAGACTGTAAATTAATTTCATACTCACCCCAGATGACTGCTGGTTTTGAGATAATGCCAAACGAGCATGGCCTCGTCTAATTCTACGTTCTACTTCTGCAAGTAAGCTCTGTAAGTATCGAAGAAAATCTCTCTCATAGCCAACTTTCATAAAACGAGAACTCTTCTCATACCTAATAAAAATGAAAACAAACAAGCACTGCTTTCCTTCCAAATCTTTCTTGATTACAACTCTCATATTCTATCTTAACTAATCTCATGGACTACTGCGTTTAGACTGAAGGCGTAGGGAATTCCCTAGCGGTCCAGTATTAGGACTCTGTGCTTTCACTGCTGAGGGTCCGGGTTCAACCCCTGGTCAGGGAACTAAGATCCTGCAAGCCGTGAGGAGCCATCAAAAAATAGTAATAAAAGAAAAAAAATAAAACACAAATGTGATATAGAAAAAAATGCTTAGGCTTATTCTTGGCATACAGTATGTACTCATATGGTGATACTACATAAAGCTGCATCACTTTGTACCACCCCCAACTAGTGAAGAGGACCTCTGTCCAACATTCATTTTACACGAATTTCAATTATTTCTTCAATCCTTGTCCCCTTAAAGCCAAATAATGATGGGGGTGGGGGATGACCCCCCAAAAGGTAACTTACTGTTTTCGCAGATTTTCATCATGAATTTTTTCACAAGGCCCTGAAAGAACAAGAAATATGAAGGTATAAATTATTGAAGTTAACTTTTCTCTTGCTAAAACAAAAGTTCTTTTTAAAAAAGGAAAGAAGATCCATTTAATCACTGAGTAGTCTGCAGACACCTAAATTAAGCCTACTGAATCATGAAGCGACATACCCAAGCAAGCACATGAGAAGTGTTCTCCTTAGTCTTCAAGATGAGTATAACACAGAACTACGTAAGAGAAGAAAAAAGAGGGAGTAGGAGGAATGAAAAAATTGTTCCTTACTGCCACCAAGAAGAAAACTGAGATGAGGGCAGACCACTGGTCTGAACCACCAGCGCCATTTTATTAATTTCGAGTCTCTGTGAATAGTACAAGACTAGCACCCTAGTCCTACCCCTTACCATCTCCAAAAGGCAACCAATTTTGACCCTTTTAGTTGTATCTTCTGGAATTACCTCCATATTTCTAAATTTTATGCTTATTTTGCTTTTTCTTGGTTTATCCTAGGCATCAAAAATTTAGGTTAAATAAACATTCAGTGCTTATATTTTGATTATGCAAGTCCTACATTAACTGCTGAGTCAAACAAAAGGTGCATTATAATGACACTTTTGATAAACTTACTGGAATTCTTTCTTTTGTTTAGTCTTTTCTATGTCTCTATTTCCAAATTCATCTCAAACACTTTAACTCAGCTATAAGAAACTATCTCAATACCAATGACCCTCAAGATTCAAAATATATCAGATAATCAGCTTTATTTTCTTCCATGAGCTTTCTGTCCTGCTTCAGCCTGGGCTGCTTTTTTTCTAAGCTCACTAATAGAGTTGTCATCCTTAGAAATTCCTTTTCTGGTCTGTACTGAAGTTTACTGGATCTCTTATTTCTCTCCTTGGTTTACGCCCATGAGTTTCCAGAGAAAAGGTGGTAGATAAGTTTGTTGAGACCGTGCATGTCTGAAAATGTCCTTTTGTTTGGCTATATAGCTAACCTAGGTAAAAACATTTTTTCATTCAGAATCCTGAGGGTGATTCTGCAGTGTCTTCAACTTCCAGTGTCATACTGACAAATTTGAGGCCATCCTGACTGATAATCCTATGTGCCCCACCCTCACGCCTGGTGTTCTGGAATTTCACAATGGTGTGGATCTTTTTTCATTTGTTGTACTGAGCTCTTGAAGGACTCACTCAATCTAGAGGGTAAAGTCCTTTAGTAATGCAATATTAAAATTTCCTCCCTTCTGTTTTCTCTATCTAGAACTCTTAATTAGCTATTAGAGGACTGGACTGATATAATTTTTTCAAATTTTAATTTTTTATCAACATTCCACAAATTAATTTTATCCTCAAAACTTTCCCCTGATTTTATTTCAGATTTCTCTAGTTCTAATTTCTAAGAACTCTTCTTAGTTTTTCAAAACTTCCCTTTTAATACAGCATCCTATTCCTCCTGATATGTTCTCTTATTTCTCTGAGGATACTGAATTTAGTTACGGCTTTAAAATTTTTTTTCTTCTGTTTTCCCCCATTATCCACCATATTCCACTAAATTCTTTTTTTCTGTTGGTTTTGGTTAATCTTTTGTGCTTGAAGGTTTTCTTCAAATGTCTGACTGGTATTCCTTGGCTGGCAAAACACTTCCAAAATCTGACTCGAAGTTGGTATGCTCAGGCAGGGTTTGTCAACTAACGGGCTTTACCATAGGAAAATCGGGCAGCAAGACTTTCTTTAGGAGATTCCCCAAGGGTCAGTACCTGTAGATCATTTCTCTGGAACTGTTCACTTTCTCTAAAGAATCCTCTTCTCTTCTGCCTGGGGAAAAACATCTGGCTGTATCCTTCTAGGAACAGGGCAGAGGAAGGGAATGGGAAAACCTCACTATTGAAAATACAGACTCATTTTATCTCTTATAGTCTCATCTTCGTTCATTACTGCCCTATCCTGTATCTCTACTCCCAGTATCTAGATACATCCAGCCCTAATGTGCTCTTAATGTTTTAGGGCAAGCTGTTAATGTTTCTAGAATGATACTAGTTATGTACCATCCTTGGGAGAAGAAAATGATCAAATTTTTTTTTTGCATTTTGTGGCTCAAATGAACTAGTCTCTTTACCCCAATTTCTTCAGAACATAACCCCCGGGGTCTCCTGGGCTGTAGGGGTGGGAGACAGAATCACCAGATGCACAGGTCTGACCACACAGACTAGTGGTTCTCAACAAGGGCAGTTTTGCCCCCAGGGGTATCTGGCAATGCCTGGAGGCATTTTTGGTTGTCACAATTGGGAGATGTTACTGGCATCTACTGGGTACAGGCCAAGGATGCTACTAAACATCCTACAATCCACAGGACAGCCCCTCCCACCCCCGCAAACACAGAATTTTCCAGGTAAAACTGTCAAATGTCAAGGTTGAGAAACCCTGAACTAGACTAATCTCTGGTTTTCAGCCCCATGATTCAACTCTGCCTTCTATGGTACCTGATGCCTCCAAATCCTGAGCCTGTCCAGGGTTCTGCTGATCAAACTCTTTCTTCTAATATCCCCTTCTGCAGGCTTTTAGGGTACAGGTTTCTCTGCTATTCTTCCATCCACTTGTCATCTTCCAAAAATGTGCTGACATCTCTAATGTTATCTCGACTCTTCCATTTACACCTTTTTTGTTTTTAAATTTTCATTTTAGTGGAAGGGTTTCAGGAGGGAGTGGAAATAGATATGTATATTTAATTAAGCCACCATGTTTAATTAGACTGACATTTATTAATACATTCAAAAAACTAAGCCAGGAAAGAAATTACTTTATCAACAAACCTTTAAGAGGAAACTTCTTTTCAAAATTATAAAGTATCAGTTTCTCTTTAATCATAAATTCGATAAAAGTTACACAGAACACTTACTTACCAAGATCAGAACGAGTGTTTGTGAACAATTCCGCAGGACAAAAGCCACAGAGATAATATTTACAAACCTAGTGAAGAAAAACAAAGGTAATTTAACTTTTTGAAATTGTTTGGTTTTACAACTATACCAGAAAAGGGTGCCAAATAACTATTTTCTCATTTCATGATCTTCATCTTTCAACCAAGTAAGTTTAAGAATAATTTCATTTGTTAAGCCATTTAGTTAGGTAAATTAATGACTTTCAGACTCCTGGATTCCAGTACAAGAAATGCAGGACTGACAGTTACCAGCATTTTCTATTTCTATAATTACTTCCTATTTCTATTACAGTATTAGAAATCACTGCCCTACTCCCAAGCAACAAAAAATATTGGATAAAGACATCCAGAAAAAAGATAACTTTTTATTTTTAATTAAAAACACACTGTTCTTATTTTCCTAACTTTGTTAAAGACCAGAACCAATTTACAGACTAAGACTTGGAAATCACTGCCTAAATTCCAAATAACACTTATTTAAAGCAATCTGGTTCAGTATTTTCACTTAAAGAGATCCTGTAACAGGCCCTAAGGTGTAGTGGATATTTTCACACACGCCAGCACTTTACTGAGTAATTTCTATGGTATGAGGAAGAATTATTAACATGAAACCGACTTTTAATTCTCTCTCATTGGTACTTTTGTAACTCCTTCAGATATATTCCGAGACTGCTCTATCCTATGTTTAATTCTATAACACTGCAAACCAAAACCTGTTAAGCAAAATTCCAAAATATCTCCCTTCATATAACCCTTCATTGTTATTGGGTAAATTTTCAATGTACAACTATAACACATGATAGAAAAGGTCTGCTAAATTTAAGATTGAATGAGTTTTTTCGAGACACTTAGAACTGGATGTTAAATCTGAAATAGATTTAGATTGTTTTTTGCTTCAAAGGTCAATTGTTTTATACTTGTGTGAAGCAATGTGGTTCCATAAGCTGTGTCCAGAAGAACGAAGGTCTTATAAAGAAAGGTCTCATAAAGAACAATGAGATTCAAAAATCATGTCTAAACAGATTTAGTTTTATATCAATATTATCCTGTTATATGTAGCCATATGTCATAGTATCTTTGTACCATTTTCTTTTCTTTAGGAGTTCTAACACTCGATTTTAAATTATTAAAAAGGCTCTGTATGACCACAAATAACATGTTGGCGAGGATGTGGAGAAAGGGGAACCCTTGTACACTGTTGGTAGGAATGTAAATTGGTGCAGCCACTGTGGAAAAACCGTATGTAAGTTCCTCAAAAAATAAAAATAGAACTACCATATATGATCCAACAATTCCACTCCAGGGTATATATCCAAAGAAAACGAAAACACTAATTCAAAATGATACATGCACCCCAATGTTCACAGCAGCGTTATTTACAATAGCCAAGATATGGAAGCATCCTAAGTGTCCATCAACACATGAATGGATAAAGAAAATATGGTATATATACACAGTGGAACACTAATCAGCCATGAAAATTTGCCATTTGCAACAACAAAGATGGACTTGGAGGGGATTATACTTAGTGAAATAAGCCAGAGAAAGACAAATACTGTATGCATTTGTGGAATCTTAAAAAAAAAAAAAAAGCAAATTAGTGAATATAATAACAACAAAATAAAACAGACTCTGTGATATAGAGAACAAATGGGAAAAGGGAGGGGCAAAATAGAGGTAGTGTATTAAGAGGTACAGACTATGATGTATAAAATAAATAAGCTACAAAGATATATTGTACAGCACAGGGAATATAGCCAATATTTTACAGTAACTGTAAATGGAGTAAAATCTTTAAAAATTGTAAATCACTATGTTGTACACCCGAAAGTTATATAATATTGTAAATCAACTATACCTGAATTTTAAAAGGGCTCTATACGTGCAAATGTTTTAAAATGCTATATACTTTTCTAATTATTAAAAAGTCTGATTTATTAAATTTTGCATCCACTTTAAGTGTATCAGCAAAATACCAATGCCAACATTCAGTTTAAGAATCTCTTTCAGGGGACTTCCCTGGTGGCACAGTGGTTAAGATTCCGTGCTCCCAATGCAGGGAGCCCAGGTTTGATCCCTGGTCAGGGAACTAGATCCCGCATGCATGCCGCAACTAAGAGTTTGCATGCCACAACTAAGGAGCAGGCGAGCCACAACTAAGGAGCCCGTGAGCCGCAACTAAGACCCGGCGCAACCAAATAATTAACTAATAAAAAAAAAAGAATCCCTTTCATTTGGGGGAAGGAGGACAGAGACAAAGAGGGTATGCTACTTATCTTTCAGACTATTAACCCTGGTTCCAAGGGCCCAAAAATTATTTAACGAATTTCCCACAATTTTAATAGTTATATAAAATAGGTTAATAATAGTTATTACCAGCATTTACCATTACTTATAGCTACAAATTATATGATTTTAATTATATTATTTAATTTTAAAACTAAACTTGGCGTTCAGCCCTCATAAGTATAAAAGTTTACTATCATAAGTATGAAAGTTATTACTATCACTATGCATTCTGCTTTCAAGTACATATGTAAATATAAGACTACTGTTCATTAAAACAAAAGGAATAAACATCTCTATGGTCCCTCCTGACTCTTAAATATAACCAAATACAAACTTGAGTATTTCTAGAAAGGAAATCTTTTTGGAAGTATTTCCAAATAGTACTTATAGAATCTTAGTTTTAATAACATTTATCACCAAAATCAAACTGACCTGGGTCTGAACTGGGATTTACCACATACTGTATGACTTAAGTTTTCTGTAAAAGTGGGGATGACTAACAACTTCAAGGTTTGTCATAAAATGTGTAATAAATTCTGGTTTTTAAAACTAAAATACCTCTGATTTTCAGAGCTATTTAAAGTTTGATTCTTAGGACTTCCCTGGTGGCACAGCAGTTAAGAATCTGCCTGCCAATGCAGGGGACACGGGTTTGATCCCTGGTCCAGAAAGATCCCACATACCACGGAGCAACTAAGCCCATGCGCCACAACGACTGAGCCTGCACTCTAGAACCCGCGAGCCACAACTACTGAGCCTGCGCGCCACAACGACTGAAGCCTGCACGCCTAGAGCCCATGCTCCGCAACAAGAGAAGCCACTGCAATGAGAAGCCCGTGCACCGCAAAGAAGAGTAGCCCCCGCTCGCCGCAACTAGAGAAAGCCCACACGCAGCAAGGAAGACCCAACACAGCCAAAAATAATAAACAAATAAAATAAATAAAGTTTTATTCTAAACTCTAAGTCTTATTTATATAAATAGTTTTCCAAAAAACAGTACATTCTAAGTGGTCAAAACTCTAAGTCTAAATATACTATGTCAGTTTTCCAATAAAATACGTGAGTGAACACACTTAAATCTAGTAAGTACTGTATGGAATTTTAATTTTAAACGGCATTTAATTTGAAAAAGTAGAAAATGACACTTCAACAATCATTTAACACTATGTGCTAAAAACGATGCTTGAAGTATCAATACAAGACCATGTTAAGACTCACTCCTCAAGAAGCTCGGTTTAGTAGTGACACAAAAACTAAAATGTACATACATCACTAGAACAGACAGGAATTTAGTCAGGAATGTCAAGTGGTGAAGCTTGAACTGGTTAAGTTCAGAAGTGGAATGACAAGACATTCTAGGCATAAGGAAACATGAAAAGACAGACATAGCAGAGTATGAAATAGGCAAGTTGAAATAGGTATGCTTGGAGAGGCAACATACTGCAGAGTTTGAAACGTGGCCGCCACTTTTCAACTGTAACTCTGCCTCGTGTCCTCAATACAAAAAAAGGAGACAATAAGTATTTCACAGTGGGATTGTAAAATTTAAACTCTCCATTTACTGAATTGGGAGAAATGAGCAAATAAGTCTGGTTTTTTAAATACTACCCATTACTTTTTAAAATGTCTTTAGGCACTATGTAGATCAAATAAGGCATGCCAGCAGGTCTACCTATAATTTAGTCCAATCATTCCATCTGAGATGAGAAACTGAGATCAACCACATGACCTGCCCTGAAGGCATCTAGCTACTTACAAAATAGAGTTTAAAACCTATTTTCCTAATTCTTTTCTGTGTGCTCTTTCCACTCTCAAATTCTCCTTAAGATACTGTTGTAAAGAAATGGAACATCAACACATTTGTTATTCTACCCAATAAACTCTAGCTACTTAGACTGCTTCTTTTAACCCTTCCCAGGGATTGAGGATGTTTAACTAAAAATATTAACAGTCTTTGACTCAGCAAGTCTTTACTAAATGTCCATCATGGACCTAGAAGTCTGATAACCAAAGGTGGCAAGGGGGAGCAGAGTTCTCATAACATAATTGTGATTCTCTTGATAAATTAAGGTAACACTAAAGACCAGAAGAGTTCAATCTCAACAGCATACTTTTCACTACCACTCAAGAGAATGCAGATACAACCAATCTTAGGAATGTGACTAGGAAATTTTAATTCCAAGTTTCCATCACATTAAACAAAGTCAAACTGTCAAAAATTAAAACAATATCTGAAAATAAAATTCAAAAAAATAAAAACCTGGCATTAGATACTCTGTTGGGAAAAGGAACATTCCAAACATTACTAGAGTTGTGGGACAATTTCGCAGCATCCATCAAAATGACTAAGTAAAATATGCATTTAACTTAGTCATTATCTTTCTAGGAATCTATCCTACAAATGATTCAGCTACATGTATGAGAACATTCATTGCGGATTGGTTGGTAATGGTAAAAGAATTTGACATAATCTACATATCCACCAGGAAATAGTTAAACTAAGGTAGATTTTTTTTTTTAATTTATTTTTGGTTGTGTTGGGTCTTCGTTGCTTAACGCGGGCTTTCTCTAGTTGCGGCGAGTGGGGGCTACTCTCAGTTGTGGTGCGCGGGCTTCTCATTGCTGTGGCTTCTCTTGTTGCAGAGCACGGGCTCTAGTCACGCAGGCTTCAGTAGTTGCAACACGCGGGCTCAGTAGTTGTGGCACACAGGTTCTAGAGCACAGGCTCAGTAGTTGGGGCACACGGGCTTAGTTGCTCCGCGGCATGTGGGATCTTCCCGGACCAGGGCTCAAACCCATGTCCCCTGCATGGCAGGCAGATTCTTCCTTGCACCACCAGTGAAGCGCTAAGGTAGATTTACATGTACCAATGAGGAAAGATTCCACAGTATAAGTGAAAGTTGTTAAGTATATATTATAATTTATATAACATTACATTACTATATGACAACTTTCACTTCTATATCTGTGTCTGTAAATTACTAGGAAAGATCTGGAAAGATACATACAAATTTTTAAGCTTTTCCAGGGGAATGTGACAATAGGAAGGGGAGACAAGGTCAGACTTTCGCTGTTTACTTCTAATTTTAATCTTTTATAGTAAAGCAAGTTTACTTTTGTAAAAAATCATTTTAACAACTCTAAATCAGAGGGGACGTAATAATAAAATCAATTCCTAACATAGTAATTAGTCATGGTTCACTCTTTTTTATTGCCTACACAAATTTCTTGTAAAATTTTAATCAATTTTCCACAGCAGCTGAGATAGTAAACATCTCTCTCCCACTAAGAAGCCTTCAATTATTTCCCAATGTGATTTAGTCCCAACTTTTAACAAGGCTTATAAAAAACATTCAAAACAAGGTTCCTGCTCATCTATCTACACACCTCCTCCCCCAACAACAAAAACAAGGGCTTCAGCTCTAATACCATTCACAATTTCTCAGGCCTAAGATTCTCTCCAGCCCCTAGTAACATTTGTCTTCTCTCCCTCAGGCTAACTCCTATGAATCCTTTAGGTCTCAGTATTTAAAGTCCACTTTAAGAGGCCTTCCCCAAGTACCCCAGTCTGGGTTAAGTGCCCCTTTCATGTGTGCTTTTCTAGACCCTCTACTTTCCCCCACTGTGCTACAAAAGCCCATTACTCCTTCATAACTGCTACCAAATGACAGTTCTCTCAGGGAAAGTGCTGCATCTATACTATTCGGTTGTACATATTATAAGAATGATACATTTTTGTGTCATTCAAAATAATCTGTATTATTTGTATCATCCAAAGTAATTATAGGAACTTCCTCAATTTACAAGAAATGATCAGAAAATTAAACACATTTCATAAAACAATGAAACACTGTATACTAACATAAGCTACTTTCTCCCCTTGTGAAGAAATCAAGTCTAATGAGATACCAGGAATTCCCTGGAAGTCCAGTAGTTAGGACTCCGTGCTTTCACTGCTTGAGGGTCCAGATTTAATCCCTGGTCAGGGAACTAAGATTCCACAAGCTGCACGGTGCATCAGAAGGAAAAAAAAGTCTAATGAGACAGAGACAGACAGACAGAGACAGAGAGACAGAGAGACAGAGAGACAGAGAGAGAGAGAGAGAGAGAGAGAGAGAGAGGGAGGGAGGGAGGGAGGGAGGGAGGGAGGGAGGGAGAGAGAGAGAGACATGGTTTCCCAAAGGCAATCAAATATTAAGGAAATACCTTAATATTTTCAGTCTGATAATAATATTGTGGTTATTTATTTGTCGTGCTCCAAGGCATGCAGAATCTTAGTTCCCCAACCAGGGAGCGAACCTGATGCCCCCTGTACTAGCAGTCTTAACCACAGGAATGCCAGGGAAGTCCCAGTCCTTATATTTTAGAGACAGATAATGATGTCTTTAAGGTTGAAATGACAGAACTGCTTCAAAATAGTGAAAGAGGTAGGACATACAGAGGAAATAATACTGGCCATCTGTTGATAATGTGTCTCACTGGGTATGGTTACATGCAGAGTTCATTCCACTATTCACTTCTGTATGTGTTTTGGAGAGAAAAAAGCAAACAGCAGTTATATACACAAAATATAGGCTGCTGGCAATTCCAAGAAGCCCAACACTTACCATGTACTACAGAGTGTGGCAGGAGATGTCTATACTTCTGACAGAAATAACATTTTGGTGACTATGAATTAAAACTGTCTAGTAGGGCTTCCCTGGTGGCGCAGTGGTTGAGAGTCCGCCTACCGATGCAGGGGACACGGGTTCTTGCCCCGATCCGGGAAGATCCCACATGCCACGGAGCGGCTAGGCCCGTGAGCCATGGCCACTGAGCCTGTGCGTCCAGAGCCTGTGCTCCGCAACGGGAGAGGCCACAACAGTGAGAGGCCCATGTACCACAAAAAAAAAAAAAAAAAAAAAAAACTGTCTAGTAAAATACCTGTAGATGCCATGCGGTATATTTACTCATTTTTTGCTTCCAATTTCCTTCTTAGATTATGAATCCTTTTTTTTTTGCGGTACGCGGGCCTCTCACTGTTGTGGCCTCTCCCGTTGCGGAGCACAGGCTCCGGACACTCAGGCTCAGCGGCCGTGGCTCACGGGCCCAGCCGCTTCGCGGCATGTGGGATCTTCCCGGACCGGGACACGAACCCGTGTCCCCTGCATCGGCAGGCGGACTCTCAACCACTGCGCCACCAGGGAAGCCCTGAATCCCTTTTTTAGATGTTAAAAGTCACAAGTAAAAATGTGGACAGTAACTTAACTGTTTTTTCTTTTCTAAACAACTTTCAGTGTCAGCGACAGTATCTGCTAACATTGTGAAAATTTTAGAAAAGAACATTTATTTCAATTCCCTTCATAAATTAAGCCTTCATTGAAAAGAGGGCACACTTGAATTTGAAAAATTATGAACAAAGTCTCATTTTACATATTATTAGAATCAGAGTTAAGTCAACACTTAATTTCACTTTTGGGTTGAGATCTACAATATAAAATCCTCAATTTGAACTACAAAATTCTTTTTATATACATAATAATAAAAGCTCCAGACCAAACTTTTCAATTCCCTACAATCTCAACTCTTCAGATGATCAGAAGGCTACCAATGCCTTCTCTATCAAACGCTGAAATCTTTGCATGTGAACACTAACCAAAAGGTGCTCACACTAGGCAGGTAAAATCATATGCTTTCCTCATTACCCTGGTTGTTTAGGATTAACAAAGCAGAGCAAACTGCTTAACGCAAAAATACTAATCTCAAGGAAATGTAAAATATTAATCAATGAGGGAGGAGGGTGTGTCAATGAATCCTTGGAACAGTATTAAAGCTGATTTGACTTGAGTTGAAAACTACTTTAGTTGAACACTACTTTCTCTCAGATCCAAACGTAACAATCTACAAAAGTTGGAAAGGCCTGTAACGTAAAGCACTTTCTCTGATAGTGGTTACATACATCTTTACAAATAAATGAAAGGTCAGTAATTTGCATCACAGAAGCATCCTTCACTTAAAAGTGAGTTTCCCCCAAGTGCTTCTAGCTCACAATTAAAAACCTAGTATTGGGCTTCCCCGGTGGCACAGTGGTTAAGAATCCGCTTGCCAAGGCAGGGAACATGGGTTTGATCCCTGGCCTGGTAAGATCCCACATGCCGCAGAGCAACTAAGCCCGTGCACCACAACTACTGAGCCTGCGAGCCACAACTACTGAGCCCGAGTGCCACAATTACTGAGCCCGAGTGACACTACTGAGCCCAAGTGCCACAACTACCGAAGCCTGCGCACCCAGAGCCCGTGCTCCACAACAAGAGAAGCCACGACAATGAGAAGCCCGTGCACTGCAACGAAGAGTAGCCCCCATTCGCTACAACTAGAGAAAGCCCACACACAGCAACGAAGACCCAACACAGCCAAAAATAAAAACAAATAAATTTATTAAAACAAACAAAAAAACCTAGTATTGACACTAAGGACGTGGGTCAGGAAGCAGTAGTTCACAAGCTTTAGAATGCATAAAGATGCCATTTTAAAAAATGCAGATTTCTGGGGCCTTAATGTAGACCTATCAGAATGGGGGTGGGTGGGCGCCCAAGAAGTACAGATATCTGCATTTAAAACAAATTCCAAAGATCAGTCTGATGCAGACATCTAGGAATTTTTTAACACTAAGGTAAAGCCTCCATTTCATTGTTAAACAAAAGGACCCCACCCAGCTGAAATGGCTTTCTGCATCCAGTGCAAGTGTGGCAAAGAAAAATTTCCAGATAGAACAGGAATGCAAAAATATTTGGGGGAATTCCCTGGTGGTCCAGTGGTTAGGACTCCACGCTTTCACTGACTAGGGCTTGTGTTTGATCCCTGGTCAGGGACTAAGATCCCACAAGCCTCGAGGCGTGGCCAAAAAAATAAAAAATTGAAATATCAGGTTACAGTGATGGTGAAACCCTTACAGTACATACTGGGGTTGTCTATTCCTCCAGGATTTTAGCACTAACAGCCAACAACATACGCAAATGACCTGGAAGTGATGCCACGAGCTTCCCCAGCTTTATATAACTCTATAGTAATTCCTGCTTATTTAGAAGAGGCCACACGCTGGTCTACACCAACCTTTCCTTGCAGACAAGAATCTGAAACACCAGCAATTGACTTTTTCAAATCCCTGAATCTAGAATGAAGTGCAACTTGTCATTAAAGGCATAAAATATTTTAATAGCACCACAAGTTTAAATCAGTGAGAAGCACTAAAAGGAAAAAAAAACCCTGAAAGGAAAACAGATTTATTGAACTAAGATGACATAAAACTTAAGTTGCTTTTCTGACAGCCTCATTACTTATGTTATAAACCCAGCACATGTAATGGAATATGGCAATAAAATACCACCAGGAAAAAAAGTTTCTCCACAACACTTGTTCAAAACCAATTAGGCACAGACATAGGCTGCTCCAGTTGATGAGCAATGAAAAGGAATTTTCCCTCTGTAATTCAAAATAGATAAATGTCCTATTTGCCCATCAAGTGAATCATAATGTTCATTTTTTCTTTTTGCAAAGCTTAGATTACTGAGTGAAGTGGTAAAAGAAAAAGTTACTTCACTGTGACAAAGAAATGCCTAGAAAAGAAAGAATCAAGGCAAAAAACACACTCTATGAATTCTACCACAACACTTCATACTACTGTGGAATCAGGCAGCGCCCACTTTAGTCAAACGCTTATTTTTTAAGGTACTGAAAAGACTTGTCTAGCACCAACTTGTTTTCCCGCACTGCAAGAGAAATTTTATTCTGACCAAAGCCTATGTTTAAAATGAGTAAGCAACTTCAAAAAAAAAAGGCATATTTGTTTATTCCTTCATATTTTGATTAGTAATTGCCTTTAAATTATCTTGTTTGATGACAACCACACGTAAAATTAAATTCTACATCTACTCTTCAGGTAAGACCTAAAACAAATGTTACACACCGTGTTCAAAACACTAGATAAACATCAGGGTATTTGCAGAGAGCCAGTTTCATAGAACTGTGGAAAGTGAACAAGACCACAAAGATTAGGTTTAGTATCGCCATTTAACTTGCCAAAAGACCTTGGGTGAGCCTCTCAAGTCTCATCTGTGAAACCGGGTTTATAATTATTTACCCCTACAGGGTTAAGAGAATCAAATGAGTTTCATGTGAAGAAAATGCCTTGACAATTATCTACATGAATGGCTTACTAGACCGTACTGCTATCAAACAATATTTGTAAATCACGGTGAACCCTACCAAGTTATGACCTCTTTTAAAATTTTATTTCCCCATGTAAGCGTCGAAACTGAACCATTACTGAAATAATATACTGTTACGATTTTTACCACTAATGCTGGCCAGAAATTTCAGTCTAAATACGTCGCTCAGCCCAAATAACGGTAGAATTTGCCCTTTCCCCTATTTCACAATGAAGTGAAAACTCCAGAGCCTATAGATGTAAAAAAAGAAAAAAATTCCTTCCTTTCCCGCCTTTCCCTGCCTGATTAAGGTGCTTTTCAATTCTGCCAAGGGTCTTTTTGACTTCCTTGATACTTAAACAACAACAATAAATCATCCCTTATCCTAGGATCCAGGAGGACTCCTCCCTCCCGGGCTATCCTCCCGGCTCCCTCCGGCCACGGGGTCAGACACTTGACCCCGGGGCGGCCCGGGCCCCAAACCGCGCCGCGGCCCCGGCAGGCCCCAGTCCGTTCCACTCCCCTCCCCCACGGCGCCCGGGCACAGGCCCAAGGCCCGCGGGACTTACGCTCTCGTGGTCCCACCGCACGTTGCTGCGCTTCTCATCCGGGGCGAGGTTTCGGTCCCGGCCCATTAATTCATCCAACAATTGCGCGGCCGAAATCATGGTGCTTTCCTCGGGCGACTGCTCCCACCAGCCCTGGCACCCACCAAAGAAAACGCCGGCGACACAGTCGCCAAGCTCTCCAGCCCGCTCCCGGCCTAAAAGCCTGCGCTAAACAGGAGCCGACAAGACAAAATGGCCGCCGCGCGGACGCCTTCCCAACATGCCGTGCGCGCGCGTGCGCCCACGGGGACACGCCCAGGCCTGGGAGGCGAGGGCGGGCCGCTTCCGCCGGCCCGTGGGCGGGGCCTGCCGAGGCCTGAACTCCGCCCCTGCTGGGCCGCACCGCCCCGTTCCGCGCAAAGCGAAACCGGAGGCTATTTAACGTGGTAACGCGTGCTGCTTCCTTCCGTAGGCTCCGTTAGTCCCGCGCTCTTTCACGGAAATAGAAACATACGTCTTGAGGCTTTAACACCGCTCCGAAATGGAGAAAAGGGTAGCGTATCCTTTTGTACCACGCGGTGCTCTCGGTGCCATCTTGCAGTGGAGGAAAGTGAAGATAAGCACTCGTTCCATGTTCCGACTCCTTTCTCCTAGTCTCTGCGCTTGCCGCCTCGTCTCCCTGGCTTTCTCCTCCCACCCCGACTCCCCTGATTCACAAGGTGGAAAATCAAGGCAAGAAGAGATAAGGTGGTTTCTTCTCACGCGGAGTATGGGGAGGAGTTTGCCTCCCAGTCTGGAATTTTTTTAAATTATTGATTCATTTACTGAACAAATATCTTGAGTACCTATCATGTACCAGGTAAACGCTTGAAGCTAAGCTCTGAACCTTTCAGACACGGTCTTTGCTCCCACAGACCTTGAGGATTAGTGAGGGAGACAGTCACTAAATAAATATATCAATATAAATTGTAATAAGTACTCTAGCACCTTTAACTGTACGGACTCTAAAAACAGATCGCCTGGGTTGGTAATCCCAGCTTTGCCATTCTGCCTTCCTTTCCCCGTCTGTAAAATGGGGCTTATAGTAATAATGGTCCCCTAAACACATAAGATGTTGCTGTGACGATAACACAGGTAAGGCATGTGGAACAGGCCCAACACATTTTAAGTTTAATCATTAGCTATTATGATAATGAGGAGGAGAAAGTAGGGTTCTGTCCAAGAGTAAGAGAGGTCTCTCCCGTGGAAATGACCTAAGGCCTAAAAGATGATGGCTCTCCAGCCAAGCAAAGTGGACAGAAAAGAATTCAAAGCAGAGAGAGAGTAGCATATACCAAGGTCATTTCATTATATGAAACGATGTTCATCATTATTTTAAATGAACCTAAAACTGTCAGGATACTCATTAAGTGGCCTGAGGATAGCAAGCATTTGAGAGATGCTGCTTTAAAGGGGTAGAGAAGGAACCATAGGTTACTGTGAAAGGGAAGCCAAAGATGTAAGAGGAAAATCTGAAGAGTATAAAGTCAGGGAAGATCAAACAAACAAACAAAAATAGAGAAACTGTTTCAAGAAGGTGAAAGTGGGCTTCCCTGGTGGTGCAGTGGTTAAGAATCCACCTGCCAATGCAGGGGACACGGGTTCGATCCCTGGTCCAGGAAGATCCCACATGCTGCGGAGCAATTAAGGCTGTGTGCCACAACTACTGAGCCTGTGCTCTAGAGCCCGTGAGCCGCAGCTACTGAGCCCACGTGCCACAACTACTGAAGCCCGCACGCCTAGAGCCCGTGCTCCGCAGCAAGAGAAGCCACCACAACGAAGAGTAGCCCCTGCTCACCGCAAATGGAGAAAGCCCGCGCACGTTAACGAAGACCCAATGCAGCCAAAGATAAATAAAATTTTTTTTAAAGGTGAAAGTAACCAACATTGTAGAAAACTGCTGAAGATCTGGCATGAGAAGACTGAAAGGATCCACTGGATCCGCAGTTGGAAGTCAGACTGAAATGGATTGAAGAACGAAGGAAAAATGAAGGAGTAAGATGGCAGTGAAATGAAGCAGCGAGATAGGGTAAGAACTGAAAGGAGGTATGGGTCAAGGGAGGCTTTTTTAAGATGGGAAATTAGAATATGTTTAGTGTTGGAGAAGGTAGAAGATAAAAGAAGAGAATAGCTAAAGTTCCAAATTCTTAAGAAGGGAAGGTGATGGTTTAGGCTCCAGGGCACATTGGCCTTTCCTAGAAAAAAGGACCTTTTCTCCACTGAAACAAGAGAAGAAAAAAGAAATCAGTTTGTAGATGCAGCAGTGAGATGAGGGAGTTTTCAGCTGATGGTTGCTGTTTTCTCAATGAAGCGTTTTTTGAAGGTTCACCACTGCCACAACCACCAAAAAGGAAAAAAAAAAAAAAGTACATATCTTGAACTACAAACAGGACTTATAAAACCTGAGTTCAAAGTTACAGTTTCTGTTCACTAAAACTTTTTTTTTTTCTACATCACGCAGCTTGCAGGATCTTAGTTCCCTGACCAAGGATTGAACCCAGGCCACGGCAGTGAAAGTGCCGAGTCCTTACCACTGGACCACCAGGGAATTCCCTAAAACTTTTTAATCTAATTCCCTCATTCATTCCACAAACTTTAATGGCACGTGTACTTTGTGCCAGGAACTGGGTTAGTGGCCGGGAACACAGATAGATGTATACGACCTGGTTCTCAGGGAGCTCCTGAACCATGGAAGACAAAAATGTAACAATAACTTGAAATAAAAGGAAAATACTGTCCTTTGGATCTCAGAGGTAAGAGCTCCTACCCCGTCCCACACTAGGCTCTCTATGGCTCTCTTTTTCATAGATTCTGAGGCCAGCCACAGTTCAGTGTGTATTACCACTGCAGATAATGAATTCATTCATTTATCTTTTTCATTAATTCAACCAGTGCCAGCATCATCTGCTGGGCATCAGGGATTCAGACATAAAAGTAGTCTTTTGTTTTTTTGGCCGCGCCCCTGGGGGCATGTGGGATCTTAGTTCCCTGACCAGGGGAATCAAACCCGTGCCCCCTGCGGTGGAAGCTCAGAGTCCTAACTACTGGATGGCCAGGGAATTCCCAAAAGTAGTCTTTATGAACAAATCACAGTGCCCAGTTTACAGATAACTTTTTTTTTTTTTTTTTTTTTTTTTTTGCGGTACGCGGGCCTCTCACTGTTGTGGCCTCTCCCGCTGCGGAGCACAGGCTCCGGACGCGCAGGCTCAGCGGCCATGGCTCACGGGACTAGCCGCTCCGCGGCACGTGGGATCTTCCTGGACCGGGGCACGAACCTGCGTACCCTGCATCAGCAGGCGGACTCTCAACCACTGCGCCACCAGGGAAGCCCTACAGATAACTTTTATAGATTATATGAGTTGGTTATTTTCTGATGCTGAGATGGAAAACAGCCTTATCAGTCAGTGGTCTCCAGACCCCGTTCCATGTATGTTACTAATGCAAAGTGTCATGGACTGAACTGTGTGCCCCACCACACACACACACACACACAAATTCATATGTTCAAATTCTCAGAATCCACAGTAGGATCTCACAATGTAATTCCATTTGGAAATAGAGCCTTTAAAGAGGTAATAAATTGAAAATGGGCCCCAATACAATCTGACTGGTATCCTTATAAGAAGAGGAAATTTGGAAACGCCAGGTAGGCACACAGACAGAGGAAAGGCCATGTGAGGACACGGTGAGAAGGCAGCCATCCGCAAGCCAAGGAGAGAGGCCTCAGGAGAAACCAAACCTACTGACACCTTGGATCTTGGACTTTTAGCCTCCAGAACTGTGAGCGAATAAATTTCTGTTGTTTAAAGCCATAGGTCTGTGGTACTTTGTATGGCAGCTCTGGTGAACTAATATAGAAATGAAGCCACAGTTACTCCTGCTTCCCAGTCTTCAGTGTGGCCCCCATGACTCCATCCTCCATCTGCTTTGCTGCCTCCATCATCTTTCTAAATGTAAATCCAGTAGTGTCTCTTCCCTGCTCAAAACCCCTCAATGGTTCCCCATCTAAAATTTAAACACCACAAGGCCATCCATGATCGGACCTGCTTCTCCAGCTATTTGCTACTGCTACCCCCACACCTTGAACACCCCTTCTTCCTATGACATCACACCACGTTACACTGCTCCAGACATGGAACGCTCTTTCCTCACCCCAGAAACGTCTACCCATCTTCCTCAGCTCACAGCCCAAGCATCACCAGCTCTGTAAAGCCAACCTGGACCCTCATTCTCCGCCTGCCACACACAACTCATCATCTTCCTTGTGCCACCATTTTACCTTGTACATTTTGGGGTTTGTCACACGATACTGCAAATATGAGTCTTTTTCTTTCAAATGAAAGTTTCTCCCTTTCAGTCTGGTGGCAGCCATCAGTTTATCTCAAAGGTAAGCCAAAACAGGCACTTACAAGTACATCCAGGAGCTGTGGAAGAAGAGTCGATGTAATGCGCTTTCTTCTCAAGGTGTGCTTTTGGCCGTACTGCCAGCTCTCTGCACTCCACAGGGCCCTCCACCCCACCCAGCCTGATAAAGCACGCAGACTGGGATACAAGGCCAAGCAAGGTTATGTCACATATCAGATTCCTGTGAGCCGTGCTAGCTGCAAATGCCCAGTTCCTAAGGGTGCCAGCTATGGCAAGCCTAATTATCATGGTGTTAAACGGCTAAAGTTTGCTTGAAGCCTTCAGTCTATTGTGGAGGAGTGAGCTGGGTGCCACCATGTGGCTCTGAGAGTCCTGGATTCACACTGGGTTGGTGAAAATTCTACACACAAATTCTTTGAGGTTACCCTCATTGATCCATTCCATAAATCTACCAGAAGAAATCCTGACACCTAGTGGATCACCAGTCCAGTCCACAAGTACGGGTAGATGTGAGGGCTGACATTGGCAGGTTGAAAGAGCTGTAGCCTTGGAAAGGGCCACAAGTTCCGCCACACCGCTGGTGGTTCTCACCATGCAGCTTGGAGATGGTACAGTACTCTCCAGCTCCACTGTTACTGCTAATGTAAGTAATGTTTGTGGGCTTCCCTGGTGGTACAGTGGTTAAGAATCCGCCTGCCAATGCAGGGAACACGGGTTTCGAGCCCTGGTCCGGGAAGATCCCACATGCCACGGAGCAACTAAGCCCGGCGCCACAACTACTGAGCCTGCGCTCTAGAGCCTGCGAGCCACAACTACTGAGCCCGTGTGCCACAACTACTGAAGCCTGCATGCCTAGAGCCCATGCTCCACAACAAGAGAAGCCACCGCAGTGAGAAGCCCACACACTGCAACAAAGAGTAGCCCCTGCTCACCTCAACTAGAGAAAAGCCCACGTTAAGCAACAAAGACCCAACACAGCCAAAAATACAATTAAAAAAAAAAGTAATGTTTGTGAAATTCTTACCTAATAAATTAGGATATTCATGTCTAAAAAGTGTTTTTTAACGTCTCTTAAAACTAGTTGTCTACAGATTGTTTCATGAATGCATTGTCAAATTATGAAAGCTAAAGTGCAATAATGTTTGAATACTATAAGTGATGGTATATCTTGTTTCTAATAAGAAAAATACTTTTGTCTTTGCTTTATCCTTTTAGGAAGTTTACATGTCAGTGTTTAAAATGCTGTTTTGTACAATAGGTGTAAAATACGTTATGTAGAAGAGGAGTGCAGAAACTAGCCATGCACATGTTGGTGCATGTGATGAAACCGACAGCTTTACTGGAGTGATGCAGTGCTCTGCTGGGTTACTCTCCAGTGGCTGTTTTATGGAGTTTGGCAAGGATAGACTTTTTTTAAAAAATTAATTTATTTTTGGCTGCATTGGGTCTTCGTTGCTGTGCGTGGGCTTTCTCTAGTTGTGGCGAGTGGGGGCTACTCTTTGGTGCGGTGCGTGGGCTTCTCATTGCAGTGGCTTCTCTTGTTGCAGAGCATGGGCTCTAGGTGCGCAGGCTTCAGTAGTTGTGGCATGCCAGCTCTAGAGTGCAGGCTCAGTAGCTGTGGCACACAGGCTTAGTTGCTTGGCGGCATGTGGGATCTTCCCGGACCAGGGCTCAAACCTGTGTCCGCTGCACTGGCAGGCAGATTCTTAACCACTGTGCCACCAGGAAAGCCCAAGGACAAACTTTTAAAATTGGATTTTGCTTGGAAATGTGAAGGATGTCCTAATCCTCTGTCATGATCATATGCAGAAAAGTCATGAAAGTTGACTAGGGTCTACATTTTTAGATTTAATCTAATATTCCATATCTGTGACTGCTGCTTCCGAAAGGAGAAAAGTTTAAAAGAATGCCACCATTTTTAAGGGAATTGAATAAACATGTTGCAAGAGGATTCTCTTACAAAAGAAACAAATCCTGGTTAACCTAAACAAAATTGCCTTGGTCTCCACAGTACCACTGAAGTTCACTTAAAAGGCAGAGGCTCCTGACTCAATCCCATGATTCCACGGGATCTGTAGAATACTGAATTTCATGCAAAATAGTAATGGTACTTATAGTGGCACATACTGAAACTGATGGAAATTGAACATCAAGTAAATGAGAAGGGAATTATAAACCTTAAGGTTTGTAAGCTAGTAATGCTAGGATTGGGAAATTGATGGTCATCAGATACCTTTCAAGTGTGGGAGGATAGAAAAAGTCAGCTTTGATCAAAATTGTAAATACTTTATCTGTAGTGCTAGTTTGTGACCATTTTACCTTTGGCTAAAAATTAAGGTTGGCTTTATTTAAAAGTAACATCATTGCTCAGTCTAACAAGTGTTAAAAGTCATCTTGGGTCAACCCAATTTATCCATTCCCGTAAGGCTACTGAGAAAAGTCATGTAGTTGCTGTTAATACAAGTTCATGGTTTCCAATTTAACTACATTTTTTTCATTCCTGCTCAACCTACCCTCAAAAATCCTTACCTTTCTACAAACTTCCAAGTCACCAATTATGCCTTCTTTAATAGTCAGCATACCACCGCATCTGTTTGCTTCCCAGGCTTAGTTTACCTGGGTGAATTTGAGTGTGTAGGAAATATGGAAGAGTAATTGCCCTAGAGTAGTCCAGGCTTAGTTTACCTGGGTGAATTTGAGTGTGTAGGAAATATGGAAGAGTAATTGCCCCAATTCTTTCCAATTCTGGTTTTGCTGACTTAATAGGTAGTTTAATTTTGAAATCGAATTGCTGGTTTCCTTGAACCCATCTTTCTCCTATCCTCGTCAGGTCTTTTAAAGGGCTCACTTAGGGAATTCCCTGATGGTCCAATGGTTAGAGCTCTGCACTTCTACTGTGGGGGGCGGGGAGTGGGGGATGGCAGGCAGGGCTCAATCCCTGGTCAGGCAACTAAAATCTTGCAAGCTGAGTCTTGAGGCAAATCAATCAATCAATGAATCAATCAATCACTTAACTGATTTCCATAAAATAGGTAACAGGCTCACAAAACCCCTTGAGACCTAAATTCCTTTCCACTCGAAAAACAAACAAACAAACAACAACAACAAAAGTTAAACCATACATTTTGTGTGTAAAGGTTGTTCAACTAAAGGAATAAATGTCTGTTAATTTCCTTTTCCTTTTTTTTTTTTTTTTTTTTTTTTTTTTTTTTTTTGCGGTACGCAGGCCTCTCACTGTTGTGGCCTCTCCCGTTGCGGAGCACAGGCTCCAGAGGCGCAGGCTCAGCGGCCATGGCTTACGGGCCCAGCTGCTCCGCAGCATGTGGGATCCTCCCGGACCAGGGCATGAACCCGTGTCCCCTGCATCGGCAGGCAGACTCTCAACCACTGCGCCACCAGGGAAGCCCTTCTTTTCCTTTTTTTGGCTGCCCCACTCAGCTTGTGGGATCTTAGTTCCCAGACCAGGGATCAAACCCGGGGCCCAACTGGCAGTGAAGGTGCCAAGTCCTAACCACTGGACCACCAGGGAATTCCCTAAATGTTTAAAAATAAAAAATAAATAAGGGACTTCCCTGGTGGTCCAGTGGGTAAGACTCCGCAATCCCAATGCAGGGGGCCCAGGTTCGATCCCTGGTCGGGGAACTAGATACCACATGCATGCCGTAACTAAGAGTTCGCATGCCACAGCTAAAGATCCCGCATGCTGCAATGAAGATCCCGTGTGCCGCAACTAAGACCCAGTGCAGCCAAATAAGTAAAATTTTTTGTAAAAATAAATTTATTTATTTATTTTTGGCTGCATTGGGTGTTCGTTGCTGTGTGCGGGCTTTCTCTAGTTGCGGCAAGCGGGGGCTACTCTTCGTTGCGGTGCACGGGCTTCTCACGGCGGTGGCTTCTCTTGTCACGGAGCACGGGCTCTAGGCGCACGGGCTTCAGTAGTTGTGGCACGTGGGCTCAGTAGTTGTGGCTTGCGGGCTCTAGAGTGCAGACTCAGTAGTTGTGGCACACGGGCTTAGTTGCTCCGTGCCATGTGGGATCTTCCTAGACCAGGGCTCGAACCTGTGTCCCCAGCATTGGCAGGCAGATTCTTAACTGTGCCATCAGGGAAGTCCCTAAAATCCTTTGTAAGGAAGGGAAATTTTACAAGTAAATCCTTACCAAGAGAACTCACAGATTTTGATCTGCAGTAACTACCAAGTTTTTTGAACTGCTTTTTTAAAAAAGAGGCCACTACCTACTCCTCTGTCACACAAATTGTGCTAAAGGGCCCAATTCCAGTACTATGCACATCAGCTTCAGATGGAGTATCATGCTGGATCTGAGAATTAAAGTTTAAATTGGGGGACAAATAAAAATGTAAGCTCAAGCAGAGTGCCAGTTCACCATAGGATCAATTTAAGTGTGCAGTTTATATTCAGTACCACCTGGTGTGCACTGTGTGCTGTGTGAATGACTGTATCATAATAAACAGATTTGGGTTTTTCTTAAACAGTAGCAAGAAAAATGCTTGCTGTGCAAATCCTGGGCTGCCCCAAGAGAGGCAAATGAAAACCCCATGCCTAAATTTGTCTCTTCCTATTTTATCTCCTCTCTGCGTTCAGACCTTTCTCTTTTTCACCCCAGGGCTATTCCTTAACCCTTCCGACCCCATCTGCAATCTTCCATCCTGTGCCACATTGGAAGATGTCTCCCGGGCGCCTGGGCTCAGCAAAACAATACTTTTCTTTTTCTCGGGCTGGGTAGTAAGGCAGTGCCAACCCAGGCTCTGAGCCTCATTAGATTGATTAGGCAAAGAAGTCAGGCAGAATGCTGTTTATACTTTGCACCGTTCCTCTCCCCAGCTCTTGATATCAGAGACCCGGATAACTCCAAAGCCTCTTTGGTGTTCTCTTCTTTCTTTTTTCCTTACATGGCCTTCACGAAGAGTAATTAATTAAGATTTAAAAGCAGTAATAAATCACATTTTATAGACTCTGAGCACAATATATTTTTCCTGAAAGCCAATTTAGAAGAAATCTCTAAAATGAGATGTAAAACAACAGCAATTGAAATAAATAATCGAACTGAAAAGTCCCAAGCACTGTCAAAAGAAGAACCGTGTACTCTATCTCTGCAATAATAGGCATATAATAGGATCGTTTTCAGCCCATTTCCCCATCCTGCTGGGCAAGAGTTGGTTCAGATAAGGAAAAAGAGCCAAACAAACCGGGGTGGGGGTGGGGGGGTGGGGAACACCAGTTATTTTTGATGCCTGGTAAACAGCCTGCGCCAGGGGATAAGGCTTTTCTGGCTCTCAAATACCCATTCTTCCCTTTCCTTGTGTCTGTCCTCCTCCCTGGAAGCTGCGGGGTAGGGAGTTCTAAAAATAGTCTGTGAATCACGGCAGATAATATTGTGCAGCTGTTACATAAACAGCCAGCCCGCGCGGGCGCCGAGGGTAGGAACGGAAAATATCTGGGTCAGGGTTGTCACTCCGAATAGGTTCCCCCGGAGCCGGCCTGCGGGAGGCGCGGCCGGGAGGAGGCTTGGGCCCACGGGCCGGGAACAGCAGGGGAGTGGCGGGCGGCTCTCGGCGGGGTAGCCGAGGCAGCTGGCCGGGCGCGGGCGGCGGCGCGAGCTGGGCGGACGTGCTCCGCGCGGTCTCCCCATGGCGGGGAGCGGGCCGCGGCGGCGGCGGCGCTGACCGGCCGGGACTGGGCGGGCGGGCGGGCGGACCCGGGCGGGGGCCTGGGGCTGAGGGAAGATGAGCGCTCTCCTGGAGCAGAAGGAGCAGCAGGAGAGGCTGCGGGAGGCCGCGGCCTTGGGGGACATTCGGGAGGTGCAGAAACTGGTGGAGAGCGGGGTGGATGTGAACTCCCAAAATGAGGTCAACGGCTGGTAAGTGGGGAGCGGGGGAGGCCTAGGGTCAGAGCCCTCGGCCCGGGCGCGACCTCGGCCTAGCGCTGAACCCGACGCCCTCTAAGGCGTGGCCCGGCGCTCCGGGTCAACGAGGCTGTGCGCTCTGGAGGCCAGACCTGGCCCCCTCTGCCTCGGTTAGTCAGCGGAGCGTCGTGTCCAAATCCCGGCCCACGTGGTTCTGACCCGGCAGCGCCCACCCGAACCCTGGCGTCCGCCGTTCCCCCCTCCCCACCCCTAACGTCACCCTAATTTGATGCTCATCCCAGTTCTAGTCTGGAATTACTATGAAGAGCACGTCTGTGCAGAGCAAAAAGCATAAGCAACTGAGGAAATGTGGATCTTATAAACTAGCACGATTTCTTTTCCCAAGACTAGGGAAAAAAATCACTTGCATCCCTATTCTGCTTCTCTTGTCTCACTGCAGCAGTGATTTGCTACTACCTACAGCTGCCTGTTGCAGGAAGACCCATTCATTTATCCTATGGAGTGTTTGCTTTGTTTTCTTACAACAGTTTCAAATATGGGACTTCAGATGCCTGCATGTAGTTGAGTCCTTTCCAACTAAATAAGGGATCTCATTTTAAGATGTGCTGGTGGTCAAGTTTTAAGTTACTGAATGTGGTATTATTCTGCTCTTTTCACATTTAAATTTTAATTTTTTATTTGATCCAGGTAATGCTTAACCAACCTATATTGCTAGCTGAGAGTTAAAGTGAGTTTGCAAATGTTTTATTTTTTAAGGCGGAATCATACAGTTTGAAACTAAAAGGGACATTGGAGATGGGTTCAACTTCAGAGAATAACCTGCCCGAGGTCACACAACTTAATATAAAAGCCAGGACTGGAGTCGCAGTTTCCCGACTTCCTCACAAATCTATCTACGAACTTACCCTAAGGAAAACAGCCTGCGTAGCTGTCCAGAAAGCGAGGAAACAGTAGAAACTGCTTTTTTGTTTTGTTTAAAAGTGTTTGCAAACTAGCTTGCTTTTCTCTGTGTGTGCCATTTCTAGGATTGCTATGTGGTTCACAAGCTGTGAATCATTGTTTCGGCACTGGGAGGCAGTGTTGTGTAGAAGAATAAGCCTGGTCTTTCTTGCAGGTTCTTCTCCATTCCTGCTTAGATATACAACCTTGCCCGAGTCACTTCATTTTCCAGTTATTTCAGAAGAGTGTTGTGAGCATTTACGGAGATGCAGCATGATATAAACAGCTAACATTTATTGAGCTTGCTCCGTAGTGCAAACAAGCTTCCAGGAGCTTTATGTGTATTATCTCATTCACAACTACTCAGGGACATAGCTATTGTTATCCTCTCCATTTTGTAGGTGAGGATACTGAAGCCCAGAAAGATTAAGTAATTTTCCCAAGGTCACAGAGTTTACAGTAACTGATGGAGCTGGGAAACAAACCCAGCATCTGCCTCCAAACCATACTTCCTCTTTTTTTTTTTTTTGGCCACACCCAACGGCATGTGGGATCTAAGTTCCCCGAGAAGGGATCGAACCCACACCCCCTGCAGTGGAAACATGGAGTCTTAACCACCGGACCACCAGGGAAGCCCCCAAACCATACTTTCTTAACCACATAGTAGGTGCTCAGTGAACGTAAGTTGGTGGAACTATGAAGAGACTTTCATAGATTTAATTGGGGGAAGATGTCTAATAGGACTTCAAATGCAACATGCCCAGGGTTGAGTTCCTGGTCGCCCTAATTGTCCCCAGCCTGCTCCTGAGTCCTCATCTCAGCATCTGAGGTGCACAGGCCAGAACCTTTGGTGCCCTCCTTGCCTTCTGTCTTTCCCTCACACCCCACATCCAGTCCAGCCGCTAATCCTGCCAGCTCCACTGGCAGCGGTGTAGTTAGAATCTGACCATTTCTCACTAGCTCTACCACTGCACCTCTGGTGCAAAGCCACCATCATTCCATCACTTGGATTAATGCAGTAGCCTCCTAACTAGTCCTTCTACCCTACATCTTTTCTCAGCACAGCAGCCAGAGGGATCTTGACTTAAAACATAAGTCAGATCATTTCATTCTGCTCAAAACCCTTTAATAGCTCCCGTCTCACGTCGAGTAAAAGCCCACAGGGTCCTACAGTTTCGACTCCTTGTCCCTGCATCCTCTGTCTTTACCTCTAAGCCTCACCTCCGGCTTTACCCCCTTGCCCCCTTCATTCTGCTCTCCTGGCCTCCTTGCTTTTCCTGAAAACACCAGGCACAATGTTGATTCAAGGCCTTTGTGTTTTCGCTTCCCGTCATTTAAAATGCTTTTGTCCCCTCACCTCCTTCAGGTCTTAGCTTAGACGTCCCCTTAGTGAGTCTTTCCTTGGCCCTCAGTTTAAAATTGAGCCATGCCCCTTCCCTGTCTCTGGCATTTCCTAATCCCTTTCCTCTATTTATTGTCCTTGTAATACAATCTCTGTGTACCATAGTGTTTTGCTTATTTGCTGACTGCCTCAGTTTTCTCATCTGTAAAGTGGGAGAATGTTGATAATAGTAGGTTGTTTAGAGGATTAAATGGGTTGTTTAGAGGATTAAATGAATTAATATATGTAAAGCTTTTAAAACAGTGTTCAGCATGTAAAACATGTCTGTGTTAACTATTTTTTTCTTTTTTAACTATTATTTTTTTATTAAGCAGTGTGCTGGGTAATGGGATATAAAGGTTATCCTCAAAAAACATAGTCAGCAGCATAGAAAAGCAGAATGGTTACTGCTTTCAATTCTTAGCTGCTCAGTAACCACAATTTCTGCACAAATGAAATTTGTGCCTCTGGTCTGAAATACTTCCCAGCACTGAAAGGATGCCCAGTGCCTCTGGTCTGAAATACTTCCCAGCACTGATAGGCTATTCTGACTGCAAATTTAAAGCTTAAAGAGTTCAAGTTCAAAGATAGAGCTCCCACATCAATTGTACTTCAAGTGTCATGCATACCCCTTTGCTTTAAGGAACAAGTATAATAGCTCAGGAAGAAGTTGAAAATATTGCCTGGCTACAGTGCCTGTCAGTTCTGGCCACCCAGAGCTGCACAGGTCTGGACTATAAATGATGATCACTCAGGGTACAGGGCTGTGGGGGACGTGCTGTGTTGACTTAACTCCACTTTACATGGTGATGCTTTAGCTAGTTGGTTTGTCCCCAAGTGTCTCAGATCCACTGGCAGTATATTTCTTCCTTCACTCTCAAGCTTGTCGTGAACAAGTGATTTACTACTAGCAAGTGAGCACTTTATTTCCAAAAGGGAACATATTTTTCTCATCATGCTCCATTCATTTTTGAGTGCTTGCTTATCATTATAATTATTCATTTTCAGGCTTTCAAGACATCCACACACAAACACACTCTCAGCTGTAGTTTGGCCAGAATCAAGGATATATGGGATCCTTCTACTCCAAGTAATGCCCACCGTGTCCTTGGTTCACTCATTCAGCAAATATTAATTAAGTACCTGTATATTCAAGCAGATATACAAGCAGTACCTGTATATTCAAGCAGATAACGGAGCTTATATTTTAGAAGTCCATATCAAGACTCTTCCCTTATTTTCCCCAAATTGGCATTCTTTTCATCATAGAGTACCTTTTAAAGACATCTGGATAATCTAATTCTAATGGGTAATAGTTTGGAATGTCAAATATCACTCTGAAACATCAGTGGAGTTGCTCCCAGCCAGCCAGACAAGCTGGCTTTCTGTAAGTCATAAATATTAAGGTGCCCAGGGCAAATCAGCTTTTTCTTGGAACCAAATGTACTTTCTAGATAGTTATATTTCTCAGGTGGGTGACCTAATCCTCACTATTGAATTTATGTTCTATTCTTTAGCATATTTATATTCGTCTGTAAGCTCTGAAGATATTTATCTCAGTTCAATTAGAGAGTTGGTGAGTGAGGACATTTCAAAACGGGAGAAAAGTAATTTCCTTCCATAATAACATTCAGGTTTGGCAACTGGGGATGAATTTAGTAGCTCTATTAAGTTGGAGTATTGGCTAGCATGTTATTCTGTTTCTGTGCAGTGTTAAGATAATAGCTCTTTAGAGTGTGCATAATCCCTTCCTATGTGTACAATAGTAAATAATTAGTTTTACTTAAATAAGTCTAATACTTCAGAAGAGTTCTCAAAACTTTTGGCTGTTGATGTACATTTTTGAAGTGCTTTAGGAATTAAAGTACGTGTGTAGTGCCTTAAAGACAAGGCATTGCACATGTACTTTAATTCCTAAAGCACTTGAAAAATGTAGCCTTCTGGAGAGAGCTAGAGAAGTGAACTCTTAAAAATGGAAATTTGGAAATCCTTTTTGTGTGTGTGTGAAGGAGAGAAAAGGAAAGAGGAAAAGAGTAACTGAGATTCAGACAGGAATCTGCTGTAGTAATAATTTTAGTGGCAGAGCAAGCTGCAGATGAGAGATGGTTAGTAGCCTGATAATATTTAATCTTCAAGTGACATTTGGTGCATATGAAGCAAGTTTCCATAGTCTCTTAAAAGGAATATGGCCATGTAAAAACATATTTTAAAGAGACTGGTACAATCTAATGAGCGACACTGATAGAGTGAACTCACAGGATATCAGTAGAGTTATCTAGCCAGCCAGGCAGCCAGCCTTCTGAAAGCCATTGAAATAAAGCTCCGAGGATAAATCAGCTTTTCCCAAGGGCCAGAAATGAAATTGAAAAATAAATTTTAAGCATATTAAATATTTCGATCATCTGCTTTCTCAAAAGAGAAGTTAAGATTACCAGCCTGATTTTCTGGTTCTAGCTGAACTCTAACACGCTTGTATATATTTATGTACTGGTGTGTAGAATTTGAAATCCCAAATCACCTCTCCACTTTTTAAATCACTCTTTTTTTCTTTTCTTTGCCATAGGACCTGTCTACACTGGGCATGTAAACGCAATCATGGTCAGGTGGTCTCTTACTTGTTAAAATCGGGAGCTGACAAAGAGATTCTTACCACAAAGGGAGAAATGCCAGTCCAACTAACATCAAGGAGAGAAATTAGGAAGATTATGGGAGGTGAGTGTGTGTTTTGAGGCAACTTTTGATTTTGTCAACCTAATTTAAGACTTACGGTATTATTGTATATATTCTTTTTTTTTTTTTTTTTTGCGGTACGCCGGCCTCTCACTATTGTGGCCTCTCCCGTTGCGGAGCACAGGCCCCGGATGCGCAGGCTCAGCGGCCATGGCTCACGGGCCCAGCCGCTCCGCGGCATGTGGGATCCTCCCGGACCGGGGCACGAACCCGTGTCCCCTGCATCGGCAGGCGGACTCTCAACCACTGCGCCACCAGGGAAGCCCTATTGTATATGTTCTTGATGCCAAACAGCCAATCTGTTTGTATCTAAAAACAAGATAGTCTTAACTGTGCCAAGATAATTATTCCATACTGTTTCTGGAAAGGTAGGCATTATAAAGTTTTGGTTTTTTATCTGTAAACTTTAAGGTGATAAAAATGGTAACGATAACCGTGCAGTAAACACTGATCAAAATATTTGTTGTATACCAAAGGACACTAGCTTTCACAAGATACTCTTTGCTTTGTAATTTTTAAAGGGCTGTGTAAATGTTCTGTGTTTCCGTCTTTTTAAGTGGAAGATGATGATGATAACCATGACGACCTCCCTCAGCTGAAGAAGGAGTCAGAGCTGCCCTTTGTTCCGAACTATTTGGCCAACCCAGCCTTCCCTTTCATCTATACCCCTGGGTCGGAGGATTCAGCCCAGCTGCAGAATGGGGGCCCCTCCACACCTCCTGCATCACCCCCTGCAGATGGCTCGCCTCCATTGCTGCCCCCTGGGGAACCTCCCCTGCTTGGGGCCTTTCCACGGGACCACACCACTTTGGCACTGGTTCAGAATGGGGATGTGTCTGCCCCATCTGCCAAACTCAGAACACCAGAAAGCACAAAACCGGGTCCTGTTTGTCAGCCACCGGTGAGTCAGAGTTGCTCCCTGTTCTCTTCTGTCCCGTCCAAGCCACCAATGTCTCTGGAGCCTCAAAATGGGACGTACGCAGGACCAGCGCCAGCATTCCAGCCATTTTTCTTCACCGGAGCATTTCCATTTAATATGCAAGGTAACCTCTCATCAGCAAACAGCCTCTGCAACAGGGCAGGTGGTGTCCAGAGGTCTAGTGCTTTACTTCCTGGTTTTCTGAGGAGTGGGGGTGGGATTTATTTATTTTGCGTCTGATTACAGACTTACAGAAAAGTTGCAAGACTAGTATAAGGAACTCTCTTCACTCAGATTTACAAGTTATCTTTTGCCCTTTTACCCTGAACTACTTAAGTGTGTTTTTCCTAAGAACAAGGATAGTCTCTTACATAATCACCATATAATGAGAAGATTTAGAAAATATAACCTTGGGCTTCCGTGGTGGCGCAGTGGTTGAGAGTCCGCCTGCCGATTCAGGGGACACGGGTTCGTGCCCTGGTCCGGGAAGATCCCACATGCCGCGGAGCCCGTGCGTCCTGCAACGGGAGGCCACAACAGTGACAGGCCCGCGTACCGCAAAAAAAAAAAAAAGAAAAAAAGAAAATATAACCTTGACATAAAACTATTCTCTAACCCATAGTTTATATTTAAATTTTTGTCAGCTGTCTCAGCAATGCCCTTTGTGCCTATCTTCACTCCCTCTACTCCTGTCCGCCTCCCAGGATCAACCATTGCATTTGCCTATCATGTTGTTATAGTCTCCTTTAATCTGAAGCATTTCCTCAGCCTTTAGCTATCATTTTAGACCTCAGATTTTTGAAGAGTCCAGGCCAGTTATTTTGTAGAATATGATTTCCTTTCATTTTTTTCTGTTTATTAGGTGGTATTCTACTATAAAGAAGGGCTTTCCCTTCTCCTCCATTTGAACTCACTGATGCTTATTTTATTTATTGGGTTATAATCCATTAGTATCATTATTTTGATGTTCAAATTATGCCAGATTTGTCCAGAGGGAGCCCCTTGGAGCTTGTTCTTGTGTCTCTTGGACACGCCCATCATTCCTGGAGCACTTCCTTACTTTGTGGTACAGCAAGATGTTTCAGGCTCCCTAGTATAACTTTCCCCGCCCCGGCCTTGGAATCAGCTGTTTCTCCAAGGACCCCTGGTTCTTTCTGGTGGAGAATGGTATTCAGGAACCAGAACATGAACACTAGGTGTGCTCACTGCTGCTAGCATCATTTCTTCTAGGCTCACTCAGAGGACCGAGTTAGAATAGAAAGGAAAAAGCAAGCAAACAATAAAGAGCAATTGAATGATGAAAGGAAAGATTCACCAGAAAGATATAAAGTAAACATGCATGTACCTAGGAACATGACTTCAAAGCATTCTAGGTTCTCATTTAATTGTTACAACAAATCATAAACTGGGTATTATTATTTACATTTAATTTAATTTATTTTGGCCTCCCCGCACAACTTGCAGAATCTTAGTTCCCCAACCAGGGATTGAACCTGGGCCCTGGCAGTGAAAGCGACGAGTCCTAACCACTGGACCACCAGTGAATTCCCATTATGTACATTTTATTTATTTATTTTTTAAGAGTTTTTTTCTTGGCTGCCCTGCGCAGCATGTGGGATCTTAGTTCCCTGACCAGGGATTGAACCTGCGCCCCTTGCATTGGAAGCATGGAGTCTTAACCGCTGGACCGCCAGGGAAGTCCCTATGTACATTTTAGAAATGGAGAAACTTAAATGCAGAGAGATAGGTAATTTGCCCAGTATCACATATCTAGTACATGATAGAGCGGGGTTATACGCATTTGTACCACAGTCATTCAAGGTTCAAAAGATCACAAAAAGTAGAGTTGAAAGCAGCTCCCACAATTTATGACAAAAGCAAAAAACTCTCCATTGGTATTTTACATCAGCGATCTCCAGCCTTTTTGGCACCAGGGACTGGTTTTGTGGAAGACGGTTTTTCTACAGACTGGTGGGGGGAGGGGGAGAATGGTTCAGGTGGTAATTCGAGCAATGGGGAGCCCCAGAGAAGCTTTGCTCCCTTGCTGCTCACCTCCTGCTGTGCAGCCCCGTTCCTAACAGGCCGTGGACCGGTATTGGTCCGTGGCCGGGGGTTGGGGACCCCTGTTTTAAATGAAAAGTAGAAAATGAACATATGCTTCCTGGATATCAAGCTGCATGCTGACCTGAGAGGATTAGTAACGTTAAAAAAAAAGAAAAAAAAAGGCAAGCAAACACAAATATATGTACTTTTTTCTGTATTTCTATATCTACTTAATCTAGATCTTTTAAAAAAATATTAAAAACTGTAAATTAATCCTAATACCTCCAATTCCAGTCAACACCACAGGGTATAGTCTAGTCTTACCTTTCTTTTTCCATATCAGTAACTCCCTCACTTTGTTTTTGAGGACCTGTTACTGTTGTTGTTGATAACAGTGGCCCATGGGTGGCGTGAGGGATTCATATATAAGGAGCAAAGCAGACCCACTAAATGCGCATGGGTGCATGGCTTGGGCCATCACGGCAGCCAGGCTCAGAATTTAGGAGCAGACTGCTTAGATCCCAGACCCACGAATAATGGTATTTGTTTACTCTCAAAGCCAAAATTCCTCCCTTATTAAGGTATACTGAATTCGAGTCATAGTTAGACTTTAATTTTTATTAGTAGCTTATCTTTTTGCTCTTGTACTGTCTTTACTGCAAGGATTTTCATATCATAAATATCTTTAGATCCACAATTGTTAAGTCTTTATAGAGTAACTCTTGTACCGTTATCTTTCCCGTGCCCTCTTTTCACCTCGCTTCCCCTTACCCTGCTTAAGTGTTGTTTGATACCCAACCCATTCTCAAGCCTTTACCTGCTGCGCTCCAGCGGCAGAAGTAAATTGGCTTCCTGTATGGCTGGGATGGTTGTCTGCCGTCTCCCCCTGCCGCCCCTTTACTTTGTGAACCACAGTCTTAGATGTAGGGAGGACAATGCAACTGCACCAGCAGAGCCAGAACTGGGCCTGAGCAAACCATGCTGTAATATTGTGCTTTGTTTTCTCATTGGGTGGCACAGGCCTTAGCACAGGCCATGATTAAGGGTAACCATCTTCTGGAAAAGGTCTTAAATTACATCGGGTCACTATGCCAGAATCATTCATTAACATTTCCCCCCTTTTCCCTAGAGCTGGTACTCAAGGTGAGGATTCAGAACCCATCTCTTCGAGAAAATGATTTCATTGAAATTGAACTGGACAGACAGGAGCTCACCTACCAAGAATTGCTCAGAGTGAGTTGCTGTGAGCTGGGTGTTAATCCTGATCAAGTGGAGAAGATCAGAAAGTTACCCAATACTCTGGTAAGAAAGGTAAGAAAGGTCTGTTAAGTGGTTGCTTTTTCCATTTGGAAAATACCCAGCTTCCTCCTTGGGTATGTGAGTCATAGTTGAAGAAACGAGAAGAGAATAGAACAAGAGCAAAGGGTGTTTTTCCATTGAGCTTTCTTTCCTCTACTGGGCCTATAGAGACGTTGGCATTTCTGAAAGTGGTAGGATACCAGAGAGAATGTTCTGAATTTACCATTCACAGGTACCTATTTTTGGTTGTTTCTCTTTAGTGATCTGTAAGGATTACCTTAGTGCACTATCACATGTGCCTTGTGTTTTATAACATAAGAACCAGCCTAAATTATAGTGCAAATCTACATAGATACATGTGTGGTCCTCCCAACATCTCTGGGTTCCCTGAATGTCAGGCTTCTGGCTTCTCGGGGCCCCTGAGGAAAACATCCCTGCACTGCCTCTCCCTTCGAGGTGTGCTTATCTTGTAGCATCTGCTGTTAAGGCCTTCTACCACTCCAACGCAGTTCATGCTCCTGGGGAATTTCCTGCACTATCACTGGTATCAGCACAGCACACCAAACACATAGAGACAAGCGGCTCCTCTTAATCTGTTTAACCTATTTTTGTTTTAGGACAAAGATGTTGCTCGACTCCAAGATTTCCAGGAGCTGGAACTGGTTCTAATGATAAGTGAAAATAATTTTCTGTTCAGAAATGCTGCATCCACACTGACTGAAAGGCCTTGCTACAACAGGAGAGCTTCAAAACTGACTTACTAATGCAGCAGGGACTTTTATCACTGAGTACTGTGACAGTGTGCATCACCTCTGGGCCAAGGACAAGCCATTTATCTAAATGCCTTGGATGCCCCGGAGGGCCCCTGGTGCCACTGCGTCGGATACACTAACATCGTTCTGCCAAGGTAGGAAGCCCCTGACCCCGAGCAGCGGTGCCACTCTTCTTGGTGCACAATAAACCTATTGCTGGAAGCTGCGAACAGCTGAGAAGTGGCCTGGAGAGGCAGAAGCCGACGGTTCTATATCCAGTGTGTTTTTTGTGCAGAATGTAAGAGAGTTGTCTAACAGAAGCTGAGGGAGAGCAGAGCCTATTTCTAGCTAGTCCTGTTGACAGTGCACCCGAAGGGCCGGGAAGCGCTTCTCTTGGTGTTGCATGTTCACGACTCTCCAGAAACGTGGACTAGAGAGGAAAACTGGGGAAAGCACAGGTACTGGACATAGGAATTTTGGTGTGACTTGTGGCTGTGAGGTTTCACATAACATAGTTATAAATGTTACTCAGGTTAAAATTATTTAAGAATACAGTTACCTAATTGTAAATATGCTGTTAACCAAAAGAGCTTCCCCTCCCTGACTTTTTCCATTGTAAACACTCGACTGCTTCTGTCTCTAGATTGCCGTTGCCTAGACAGTCATCTCTGCATTAACGCCCCTTCGTGGTCACTAGAGGGCTCTCTAACGCCTTCTAAAAGAGCAACAGCTTTTTTTTTTTTTAACTGAAGCGATCCCTGTCTTCGTGTTTCTGTTTAATTGCACCGAAAGAGAAGAGCACAAACATTGCCAGTCCATGTTCTCCACTTTCATTTTCCACTACAAATGAAAAGCAATTTTCCAGACTGAATCCTTTGCTATTTTAAAGGTTATTGTGGGAAACTGAGCTAAAAGGAGTTAGCATCTTTATTTTTGTATCAAAGATAAAGATTATTTTGAAACTATTGGGATTTTTACACAGCTCTGAAATCTGTTGCTTTTGTAAACAAGTTGCTTGATCTTGGGCATCCTCCACAACCACCAACCCACTTAACAAAGTCAGTTGTGAGTCGGCCAGGCTTTGTTCTCAAAACAAACAAATAACCTGATTAAACTCTTGAGCATGGCATAAGAATTTTTCTAAAGAACGCATTTAAGGATTCTTTTCCTTCCCTTCAGTGTCATTAATGTTAAAAAGAAAAGCTACTGTCTTGTTGAAATAAACAGCTTAACTTTAGAAACAAGAATGAGCACACTTAAACAGGAGAGCAGGGGTTTGAAGCCAGCTGTTGAAGAACATCCCTGCTGTCTTAAGAAGCTTTTCCCCATAGTGCCTATTGTTTCCAAAGAAACTTAACTTCCTAACTGTGTTAATTTTATTGGAACACTACTGATTGAGAGAGAATGTGCAGAAGATGTCAGTGGAAGAGAATGTTGTGCTAAGCTAATGGCCTCCTGCTGCTGCTTAAATGCTGAGCTGTGGTTGAGGTGTTTTCAAGGCCAGTGTGGAGTCACTCTGTTCAGTGACTTAATTGTATTACAGCAATTACGGATGGTGAGTTACTCACCCTTGTGCAGTGTTTGCCTAACAGAGTGTAAAGGTTATTTATTACTCACTTTCTCTGAAGTACTTTAAAGAAGAAACTTCCCTTGTGTTTCAACCAGTCAGAAGATAGTCAGTCCAAACAAACTAATCCTTTTTTTCCCCTTACCTTTGAAAAAAGTTACAATTTACTGATACAGTTAAGGCTAGTTTTATCCTGGAATAAACAAATTCAGTATTAATTCATGTCTAAATCATTGGGGTTAATACTCTTCCAGCCATCCAGATCAATTAGAAATTCTTGGAAGCTGTTGAAGCCCCTGGCTGGGAGGTGGCCTACAGAGGAGTAGCTCCAGGGCATTTCCCGGGCTTGGAAATGGAGGCCCCGGGAATCTCCAGTGAGAGAGGGGCCCTGCCCCGCTCTCTCTTCTCCCTTATAAAGTCCTCTGTGGTCAACTGACTCTTGCGTATGGCAGTGAATTAGACTGCACAGCTGCTGGTAGGTGAGTTTAAAGTCTTAATCTATGCATTCAGAGAAATATTTTTATATGCTTTGTGTAATTTATAACAAGGATTTTTTTTTAGCTTTGTTAACTGTGAATTCGCCCCTCCTCCTCCACTGCATATTTAAAGCATGTGCTCACACTGTGTGTAAACATTCACTGAAGATTTTTCTCTTCGTGAACTGCTGACTGTTCAAGCATAACAAGTATTATTAAAATTAAATATTAACTGACCAAACCCACATTCTTTAATTTTGGCCTCCTAAACAGCACTATACTTCTAATAATACGGGGTTCAAATTGTTGGACAGTTCCAGGGAGAAAACCCTCTGGAGGAAGAATAGGAGGGACTGGGCCCCGCCTGAGCCGCCTCCCTCCTGCTGCTGCGGTGGCGTGCACGCCTGTCAGTGGCACCGGAGACGGATATCTTGTGCGGGGTCTTCCTCTCAGTTCACAGCAGTCAGCTCCATTTCCCCAGACTAGCTGAGCCAGCTAGATGGAGGTCATCCTCTGTTAACCACATTTTTTGATTATCCTATTTACTTTACACAACTGAGCCTCCCCTTTGGGCTGTCAGCACCTGTCAGGGCCTCAGTGAGCTCAGAGGCACACTCCCAAGACAGGAGAGGAAATACAGCCTTACACCTTCAGATCTTTAGCTGAGAATGATGCCGAATGAATCTGCATTTCTGTTGGTTTGGGGCAGCTAGAGCCTCCCAAGCCGGACGTCATGCCAAATCGGCCCGATAAATCAGGGAGCACAGCAGAGACCTTTTCTTAGCTCCAAGGAGAGGCAGAATAATTTGGGCATTTGTGCTTTCATACTCGCTTTATCACAAGGATGGAAGTCTTCTTCTATGCACTCATAAACATCCTGGGCAGAAACAGCCTGCCAAAAAAATGTGATTAACCTTTAACAAATAGTCCTGCAGCACAGGCTGGCCCGATGCATATAGAAAAATCAGATCAAAGGAGCCATCTCCACACCTACTGCAAACCATTTAGGGTGGAGGAAAAACAAAAAAGCCATCACCCACAACCAGTCACATGATACCAAGAGTAAAGTTTGAAGAAATGAGAGTCAGAGGAGACCAGAAAACTTAGTAAGGTAACAAAGAGAAGAGATCCCTTCCAAATAGAAGGCCATGTGCCAGGTAAATTCTGACCTGCAGAAAAATAAACACTTCATTGGCTTGCTCAAAAAAAGCAAATTTAATTCACTCCCTCATCTCATTGACCAGCCCGGGACTGTCAGGAGAGGGGGCAGCCTCTGGCTGCTCTGTGTTCCAATATTCACCTTCAGCCACAGTGAGGAAGATGAATGACTTGGAGACCTCACTGGTGACGGGGACCTGTCCGGAACAGACTGTTAAAGGGGCGAGGAAATAAAGCACCACGCGTTTCTCATCCCCTAGAGCAGCAGTCCCCAACCTTTTTGGCACCAGGGACTGGTTTCGTGGAAGACAATTTTTCTATGGATGGGGTGGGGGGATGGTTCAGGCAGTTATGCAAGCGATGGGGAGCGATGGAGAGCAGCAGATGAAGCTTTGCTCGCTTGCCCACTGCTTACCTCCTGCCGTGCGGCCCGGTGCCTAACAGGCCATGGAGCAGTACCGGTCCACGGCCCAGGGGTTGGGGACCCCTGCCCTAGAGAAGCAGGCGTAGTGGTCTGAGGGATGACATAAATGTGGTGGTGTTCGGGACTTCCCTGGTGGCACAGTGGTTAAGAATCCACCTGCCAATGCAGGGGACACGGGTTCGAGCCCTGGTCTAGGCAGATCCCACATGCCACGGAGCAACGAAGTCCGTGCGCCACAACTACTGAGAGCCTGCGCTCTAGATCCTGCGAGCCACAACTGCTGAGCCCATGTGCCACAGCTACTGAAGCCCGCGCGCCTAGAGCCCGTGCTCCACAACAAGAGAGGCCACCGCAATGAGAAGCCCGCGCACTGCAACGAAGAGTAGCCCCCGCTCGCTGCAACTAGAGAAAGCCTGCGTGCAGCAACGAAGATCCAACGCAGCCAAAAATAAATAAATTTAAAAAATAAAATGAACTTAAAATAAAAATGTGGAGGTGTTCACAGCAGCTTTCCCAGGAGGCCTTGGGTCAGATTTGAGGGGTTTTATTTCTCACCTTTTTACAGTATCTGCACAGCAGCGCAGGAACTACTGGCAATTACCCAGTGAATTTTGGCTGTGAAGACAATATTTCTAGCCAAAAGTTCTTGGGTCTGAAGTTTTCAGATAATTCCAGCCATGTAGATGTGTATAAAGGTAACCTCCATCGCTCCCTCCTTCCTCCCTGCCTCCTCTAAAGGTCCTAGCCCCCAGACCTTGTGAACAGAGAAAGGCTACATTGGGGTGTATGTATTGTTGACACGTAGCTTTATTTTATCAGCGCTCCATTTTTAATGGATCCAGGCCAGCACCCCAGAGTACCAGACTCAGTTCCTAGGGACGGCCTGACCTGGCAGTCTTCTGTTCCAGAAGGAAAAAGCTTTATTAAAAAAGAAAAAACTTCAGAGTAGAAAATATGAAAAATCATGGGGGTAGGGAGGTCATGCCATGAAATGATTGAAAACAGTACAGTGTGGAAATAACACCACATTGGGAATCAGGAGACCTGGGGACTAGTCTGGGCTCTGCCTCAAATTAGCTATGACTTTGGGCATGTCATTTGCCTCTGGGGCTTCACCTCCTCACCTGAAGCATTTAGCATGGTTATCCTGCCAGGCACTTAACAGGGACAAAAACCTGACAAATGCCCCCCCAGCGTTTGCTATTAAGTCCATTCTGTAGACATATCTGGTGTCCTTACCCTTCCTGATGAAAACCAGGAATGTCCAGGAAGAAATCCCAGAAATATATTTTAGGCAAGTCCAGCATCTCTGGCCATCCCGTAGAAGATGCCTCTGGCTGCAATGAGGTTGGTTGGAGAATCAAATTCAGCTACTGTCCCTTTGTCCAGGACCAGGACCCTAGCCAAGGAAAAGAAGTGGTCAGGTCTCCATCAGCCCAGATCTGGTTTCATGGTCCAACCCTGCCCTTCTGGGTACCGCTCAGGCCCCGCAGTGACATGCCAACCCTCCCACTTCAGTCAACCCACCCAGCACAGTGCTACACCACATATGCACGCTTGCAAGGCTGGTTATTTTAGCCACTCCGTTTGCTGTCCTGGCAGATGAGACAATTTCTGGGATCAAACACAAGGTCCGATTCATCTTTGTTAGTCGGGGCTCCGAAAACCTCCCCTAATGAGCCCTTCCCTTCACCAGGGTCACAGGGCCTGTGTGCTTCCATCTGCTTTGTGCCAACTCAAAAAGGCACACGGCGGGAAACTGGGCTGCAGTGAGGCCGGATGCTGGCATCTGGGGCTTTGGCTGCAAAACTGGCTGCCGCTGATGGGTGGATCTCCCCCCGCCCACACACACACAGTCAAGCCTGGGCCTGGGATTAGAATCTCTTGCCAACTAAACACAGGGTGCACCTGGTGCAGGGCCAACAGGCTGGCTCCCAGGGTGAGGCAGGAGCAGAAAGGGCTCTCCCAAGTCCCGGGAGATGCTCCTCAATAAGAGGGCCTGGACTGCACCCAATCTGTTTCCCCACCTATGGGGCTCCCAGAAACGTGTCCTGGGAAGATGTGTGTCTGTGGACATCACTGCCTAGCCACTGCCCAAACTGAAGCCCAGGAGACTGCCCCCCTCGCTTCAGTGGCTTCTCATTGCCCTTAGGGTAAGGACTGAATGCTTTCCCATGGTCCTCAAAATGCAGCAGAGTGAGGCCTCTTTCTCCCTGTCCTCTTGGTTCTACTGCCCCTTCACCCTTTCTACTCCAGCCTCATGTGCCCTCCTACCTCAGGGCCTTTGCATGTGATGCAGCCTTTTCCTGAAAGGCTGCTGGTGAAAACCATTTTCAGTTAGGCCTGGGAAGAGATCCTCTCAGTCCAGCCCTTTCCCTTGTCTGGACCCAGGGCCCGGGCCTTCCTGCCCACCCTCCCTTCTCCCAGTGGGATCCTGGATGGGAGTGGAGGCGGGGTGGGTGTGGTAGGGATGGAACAGACACTTAGCATCAGGCATTCTCAGCTTGGTTCCCAAGCCCCTGGGAGCTGTGTGGGGAACTTCTGAGAGAGGGCCAAGGTCTGCCCATTGCCCTGTCCACGTATCTCCCCACCTCCCCATGCCCTGCAGGTGTTTGTTTTGTGAATGAAGCCTGCCGTGCAGGTGTTTGTTTTGTGAATGAAGCCTTGTTGATGTACTCCCACTATACTCCTTCAGGATAGATTTGCTGCAGCCTCCTGCCTCTTCCTCACTCTGAGCTCCCGTGTCTCCAGGGGAGCCAGCCTGGCAGGCCAGCACCAGCTGGCTTCCATCAGGCTTCTGAGTCACCCAGCCCCTCCCCTGTCCTCCAGCAGCACACCTTGACATTAGGCACAGTGAGCAAACAGGTCACATTTTTTGCCTTTTGGCTGAGTGAGCTGCCTCCCCAACGAAGCCGTAAGATACCATGAGGAAGGCTCCTTCCCTAATCCTTTGAGAAGCTGGTTCTAGTGAGGATTATAAAGGACATCTCCTAGGATCACCTGCACTTTTTTTTTTTTAACATCTTTCTCAGGGTATAATTGCTTTACAACGGTGTGTTAGTTGCTGCTGTATAACAAAGTGAATCAGCTATACATATTCATATATCCCCATATCTCCTCCCTCTTGCGTCTCCCTCCCACCCCTCCAGTCACCTGCACTTTTAACGCTTTACTTCATTGACTCCTTACAACAACCCTGAGAGAGAGAGAGGTTCATGGAGGTTTTGTGAATTGCCTAATGTCATACAGCAGTCAGCAGCAGAGCCAGGCTTGGGACTCAGCCCTCTGCTTTCCCACAGCAAAGCATCTACTCCGCACGGGACCCAAGCATCGTGCACCTTTCCTCAGTGGCTTCCTGGTCTGTACGCCTACCTCACAGGATGGGAATGAGGCTCAAATGAAGCCATGGCCATGTGGGCATTCTGGAAACAGTGCTCAGGAAGTGACAGGATTTGGCCTGAAGGATCTGGTTCCCCTCACCTCAGTATTAAGAGGTGGGGGAGAAGTGGCCATGCCTCAGGAGCCCCAGTGTGCCCCTTCCCCACGTGTTGGTAACCCCCAAGTGTCCTTTGTGTCTCAGAAAGCATCCCTGTGCCCCCGGTGCCCAGATAACCCACACTGTTCTGCGCCCCCCCCACAAACCTTAGACGACCCCACGGAGCTCCCATATCCACATATCCCGTAACCTTAATCTGCCAACCACGTCCCCACGGCCCAGGCGACCCCACCAGGCCCCTCCCTGCTTGGGTGCCAGTGCCCCACCTGGTGTAGTCCATGATGGTGTTGAGCCGATGTGCGATGGTCAGCACCGTGCAGGGCTCAAACTGGGTGTGGATGGTGGCCTGGATGAGGTCATCCGTCTCCAGGTCGATGGCGGCTGTGGCCTCGTCTAAAACCAGGATGCGACTCTTGCGAAGCAGGGCTCTGGCCAGGCACACAAGCTGCCGCTGGCCCACGCTGCAAATGGGGAAGGCAAGGTATCTCTAGCTGGGTGCCCCCAACCTGACCCCAGGCCTCATTCCCCAAACTGTTTCTGTCTCCACTCCTTCCCAATGGCCCAGGGCTGGCTCTCTGTCTAACCTCTCCCATTTCTGCCTTAGCCCAGGACTCCTGGAACACCGAGTTGAGGTCTGGACACCACAGGGATAATGAGGGGCCTTGCGGGTAGAGCCAGGACTTAACAACGTTGCGAAATCCCCAGTCGGTCTCTTCTTCCTGTGCTTTCTTCCCTATCCTCACTCCTCAACCAGTGTCACCGTGTTTCTCTGCTTCAATCTCTCAGTCATTTACACCTTAGTGATAACACACTTAAATGACTCCTCCTGGATATTTGCACACATCATGTTATCTTGCTGATCCTAATATCACACAATTTTGTCATCTTCCGCCCCCACGGGGAATATAGGTCAGGGTTCCGTTGTGGGAACAAGGAAGGGACAGGGCAGAGGAGGCTATGGGGGGTTCCCCGTGTCTGGTCCCCGGGAAGGTGGAGGAGGGGTGGAATGCATACCTTCCACCTCCTGCCTTGGAAGCTGGAGCTAATGAACAAAGAGAGGCTGTGTTCCCAACCACAGAGGCTGCAGCACCCCCCACACCCAGGGACAAATACCTCAGCCCTTCCCGCAGGGGTGAGTCACTACAGCCCGAGTGAAGGCCAGGCTCTCTCCCCGGCCTATTCCCGCAACTAAGGAAGGTTTTGGCAGCAGAATGAGCCGCCAGATAGAGCTCAGGGCTGATTTATGGAGGGACTGGCACAGGATATAGGTTATACTTAAAGTGGCTACAAGCTCAGGGAGGGAGGAGGGGAGTGGATTTCTGTCTCAGATCCTGGCGGATGTGGGGATGGAGGGGATGCTCTGGGGAGAGGTGCTCATGGAAGCCAGGACAGGAGAATGGACCAAAACACAGCTGTGGGGCACAGGGTCTGAAAGCCTAGGCTCGTCCGCCAGCCACCCCCAACATGGCTGTGTAAGTGAAATCCAGGTACTGTGCACATTCATTCCTACAGGGCTGCCTGGGGAGGCGGGGGCATCCCACCAGTGGCTATGATGCGGCAAGGAAAGTTTTGGGGCAGAAGCTCCCACTTCCCTGAGTCCTTGCCCCCCCCCCTTGCTAGCTGAGCAGCTTTGGGCAAATAATTTTATCCTCTGGAGCCTCGTTTCTGGCCCACAGGACTGCAGTAAAGATGAAAGGAGACAGTAGAGGCCAAAGTGCCTTGAACACTATTAAGTGCTGAGCAAATGTACAGGTTTTTGGTTTTGTTTTTTTTTTTGGAGAAAGTCCAGTCTGTAGGTATGGACCGAGTAGAATAATACAAATAGCTACATTTCTCAGGAGTATATCCAGTCTAAGTGCTTTCCATTTCATCACAATAACCCTAAGACTGCTCTGTCCAAATGATGGCCACTAGCCACAGGTGACTGTTGACCACTTGAAATACGACAAGTCTGAATTGAGATGTGCTGTACGTGTAAAAATACACACAGGATTTTACACTTGAAAAAAGGCAAACTGTCCGTAATAGCTGTTGTATCAATTACATGTTGAAATGATATTTTAGAATTATTAGGCTACATAAAATACACAATTAAAATTTATTTCATCAGTTTCTTTTTCTTTTTTTTTTAATGTGGCTATTAGACAAATTTTATTTACACCTATGTGGCTCAAAGTATATTTTTATTGGGCGGCATGGTGCTACCAGGTATGGGACTGTTATTATCCCATGCTCCTTTCAGAGTAAAGGAAAGCAAGGCACAAAGAGGGTAAGCGGCTTGCTCCAAATCACACAACTAACATGGGTGCAAGTGTCTCAAGCCTTTAGACTCGGTAAGAAGTGGCTCTGGGCCTCCCTGATACGTGGCACAGCGACGGGTGATATAAAGTCTGGGGCTATAAGGAAGCAAAGAAAGGCCCAGAGAGCTCACTTTGCCCACTTCTAAACCACAAACAAAATTGCATCCACCTTGGAAAATATATAAGATTTCTCTAAAGCTCTGTAGGTTTCCTCTTATCTGCTCCACAGGTTCAGTCCACAACCCCTCCTCAGGCCAAGCACAACATTGACAATCTCACAAGAGAGGACCGATCAGGGCTTTGGAATCTCCCAGGCATGTCTTCTCCCAGCTGTGTGACTTTGGCCCTGCCTCAGTTTCTCTGGAGCTTGTGTGAGGAGTCAGTGAAGTAGTGCACAGTGCCTGGCACACAGAATATGCTCAATGCAAGACAGTGCCCCCTGAGTTCACTCTGGCTGAGACGGGAGTGGGAGGGCAGGAGGCGGCTGGCCTGGATTTGGTGTTGTTTGATGCTAGACCCTCTATAGTGCTGCAGAGTGCTATTCCTGACCCACCCACCCACTCCCCGCTGTTACCTGAGATTCTCCCCGCCCTCGGAGCACTGGAAGTCCAGGCCTGCCGGCTGGGAGCTCACAAAGGTGTGCAGGTGGGACAGCTCCAAGGCTCGCCACATGTCTTCCTCCGAGTAATTGCCGAAGGGGTCCAGGTTCATGCGCAGGGTCCCCGAGAACAAGATGGGGTCCTGGGGACAAAGCAAGGCCTCAGAGGGAGGCAGCTCAGGCCCCCTAGGGAGCCATGGGCCCCGAGGCCAGGGAACAAGAAAGGGGTTGAGGTGGCGGCATTCCCACTCTGACCCCAGCCCTCCAGGAGGGAGGCAATGGCCAAGGAGATAGAAAAACGCCTGTGGGGAAGTGATAAACCTCAGCTTTGCCAACCCAAGATCCTCCACTAAGGCAGAAACCTGAACCGCTAATCTGACCCCAAAGTGTCCAGTCAGAAGAAAAAGTGAAATGTAATTCAGAGCTGTGAAACCAGGAGGCCAGGATAGAAGGCCTCTGGGGTGGGCTGTGTGGAGGGGCCTGTTGTTCTGCTGGTCCAAGAGGTCAGAGGACAGGGTCTTATAGGGCAGGAGACATCTGACCCTTCCAGACCCACGACGGGGGGCCGCTCTGTGGCTCTGCTCCTGCTGTCCTGCTCTCCAGCCTCCCAGAGAGGGGTCCCAGTCTTGAACTCCAAGCTACAGAACAGGGGTGGGACCTGCTGCCAGAGTCACGGGTCAGTGTGGCCAGGCCACGCCAGGCTGCTACCTGGGGGATGATGGTCAGCTGAGAACGCAGGTCATGGAGCCCGATGTCGGCCACGTTGAGGCCGTCGATGAGGATGTCGCCCTCCGTGGCTTCCAGGATGCGGAACAGGCAGAGGGTCATGGACGATTTGCCAGCCCCAGTGCGGCCCACGATCCCCACCTGGAGACAGTGGGGGGTCATCAGGGGGAGGCTGGGGTTTAGCGGGGCTGTTGCCAGGACTTCCCTGGGAGGCCAAGCAGACCCTTGGGCTGGGCCCCTGCCATCCCACAGACCCACGCTCCCCAGGGAAAAACCCGCTCCACACACACCTTCTCGCCACCTCGCACTTGTAGACTCAGGTCCTTCAGCACCAGCTCCAGGCCGGGCCGGTAGCGCACAGAGTAGTTCCGGAACTCCACCTCACCCTGCAGTGGCCAGCCCACTGGTGGGCGGCTGCCCTCCACCACCCAGGGGGCCTGGCCACCAGGGGAAGACAGGATCCTCATCATGGGGGGGCACCTCTTCCCCAGCCCAGCCATCTCCCAACTTTGGTCTGCCTCCCTCCCCAGGCCCCTGCCATCCTCACCCACTAGGGACCCTGGTGGGGAGGTCCTGCTGCTCATGTGACCCAACCTTGTGGTTCAATGTCTCTTTATCCCTCTGACATTATTCCCCACAGAGCTTTGCTCTCCCCATTCCCCCGTGCCCCAAGGCCATAAGCGGCCCCTCCCACCTGCCCTCGCTCCCCCTTTCACCATTTATTATTGAGTGGCTACTCCGTGACAGGTAGTGGGGTCAACAATGGGAAACAAGACAAAGTCCTTGTCCCCATGAGGCTTACATCCGAGTCTAGGGGGGCATACTGTTGACAAATAAGTAAGTCTACATAATGTCAGATGGTGATGAGTGTGGATAAGTGCCTGGTGTTGCTATTCTGTACAGGGTGGTCAGGGAAGGCTTCCTGGAGGAGGTGATATTTAAATAAAGACTTGAAGGAAGTGAAGGAAAAAGACAAGTAGATCTCTGGGGGAAGGGCATGCCAGACAGAGGGAACGGCAAGTACAAATACTTCCAGGTGTGTTCTGGATCACAATGACAAAGGTGAGAGGTAGGAGACAAGTAGTGGATGGTCCCATCACATAGGGCTTTGCTGGCCATTTTAAGGACTGTGTTTTTTTTACCCTGAGTAAGATGTAGGGCCAGGCACAGAGGAATAACATGATTTGGTGTGTTTTTAAAGGATCTCCCTGCTGCTATTTGGAGGAGGGAGAGGGGAGGGTGTTTTGAAATGGGGGGGTCAGACTGTCAGCAGTCACAAAGCAAAGCAGCCAGTATAGGGAGACCGCTCTCTTGAGGAGGTGTCAAAGGAATGGACAGTAGGGTTGGGGGCAGAATTTTTGAGAATGTGGAGACGGGATCATGTGTGTAGAGAGGGGACATGGGAATGCTAGGCATGAAGAGGGAGAATTTGAAGATCCCAGAGAATGGGGGATGAGGGAATGATAGGGGATGCCTGGGGAAGACAGGGGTAGATGGGGGCCCCATGGGCAGGAGAGGCCAGGTTGGGAGGAACAGGTGGGGTGGGGCTCAATGGGGGCTGACAGGGCAGGAGCTCAGGTCACAGAAGCCATGAAGTGCTTTCCAAGTAGGAGAGAGGGGCTATTTGTCTGAATGTCGCTGAGCGGTTGCATTAGATGAGAAGAGAAAAGTGTCCCTAGGTCAGGAAGTGGGAAAACCATTGGTGAGTGGGTTCAGTGGAGTGGCAGGGCCAGAAACCAGGCGACAGGGTGATGAGGCAGTGGGGAGAGCACCTGCAGACCATATTTTAAAGCCAGTTTCACGACAAAGGAGAGCAGAGAAATGGGACATAGGATACAGGGGAAAGGGAGGGTTGGTTTGAGTGTCTAGAATGGAAGCTACAAGAGCTTATTTTCGCGTGTGGATGGGAATCATCCAACAGAGGGAGCAAGATGGATGATGTAGCAGATGGAGGGTGTGATTGAGGAAGTGAAGTCCTTGAGTGGCCATGCGAAGAAGTAGAGGGAGTGGACTTTGAAATGAGAAAGGAAGAAGGTGGAAGGGACACAGGCAGATTTGAAAGTCTGGAGGCAGGAAGGCTGAGGGAGTTCACATCTTGTAAAGCCGTTTTCTCACTGAAGCGTTAGGCAAGGTTGATGACTGAGCCTATGATGACCGATGACTGAGTCATTCGGTCGATGACTGAGCACAGGGAGGAGGGCATGTAGGGGTTTAAGGAAAGAGAATGGTCAAAACAGAACTTTCTGAAAGTGGGAACACACGCTTCTTGGAGAAGCAAAACAGGAACACCCAGCCGTGGTGTGTGGTTATAAACTTGAAGTAAAATCAATGATTTTCTGCAGCAACGTTTTAGCAGCTGAGCACCGGCATGTTTCAGAAGGTAGACAGATGGGCTCAACTGGGGTGAGGATGACTGAGAGAGAGAAGGGCAAGGGAGTTGAGAGCACTGGCACTGGTGGAGCATAGGATCCAGGCTGGATGAGCTCGTGGACAGAGGGACAGAGGCAGGACACGGGACCGGGGGGTCCCGGGGAGGACAAGGTACCGTGACCAAGGAGGGCTTGGAACAACGGGAGCTGTCCTCTCCCGCTACATCAGGAACTGCTTGAGGGCAGACCTTGTCTTGCCCTACACCTCCTCACATAGACCTCTGGTTGACACTCAAGAAGGGTTGAATGAATGAATAAATGAGGAGCCACCTGAACAGCTGGCCTGGGGGTGTAGAGATGGTGGGTCTGCAAGCACCCCTCCCTGCCCCAGGCTCATCCCGTACCCACCTCAGTCTCCGTCTTGGAGTACTCTTTGACTCTCTCCACGGCCACAATATTAGACTCCAAGTCTGATATCGTTCGTATCATCCAGTTCAGAGCCAACGTCACCTAGCCGAAGGGACTGGGTCATAAGCGGGGCAATCTCTCCTCCCCCTGAAATGGCTTTGGGAGGAGTTCAGACTCCTTGACTATGCTCCTATCCTACCCCAGCTATGACCCAGGTGGGCCTGGGCAAACCCACAGATGTGCCACCTGGGGCTCAAATCACAACTGTACCTCAGGCAGTGACAATGCAGACTTAACAAAAGGCCGCCCAGCCCAGTGTTTCTTAAACTTTAATACGCACAAGAAAGATTTCCCAGGGAATCTTGTGCAAATGTAGCTTCTAATTCAGTAGGTTTGTGGTGGGACGCGAGATTCGACGTGGCCAAGAAGCTCACAGGTGATGTTGATGCAACTGGTCCTTGGGCCACACTTTGTGGATCAAGGAGCCTTGATAGACAACGCTGAAGCCAGAGCCCCAGGTCTACGGTATCAGAATCTACAGTTTAAATCTCCAGGTGATTCACATGCACATTAAAGTCTGAGAAGACTGACCTGTCTGGACTGTCCTTTGTTTACCAAACGTTCAAGACTTGAGTCACCTGAGGCACTGCAAATGGGATCTGCTTCACAAAAATTCCATCTGCAGTTATTTAATGCTTTGACAATATAGGCTGATATCAGGGTGACCTTCCCAGGCTCCAGGTACCTGCTCCGTGTACTTTCTCTGCAGGCTTGTGAAATGAGGTGTATTCCAGCTCTCCACGTCCCTGCCCCCGGACCCCTGTCAGGGTTGACCTCTAGATCTTATGCAGGCAGGGCAAATTCTATTTGTCTCTTGGGGCCAAGCTCCAAGATAATTTCTCCAACACTCCAAGGTAGAGACCTCCTCTGGGCCTTCCTCCACTAAGGTCTGTGCACCCCACAGTACCACCCCCTGCTGGTGGGAGTGACTCTCCACACTTGACTGGGAGCTCACAGTCCCGTGGAGCAGAACCTGTGGCTGGTCCCCATTTGGGGCAGAGCGAGGTGCTCAAGAGATGCTTGTGAAACCTGTGTGGCCTCTGCCCCAGTGGTGGCCCTGACCCAGGACCCAGACCTCTGCGTACCTGTAGGGCATAGGACACAGACAGGCCCACCAGCCCTGGACTCAGGCTGCTTCTCCCAATCACAGCAAAGAGTGCAGTGAAGAACACGACACAGTTGCCCACGAACTCCACTCGGACCCCCAGCCACCTGTGGGGATTAGGCAAGGAGGAAATGGGGCGGATGCAAGAAGGGGGCTGTTTAGGGGGAAGGAGGGGCTTGGACCCAGAACACCAGGGTCTCTCCCGAAGAGACACTGGTGGAAACTCCTGGGAGGAGCAGGGGCTGAGGGAGCTGCTTCTGACCTGTTGGAGACGATGTAGGGGTAGCAGCTCCTCTGGTTGGTGTCCACCTTAGCATCACTGATGGCCTCGAAGTCCTGGCTGCGGCCATAGGCCCGGATGACGCTGGAGCCGGTCACCGTCTCCAAAAAGTGGGAGTAGATGGGTGAGCGGCTGACAGACTCCAGCCGCTTCAGTTGCCGTGACGTGGCCACATAGAGGCGCTGACAGAGGATGGAGAAAGAGCTTGGAGTCAGGACCGTGGGGCCCCAACTCAGTCCAGCACATCCTCTGGACCCATGTGAGCCGCCTCCCCGTCAGTTCCACTGCCCCATTAGACCTTGTTCCCTTCCTCCCGCTCCGCTCAGAAGAACCCAAGACTTGGGGGCCTGACACGGCTCCACGAACTCATCGCACCCTTCCCCTCTGGTCAGCTCTGCTCACTCTTCCAGGCCACTTTGTCCACGAAGCCTTTCCCGATTGCCTCTCAGCTCCTGACCCCCTCACCTCTGCGGGGACCTAGATTATCGCACTGACTCTGCTTTGCCTCCTGTCAGTGACGATGCCTGTCTCCACTTAGGGGCCCCCAGCAGTGTGTTCACACAATCAAAATTTTGCAAAATTTGCAAAAATAAGATAATTTTGTATTCATTTTCTTAAAGAGCCTCTCCCCGCCCCACCCCCCCAGTTGTTTAAACTTCAGCCCCACAAAAACACAGTTCTGCCTCCACCTTCCATCTTCTACCCTGTGGGCCCCAAGATGGCCAGGGTCATGTAGGATTTGCATCTGAGAGTCCCCCGTCCCAGCACAGAGCACAGTCTTCACACACAGGCCTAAGCTTCTGGCCACCTGTGGGTTACCTTCATGGACTGATTAATTAATGGCAGGATAGGGGCTCAGCAACACAAATGCCTTTTATAGGTAGCTGTATCTGAATGTCATCAACTCATCCATGTTAAAAACATGTACGTAAGTTTAGATATATCTAAAAAGAAGGGAAGGATAATGTGTCTCAAACTGTTGACAATATTTAGCCAGCAGGAAGGAGTTCTAGGGCCAGTCACAATTTACAAGGATTTCATTTTATCCTATCAACAACTCTGTGAGGTAGGCGCTATGATTCTATTTTACACGTGAGGAAAATGAGTGTCAAAGAGGTATTTACTGAACCAAATCCAGCTGTGAAGCTCTGCGGGGCCTGACCTCCCTACATCCCACCGCTGGTGGCCCCCGGGAGAGCCCCGGCCACGCAACGGCCATGCCCCCCAAAAGCCACGCCCACGCACTCAGGGCACACCTGCACCAAGAGGTAGAGGACAGCCAAAGGCAGGATGACCACAGCGAAGAGTGGCGTGCTGGCCACGATGACCACGAGGGTGGAGATGGAGTTGTAGAAGGAATTCAGCAGCATGAGGATGGTGGGAGCCAGAACCTCGTCGATGATGTAGACGTCCTTGGAGAAGCGGTTGAGGATGCGGCCTGAGGGCGTCGTATCGAAGAAGGACTGTGGCGAGCGCATCTTGTTGTGCAGCAGTGCCTGGTGAAGCAAGCGCGCAGCCTGGACGCCTCCCACCGCCATCATGATGGCTGACAGCATCACCAGGAGCCCTGGTGGAGGAGGAGAGGCGCGCTCGTTCACCTGGGCCAGGTGGCAGGCAGGCAGGGGCAGGTTCCGAGATGCGGGAGGGCCTCGGTGACCTAGGCAGGCTAAGAGGCCCAGCATGGCTAGGATGAGCTAGACGGGGCCAGAGGCAGGTAGACTGCTAGGGTGGGTTAGGGAGTCCCTGGGGCTGCGACAGTGGAGAGAGATTCAGAGGCAAGGGCGTGGTTTGGGGGACCCAGCAGCCCAGAGATGAGGAAGGGGCCACCGTAGCCCCTTCTAGGTATCTCTGCAGGCTCACCTTGCAGAATTCCCAAGGCGGCATAGACGCCCAGCCTCTGGGAGGTGTTGTTCTGCTGGCCGTTCACCACAGCCTCACCGGTCCAGGCACTGAGCCAAACGTTGGCCCCAATGGCAGCCGCACTTTGACCCCCGTGCAGCAGACAGATGGCCAGCATGGCACAGAGCCCCACGGCCCTGGCGTAATCCCAGAACACACTCAGCTTCACCTGCATGGCCACAGCGGTTGCACAGAGGACTCCGGTGAGCCCCCGGACTGCTAGGGGCCTGCCCACCCTCTCCATCCCTCCCCGCCCAAGCTACTCACAGTGCCCATCTCCACCTTCTCCTCCTGGGTCAGCACATGGCTCGCCTTTGCCTCTGTTGCCTGCACTACCTTTTCTGCCGCACCCAGGCGCCTCCTGGGCACAGGCCGACCCTGGCCCTCTCTTTCCAGGGACATGGCACTCAGCTGTCTGCGGAGGCAACTGGTCAGGCCCAGGGAGGAGGCCTCCAGCACAGCCACAGACAGAGCCCCAGAAGGAGGTTCAGGCTGCAGCCGGAGGCCTGGGGTGTGTCAGGGAGAACGCCCACCTGCGCCCCCCGTCAGGGCTTGGGAGCCCTGGTACCGTCTCCCGGGGGCTGAGAGCTCCCAGGTGCTCACCTCATAAACTGCTTCTGGACCTCGTATGTCACTGGCTCATGAACCGTCAGGTCTGTGTGGTTGCTGAGCGGGTCCTCAGTCAGCAGCACCTCCTCAACCTCTTTGTCCTCCAAGGCTGCAGCGGGGAGGCAGAAAGGAGAGCTTGGCTAGCTCACCCCGCAGGCCCCTGGTATGCCCCGCCCCACTCCAATGAAGAGGCCTGAATGGACAAGCCAGAGGCGAGGTGAGAGGTGAGCAAGAATAACAATAAAAATAAACGACGAATTTCGTGTTGGAAAGAAAAAGGGTGGCAAGAAAGACTTAGGTCAGACAGGAAGAAAAGCGTCCCATCAGGGACTACGTAGAAGGGGGTTCAAATATAAGGGTCAGGAGCTTGGGCTCTAGAGTCAGACCGGCTGAGCTAAAATCCCACTTCCTCACCGCATGGGTTTAGGCAGGCATGAAAATGGGGATAATAATAGTACCTACTTCATTGTGTCCTTGTGAGGATTAAAGGAAAGAATGTGTGTCAAGAGCTTGCAAGGGGCATAGCCCTTAGTAAATGCTCGAGACATGTTAGCTGCATATCCGGAAGTAGGAGAGAAAGCCCAGGAGAAGGTCTGTGAGCCAGCCGGGAGCCTGGGGCTGGGGAGCCAGGACTGGACAACAAAGGGGTCTCAATATGCTCCGCGAGGACAGGGATTTTTCTGTTTGTTCATTGCTGTCTCAGCACCTGGAATAGTGCCTGGACATAGTAATTGCTCAATAAATATTTGTTGATAAATAAATGACTTTTCCAAGCATTTGCACATTTACTAAACAGTTCATCTGTGAAACAGTTTTGCCGTACAAGCTGGGCCTGGGCCCTTAGGCCCTTTTGACACATGAAGGCAGATGAGGAGGAAGGGCTTGAATCCATCCACTTCACTTTCCCTGCTGGTGATGTCTGACATCACGCAGATGGTCCAAGTTCCCCAGAACCTCCCTTGTGAAACACTGGGCCTGTGCACAGACACTCAGAGGCTCCAGGACAGGGGAGATGCTGGGAGGGCAGGGGAATACGGAGGGCCAAGAATGGCAGATACCGGTCCTGCTGTCGGCCTCCTGGTGCTTCTTGCCCTCATCGGGTGCATGGTTGCGGAGAAAGTTGGCGAAGGAGCCGTTGTGCTGCAGCAGGGCCGCGTAAGTGCCGACCTCAGACACCTGCCCGTCAGCTAGCACTATGACAAAGTCCGTCTGGGGCAGGAAGCTGATGCCATGCGTCACTAGCACCCGTGTCTGGGGAGAAGGCAGCAGGCTATCACTCCCACTGCCCTCAGCACACACCCCTGGCACGGAGCGAGTGTGAGGTGCTGTGTGCTGGCAGCATGAGCAGATACATCAGGGACTCACCCCGTGCTCACCGCAGCTGCCTCAGTGCCTGAGGGGCACCGTCCCCCAGCCCCGCCCCAGGTTTCCCCCACTGCCCAGCCCATGCTCCTGTTCCTCAGGCCCTCCATACCTCCAGGTCTCACCCGAACCCCTTGGCCTCCCACCAGTCTTCTCCTGTGGCCCTAGACCTCACCTTAGCCCCCTTAGCCTCTGGGAGGACTCACCTTTCCTGCCAGCACACCTTCTGGCCCAATGACTTGGTCAAAGATATGTTTGGCCACGTGGGAGTCCACGGCTGACAACGGGTCATCCAGCAAAAAAATGTCAGCATCACTGTAAACAGCTCGGGCCAGACTGACCCGCTGACGCTGGCCCCCAGACAGGTTAATGCCCTGGATGGGTTGGAGGAGGGAGGTGAGAGGTGTGTATTGGGTAGAAGGGAGTCAGGCCATCACAAGGGGGACAAGGGCTCTGTCTATTGTCATTCAAAAAGGCAGACCTCTAAATTCACATTTCATATGCCTGGTCCTGTACCTGGGAAGCTCTAAGGCCATGGAGGAAGGGGTGGTGGCTCTCAGAGTCCTCCCAGGGCAGGTGAGGACATCGTGCTCCCGCCCAACTGGTTTCCCTGCCTTCCACCTTCATACTCTGGGAGGCTGGAAATCCCCAGGAGGTCCTTAACAGGACTTTCAGTCTCCCATCAACCATACGGTTCACAGATGACTTTCATAACAATTATCCCATTTGGTCCTCTTGTCAGTCTTTCCAGGGAGGTATCATTAGCCCCACTTTCTAGATGAAGAAACTAGAGCTCAAGACGTTAATGACTTTGTCCAGGGTCCCAAACTATTAAGGGCAAAAGCAAGGATGGAAACCCAGCATCCACCCCAGAATTCATCAACCCTGAGATCATTCACGTACCAGAGGGGAGGTAAGTTCACTCCTTAAACCCATTACGCAGAAACTGAGGCACACAGCAGCAGGGCTGGGCCTAGAGGGCAGACCCCAGAGGTATAGCCTGCTTTCCTACAACCAGCTTTCCTCATTCCCTCTGGAACAGGCCCGCTCTTTGGGGGTACCCTGAGAAACTGACCCCTGGGTAGAACAAATGTGGGTTGGGAGCTGGAGCTGCTGAGAAGCAAGGGGTGGACATGGAAGCTATAGTGACTGACACGCGTGAACATGCCTGCATTCAACCAACCAGTCTTTCTCCAGTGCTACTATGTTCTGGGCACTAAATCAGGCTTGTGTGTGTGAGGTCAGTGTGGGTCCAGGAGAGATGGGAAGGAGGAGTTGTATCGTAGATCAGGAGGTCTACTCTGGGTTCCTATAATCTCGGACTCCTACTTAAAAATTTCCCATCCCGACTGCCAGGCTCAGGCCCTCATTTCCCCAGGGCACCACGAGAGCCCCCTCACTGGTTCCTGTGCCTTTGGGCCCCTCCACACTGCAGCCAGGGCAGCTTTTCAAAATGCAATTCCTGTCCCTGCTTAAAACTCTTCACTGACAAGTTGAAAGTCAAGGTAAAAAATGATGGTAATGGATTATAACACGTTGAATCAAATAAGAATCCATGAGCCCACGTTGATATCAAAAAATTAATGAATAAGTAATAAGTCAACTAATAACTATAGAAGGAATGGAGTTAGAAAATCAACATTTGGCCAACATCATAGTAAACACTGACTCAGGCAAAAATCATCAATGAAAGTTATAAAATGAAATCATCAGTAGACGATACCATCTCAATCAAGAGATCAAAGTTAACATTGTCAGTAATGCATGAACTGACATCGTGTGCCTCCTGATATGATGCAACAAGAAGGACACAACGTTACTTCTTTGGCTTTTCCCCAAAAAAATATATTCCGAATCTAATCGTGTTCAAATTGAGAAACATTCTGCAAAATAACTGGCCTGTACTCTTCAAAAGTGTTGATGTTCTAAAAGACAAAGACTGAGGAATTATCCAGATTGATTGAGAATAAAGAGATATGACAACTAAATGAAACTCATGATCCTGGATTGAACCCTAGACCAGGAAAGAAAATAGCTAAAAAAGACATTACTGGGACAAATGATGACATTTCAAATGTCAGACAGTCAATTAGATAATAATACTGTATTAATGATAAATTTCTTGATTTTGATAACTCAACTATAGTTATGTAAGAGGATGTCTTTGCTTTGAGACACTGAAATCTTTAGTATATAAAAAAAGAGGTGAAGCTATAAAACTCAGAGGAAAACACAGGGGAAAAGTTTCATGACATTGGACTTGGCAATGATTTTTTTGGATAAGACACTAAAAGCACAAGCAACAAAAGTAAAAATAGAAAAATTGGATCACATTAAAATTGAAAACTTCTGTGCATCAAAGGACACAATCAGCAGAGTGAAAAGACAACCTTCGGAAGAGGAGAAAATATTTGCAACTCATATATCTGATAGGGGGTTAATATCTAGTATGTATAAAGAACTCCTACAACTCAACAACAAAAAACCAAACAACTTCAATAAAATCTGGGCAAAGGACTTGAACAGACACTTCTCCAGAGAAGGTATACAAACTACCAATAGACACGTGAAAAGATGCTCAACATTACTAATCACTGGGAAATGCAAATCAAAACCTCAGTGAGATACCACCTCACATCCATTAGGATGACTACTACCAAAAGACAAAAACAAAAAACCAAACAACCACCCCAGAAAACAACAAGTGTGGTCCAGAATGTGTAGAAGTTGGAGACCTTGTGTACTGTGGGTGGGAATGTTAAATGGTGCAGCCATTATGGAAAATAGTATGGCAGTTCCTCAAAAAAAAAAAAAAATAGAATTATGATTTAGCAATTCCACTTCTGGGTATGTACTAAAAAGAATTGAAAGTAGGGTCTTAAAAAGATCTTTGCACACCCGTGTCCATAGCAGCTTTACTCACAATAGCTGAAAGGCGGAAGCAACCCAAGTAACCATTGTTGGATGAATGGATAAGTAAAAGTTGCTATTTAATAGGTACAGAGTTTTAGTTTTGCAAGATAAAGAGAGGTCTGGAGATTGCCTGTACAACAATGTGAGTGTATTTAACACTACTGACCTATATACTTAAAAGGATTTCTAAGGTAAAGATTTATGTTATGTATATTTTGCGACTGTTAAAAATTAATAAATTAATTAAAAAAATAAAAACTTCCACTGATGTCCCATGGTTTTTAGGGTAAAGGCCAAAACCTTAATCAAAGTCTTCAAGGCTCTACCTTACCCTGTTTCTGCCACACCCCTTCTAACCTCCAGTCACACCAAATTGCACAGAAATGCCAGTCCACCCACCATCCCTCGGCTTTCAAAGGCTTTCCATCACTTGGTAAAAGCCACAGTTCTTACAGTGGTCTCCAAGGCCCAATGTGACCTGGCTGCCTGGACACCTCACTGACCTCATCTCCTCCTCATCCCTGCTCATTCCACTCCATCCACATTGCTCTTCTTGCTGGTCCTTAAATGTCCCAATCACACTCCTGCCTCAGGGCCTTTGCACTTACTGCTCTCTCTGCCTCAAATGTCTCAGACAGGGCTTCATGTTCGAAGATACGGACCACTCCCTCACTTTGTTCAAGTCTCCGATTCTCAGTGAGGTTTTCCCAAAGCACACTAACAATACAACCCTGCACATACTCCTATATCCCTTCCCTGTTCCATTCTTTCCCCTTAGCGTTTATCTAATATTATGTATTTTACTGATTTATCTTGCTATCATCTCTTTCCTCCAGAATGTAAGCTATATGAAGGCAGAGATTTTAGTCTGGTGTATTTACTACTGTATAATATTGCCTGGCATAAAGTAGGTAGGTAATAAAATCTGATGAATGATGAGAGCTTCTTCCTTAGCTATTAAGATTCAGCTCAAAAGTGATGCTTTTCCTTATGCAGACCACCCCGTGACTGCCTTCCAATACCCTGCACAGGCCTTCAGCCTGGCCCCCAGGACATTCTACAGCACCTACCTGTTTACAAGTCAGTTTCCCCCAGTAATAGCTCTGTTTCACCAGTGCCTAGCACACAGCTAGGCATGATACTACATGAATGTGTGAATGAATGAATGAATGAATGCATATCTGGACCTGGGCTGGATTGAGGTGGGCAGCTATATGTGCTAACTCCCCAGAGGATGGAAGAGGAGCCTACCTTCTCTCCGATCTCTGTCTTGCTCCCACCAGGCAGCACCTCCAGGTCAGCTAGCAGGGCACAGGCCTCCAGAGCCTGTTGGTACCGCTTGGGGTCCAGGGCTTGGCCAAACAGCACGTTTTCCTGAAGAGTGCAGTTCTGTATCCAAGCCTGCTGGGGCACGTAGGCCACGGAGCCCTGGCCAAAGGAGAAGGTTACCTCGGGGTTTGCCCAAGGCCTGGCCAAGCTTCCCGTCCCAGGAGTCCCTGCCCCTCTCACCTTCATATACACCTTGCCTTCCAGCTTCTCCATCTCTCCCAGCAGGGCAGACAACAGGGAGGACTTACCACAACCCACAGGCCCCACCACAGCCACTAGTGCCCCTTTTGGCACCTGGATATCTAGGCTGGGGGCAAGAAGACAAGTAGCCCAGTCAGAGGAGGAATCAGGGTTGTTTTTTTTTTTTTTGCAGTACATGGGCCTCTCACTGTTGTGGCCTCTCCCATTGCGGAGCACAGGCTCCAGACGCGCAGGCTCAGCGGCCATGGCTCACGGGCCCAGCCGCTCCGCGGCATGTGGGATCTTCCCGGACCAGGGCACGAACCCGTGTCCCCTGCATCGGCAGGCGGACTCCCAACCACTGCGCCACCAGGGAAGCCCTGGAATCAGGGTTTTGGTCCCCCACCTTCCACCTGGAGACCTAAGCCCTCCTCCCTTTCAGACACCACCCTGGCAAGCTGAGGCTCTTCCTGCTTCTCAGGCCAAAGACTGAAGCGTGAGAGTGGGGTTGGGTTCCGCTATTGATCTGACCTTTGGCTCACTTTAGGCAGCTGAGGAGGGAAGGGGAAGCTGGTACCTGTGCAGGGTGGGTGGTAGGTTCTGGGACCAGGTGAAGGTGCCATTGTGTATGGTGACTGTATAACCTGGGAGGACACAGGTGTACAGCGTCAGGGGGCCCAGGGCAAGGCGAGGAGGATCCCTGGGTGGGGAGAGGTGTGGGAAGCCCTAGGGGGAGGGCAGGGAATCTTGTGGGGGGTGGGGGAGGGAGGGGAGACAGGAAGTCCTGGGGAGGAGCAGGGGGAGCCCTAGGGAAGGAAGGTGGTGGGGGAGGCGTGGAGAGGGACGACGAGAGGAGAGAAAAGAGCCAGAAGAGGAAGAAGGCGGGCACAGAGTGAGAGCAGATACGAAAAGAGGATGAAGAAAAGGGGGTCACAGGAGAAAAGTTAAAAGCTTGGAACAGAGAATTTTCTGGAGCAGTGGCTGGGGCAAGGGCAACCCAGGTTGAGGCTGTCTGGACCTGGGGTGATGGTCTTTCTTTCCACACACTGGGAGTCAAGTTCATCTTGGCTCAGGAAATGCTGGATCCGTTTCAGAGACACACTGGTCTGCATGCAGAAGGGTGCGGGTCAGCCCGGGGAGCTGTGCTCTTCCTGTACCATCTCCTCTTACCCTTGCTGGCCCCCAACTTCCTGGGTGAGGCTGGGCCCCCTGAGGGCCCAGAGGCTGGTGCTAGGGCCCCTCCCATGACTGAGTCTTGGCTGGCTCCCACAGCCAAAGACGGTCCAGGCTGGTAACAGGAGGCTGTCTCCAGAACTTGGGTTTCCAAGGACCTTACCTGACTTCCTCTGACTCCAAATGGCCCCTGACTCTAATGACCTCATTCAACTGGGAACAATTCTTCATGATGCCAAATGGCCCTCCCCCGATTCCAGTAACTCTCCCTGATTATCCCCTGACCCTAAGTGACCCCATCAACCTGCCCACACTCCAGCAGAACCCCCGGCCCTATCCAGCATTACCTGGGCCAAGTTGCTGATTAACTGGGGCAGCATGTTGAGGGGAATTTTTAAGATGTTGAACAGGGACACGGACACAAAGGCCTTCTCAGCATCCAGCACGTTGTTCTTGTCCACGGACACGTACATCCCGAGGGTGGTCAGGGTCACCTGGGCAGGGGTGGGGATGGGTGTCAGGGTGGCGTCTGCAGGGTCCAGGGGCCCAGGCTGGCCAGGCAGGAGGCGGGACGCCAGCCCAGGCAGGGGCGCCTCACCACGAAGGGGGTGCAGATCCAGATGAAAGTGGACGTGGCATGGAGGTAGGCAGCCTGGCGCATCAGCCGGAGCTCCTCCTGCCGGATGTCCTCCACCTGCTTCAGGAAGCTGGGCTCCCAGGCGTACAGCTTCAGCACCTTGATGCCGCCCAGGATCTCGCTCATCAGCCTGATGCGTGAGTCCTTGAGTTTCATTTGCTCTACCTACGGAGAGTGTGGAAAGTGCACACCCCGAGCCCCTCCCCAGACCTCCACCCACAGGGGCTCACACCTTCCCTGCACTCACACACACGGCAGCCGGACTGCTCACCGTTCCTCCCCGCCTGCCTGTGCTGCACCCCAGCCTGGAACGCCCAGCCCGACCTACCCTCTTCTCTGCTGGAAAAAATCCAGCTCCAGTCTCAGTGCCCCATCACTGACCCTCACAGGCAGCACCCGCTGCCCCTTCTCTGGGTTTCTAAGGCACGTTCTCACAGGGGACCCTGTGCATGTATGTTGCCTCAACTCGATGTGAGCCTAAGGGAACAGATCCCTTATTCCTCTTTGTTCCCCAGTCCCTATAACCCAGGGTGCAGCACGCCAAATCAATCTATTCATTCACCCCAATTTATTGAGTGCCTATTATGTGCCAGGCCATGTGCTAGATGTAGGGCAGATAATGAAGAACAACTCAAGGCCCTGGCCATCGTGAAGCTGACAGTCTGATGGGCGAGGTAGACAGGAAGCAAACAACCGCCTGAATAAATGCTTAATAAATTATTACGCATACTCCGATGGGAGTTACAGGATTCTGGGAGAGAATAATGGGGTAGGGACTGGGAAATCAGAGTTTATGCTGGGAGGTGAAGGAAGGGAGGGAACTGGGCAAGGAAGGAAGGGTGAAGCACATTCTAGGGAACAGTACGTATGGTAGCCCAGAGGTATTCAGAGCTTGTTGATTTGGAGAAAAGAAAGGCCATACTGGATGAAACTTGGCCATATCCCAGGGGGTGAGGGATTGAAAGGTGAGCAGGGGCCTGGTGGGTGGCGGTAGGGAATTTGTCATTTATCCTATGTACAGTGGGAAGCTAGGGAAGACATCAGGAAATGTTTGCAAATAAATAATGAGCCTTGGTTCCTCAGCTGCAAAATGAGAATGTTTCTAAAACCCTCTCAGGGTTGGGGGCTAGAATAAGCTAAGGTTTGTGAAGGTGGCTTGGAGCCGTCCGTACTCGGTGAGCAAGGTAGTTGGTAAAGCCCAGGTTAGTGACTGCTCTCCGCCAGGTACCTGGCCAAGGCTCCAGGCAGGAGCAGGGCAGTTGCTAGCACCCACCTGGAACGCACGCATTTTCACAGCCACGGCTCCATTGAGCGGAATCAGCAAGACCATGAGAACGACTCCAGCCAGGACAGAGGGACCCAGGTTCTGAGGAGGCACAATAGATAGACTAGACAGACAGACAGAGTATATAGACAGAACCCAACAGGCAGAGGCCTATTGACCTGAAATGCAGGGAAGGGCAAGAAGCAAAAGATGGTGGTCAGCCAAACAGATGGACAGCAAAAAGCAGACACACAGATAAAGCCAAAATGACGAAAACATTTGCAAAAACAGCCGGCCATCAGATAATGACAAGAGATAGGGACAAACAGGCAGACATAGAAGGGTGTCCAGACACACAGGAAGGCAAATACAGACAGGCAATGACAGTCAGAGTCACACCCACCTTGCCTCCAAGTCCCTCTTCCCTCCCCTGGGTTCTGTGAGAAGGATTATCACACAGGCCAGAAAGACACCAGCATCCTCACCGTCCCGTCCCCCACCCCTCTGCTGACCCAGAATAACCCTCTCTTGTCCCATCTGAAGGAAGAGAAGGTCAGAGGAAGGAGGCAGAGATCAGGGTTCAAGAGGCACCTGCCAGGACTTCCCTGGTGGCGCAGTGGTTAAGAATCCGCCTGCCAGTGCAGGGGACACGGGTCCGAGCCCTGGTCCAGGAAGATCCCACATGCCGCAGAGCAACTAAGCCCGTGAGCCACAACTACTAAGCCTGCACCCTAGAGCCTGAAAGCCACAACTACTGAGTCCGTGAGCCACAACTACTGAAGCCCGTGCTCCGCAACAAGAGAAGCCACTGCAATGAGAAGCCCGCGCACCGCAAGGAAGAGTAGCTCCCGCTTGCCGCAACTAGAGAAAGCCCGCGCGCAGCAACGAAGACCCAACGCAGCCAAATAAATAAATTAATTAATTAATTTTAAAAAAAAAAAGAAGAGTCACCTGCCAGAGGAAGTACACTGCCAGGATCATCTGCAGGGGTGCTGACCACAGCAGGTTGATGAAGGGGACAACATCCATGAAGCGCTGGGCGTCCACTGACATGAGGTTAACAATTTCTCCCGCAGTGGACTCACGTTTGACTGAATTGGTGATGACCAGAGCCTGCAGGTGGACAGCAGGGTGAGGGACTGGGCCCGCGCGTCTCTCCAAAGCTCCCCAGGGCTGGCCTCCCCAACCCCCACGCCCTGCTCCAGCTGACCTTCCTATAGATGACACCTATGATGCCCGTGCGAAACCTCAACCCCATCACAAAGATGCAGTGGTAATACTGGTGTAAGATCAGAGTCTGCGTCACGGAGCACACGAACATCAGCCCGGCCACCAGAAAGCCCCACCAGGTGGGGGCCGTGGGGTTTGAAATAAATCTGATCAGGACGCTGGAAGGTGAGGAGAGAGGCATGAGGGTGGGCAGGGCTCCCCCAGTCTACTCCCTCTACTGCTGCTCCCCTTTCCCCTCAGCCTCCACTCTGCCCCTGCCTCTGAAACCTCTCAGGGGGAGGCTGCTGGCCCTCCACACCCCCACCCAGACCAGGGGGACTTGGCGCAGAGCTGCCTCAAGCCCTCCACCCTTACTCCTTTCTGCCTCCACCTCCTTTCCTGCCTACCATGGCCCCCCACCACCCACCCCTTTATCACCCTCTGGCCACCTGCCTCACCGGCCTGCCTTTCTTGCCTCCTTGGACCATGTGGCAGGAAGCAGTGCAACATGTCCATTGATTACACTTTCCTGCACCTTCTTCTGGGCTGCCGAGGGCTCTGAAGTCCACTGCGTGACCACACAGACCCTCGCCCCTCACATCCACCCATCTCAATATCAGCGACCTCCCACGCTGCCCAGTGACCTTCTCCGGGGCCCTAATCTACTTCCTCTCCCGCAGTCCTTTTCACCTCTTGTCCTCTCACCTGTCCTCACCCCCCACCTCTCTCAGCAGCTGCCCACTTAAATCTTCCCACTGAGAACTCCCTGCCAACTACAAACTTCCCTGCAAACACTTGCCCTCTTCCTTTCGTCCTGCCTCAGGACAGGAGGCGTCCTTTCAACTTTCCACGCCGGGTCCTGCCCCCCAAGCCCTGGATCCCACCTGCCTCCTCAGGAACGTGTTTCGTCGTTGGCCCCCTTTTTCTCCTGGTCTTCAGTATCCTCCTCTCCACTGGCAGCTCTGTGCCTTGGCCGACTGACATGACCAAGTCTCTTCCATGTTAGGACAAACCTCCCCTTGGCCCCATGGAGCAACCTCCATAGTCATGGCCAGGCTTCTTCTGCTGTGGGTTGGGTGTAACTCCCCAAAAGACATTTCAAGTCATAACCCCTGGTACCTGTGCATGTGACCTTATTTGGAAACAGGGTCTTTGCAGACGTAATCAAGTTAAGATAAGGTCATATTGGAGTAGGGTGGCCCATAATCCAGTGACTGGTGTCTTTATAAGAGAAAAGAGAGGGAGGTTTGCACACAGAGACACAGATGCAGACAGACAGACCCACACACACACACAGGAGGATGCCATGCAAAGATGGAGGCAGAGATCGGAGCGATGAGTCTCTAAGCCTAGGAATGCCAAGGACTGCCAGCCCCACCAGCACCTGGGAGGCGTGGAACAGAGTCTCACTCAGAGCCTCTAGAAGGAACCTACCCACTGACACTTTGATTTCAGACCTCTGGCTTCCAGAACTGTGAAAGAATACATTTCTGTTTTCAGCCACCCAGTTTGTGGTACTCTGTTACCCTGGAAAACTAAGAACCTTTATAGGAAGTTTCTAGACCTCCACTGGCCCCATCTCCACTGCAGAAACCCTATTCTCAGGCCCTTCCCTTGTGTCGCAGCCTCTGTTCCTGGCAAAGTCACCCACAAACTCCACGTTGCCTTCCTCAGGCTCTATTTTACTGGTCAACTTGCTTCACTGGAGACCACGCCTTCCCCCATAAGGGTTCTCTGTGCCCTGCTCCACAATCTGGGTTCTTTTCCCCACTTCGTCCCCCCACACTAGTCTTCTGCTCACCCATACCTGTCAGAATGCCCTAGGGCTCCGTCTGGGGCCTCTGCACGGGCTCTCTGGGAGAGGTTAGCCACAGATATGGGACCCTGGGCTTCTACCCGATGCCTCTGCAAATGTGATCTCCAGCTAGCTGGGAATCTCCAGCAACTCAGGTCCCAAATGGCCAAGATGCCCCTCACCTCCTTGCCCAGGGCCCAGGTCTCTCTTCCTGCTGAGTTCACCATCTCAGCAAAAGGCCCATCATCCTCCAGCTACCCAGGCCAGAACCCAGGTCACCTTTTCCCCTCCCTCTCCCTGGCACCAGCACTCATTTCCAGAGAGTAGCTCCTGAATCCTTTCTCATTCCTGACCTGGACTTTCCTTGGACCTGGTTGGCCCACTTCCATGTGGCCACCCTGCCCTGCCTCCCCCACACTACTGGCAGGGGATCCTTCCAGAATGAAAACCAGACACCCCTCCCTGGCTTCAAATCTTTCAAGGATTTCTTTAGCTCTCCCTCCCTCCCTTTGTTGTCCTGCCCCTCACTTTGGTCACACACCCCCCCCACCACAGCATTCAGAAGTACCTGGAGTTCCTGAGTTATGCTGTTTCAGGCCTTTGTGACTTTGCACCTTCCCCTCCTTCCTCACCTAGTCAGCAAATTGCCTGTCTTTCCAAACTTGATAAGCTCTCTGGCTGGCAAGTGTACCCTGCCCCTTCCCAGGCTGGCTTCCTTGCTCCTCTGGGTTTTTTTCAGACACCTAAGTACACCTCCGCCCACACTGTGCTCTAATAGACTTACACATTGGTTTCTCCCACAAGACTTTAAGACCATATCTTAGTTATCTTTGTATACCTAGTGTCTGGCACCATTCTGGGACCTGGGGGCTCAAAATATGTTCACTGAATGAATGAATGCACAAATGTATGACTGGAGGGCCAAAGGATTGAGGGCTCAGCTGCTAGCTCCTTCCCATCCCCTCATTTGAGAGCTCTTTCTAGCCCAAGCCACTCACGTGATAGATGGCGGAGCCTATCATCTGGAAAGAGCACCGTAGATGGAGTTCAGAGCCCTGGACTCAAATCCATCTTTCCCAGCTGTGTACCCTTGGCCAAGTCACTTCACCTCTCTGAGTTCCTATTTCCTCATTTTCTGGATTGTTTTTCGTTTTTCTGCTTCCTTGTTTGTAAAACGGGAAAAGGGCACCTCTCTGTAGGATTGTCAGGAGGATTTAAAGAGAGAATGTATGTTAATGTATACATCAGGGTACCTGGCAGTTGTACTTAGTCCAGATAAGTTGGATGTAAATGGGGAAATGAGGTGCAGAGGCTCTGCCACTAGCCAAAGGTCACACAGAAAGTGGGGAGAGCCCCTTCGGTTCCTGGTCTGGGGCTCTTCTCTCTACCCATTGTCCCCGAGGCCGGCCAGCCAGCCAGCCCCTTGCCCCGGGAAGGACTGCGTGGGAGGGAGCGTGGAGAGAGACCTCAGCAGCTGTGGGTTGATGAAGGACAGCAGGTCCTGGACCAGCTTGAAGCACATGCTGAGGAGGAAGCTGGAGCCAAAGGTGGCCATCAGGGCCCGCAGGAAGGGGGGCTCCCGGGCCTGGGGCCGGCCCCCCAGCAGCACCTCTCCCTCGCTGGACAGTCTCTTCCCAGAAGCCTCCGCAGCCTGGTGTCTGGTCCGGGGAGGAAGGAACAGTGGGTAGGAATGGGCACATGGGCCCCGTGAAGCCAAGGGCCACCGGGGCTGGGGAGGACCAGGTAGGAGGGGGAGCTCCTTCGTTGGCTCTCAGAACTGGGAGGGGGAAGGACAATGAGACTTTCCAGCTGAGAATCCCCAAGTGTCTTCAGGTGCTAGAGGATATATGAAGGGGTGCCCTAACTGCTCCTCAAGGACTATACACCCAGCAATTCCCAACCTGTGGCCCGCTCCATGCCCCGCCCAGGGCTGGCTCCAGGAGGATGCTGACAAGAAGGGAGACATGGGCAGGGCTGGCTAGTGGCCTAGTCACTGGCAAGCTGAGCAGGGAGGGAGTGGAGGTGGCATGGAGGGACAGAGAGGGGGTGCAGCAGGCAGCCTGGGGGCCATTAGGTCTTCCAGAGGCTCCAAGCCATGAGCCCAAGACACTGCTGAGCAAGTCCATGTCCCCGGTTCCTTCACAGCCAGTCAGCCATCAGAGGCTCAGGCGGAACCAGCATGGGCCCCAGGTTGTGGGTGGAAGGGGTTTCGGTCCTGGGGGGCGGGGGAGGACGTGGGTGAAGAAGAAGGGCTCAGAGCCTCAGCTTCCTTGGCTGGGTAGTCGGCCAGAGACAGGCTGCCAGTGGGCAGGCCCTTAGCCACAGGGTCGTCTCTTCCAGCCACTGCCTCCACGCAGGAAGCAGGATTGAGAGGGGGCGCTGGCCTCAACTTTCCTCCCCCAGCCCCTTCCCCTCCTGAGGGAAGTCCCTGGCAGGGCAGGGCCATGGTGAGCGCTGTGGGGCCAGACGGCTGGGGGTGGATTCTGGCTTTGCCACCACCAACTAGGGGACCTTGGGTGCATCATCAAACCTCTGTGCCTCAGTGACCTCATCCGGAACACAAAGGCAACAGAACCTGCACAGTAGCTGTCGGAGATTAACCACGTTAGTCTGCACGATGAGGACAATGCCTGGGACGGCGTAAGTGCTACGAAAGTGCCAGCCATCCTCCAGCATCAGTAGCGCTGGGAGAGCTGACCCCGGCCTGAGCTGCCCACCCCAGGGCCACCTGCACCTGCTCTTCTCCCCACGCCCAGCCATCTGATCTCCTGGGTCTACCAGCCCCGCCTGCAGGAGACCTGGGCTGTATGAAGGGGTGGGGGTAGGGGGCGCGGGGACGGGGCAGGAGGGGCGCCTCACCGCGCCGCCCGCTCTTGCTGCTTCTTCCTCTCCTCCAGCAGCCTCTGCACCACCACGTGGGAGCGGTCCTCCTTGTTCAGGCACCAGAGGTCCCACTCCTCCAAGGGCCGCCGGTAGCCGAGGATGGCCAACCTGGAGTGGACAGGCAGCACCAGCCTGGGTCAGAGTTTAGCAGCCTGGGGACAAGGGTCTCCAGGGAGGAGGGTGTCCCTAGGGAGCTGTGGCCAAGGAAAGTGTTCCTTTATTCGCACAGTGAGCAGGATGGGGGTCACTGCCTCCCACCCCAAGTTCCTACTCCCAGCCCTTTCTCACTCCTTCCCAGATGCCCCACCGACTCCTGGGCACTGATGACAAAATCCATGCTGGCCGCGGCCCTGGGGGATGACAAGGCCTGCTGGATGGAGCCCCAGCCCGAGGAGCCTCCCCAGTACAATATGGTTGATGGGCTGTCACCCAGGTCACAGACACAATTCTCCTGCTCTAGCTGCTCTGAGGGGCGCCCAAGAATGACAGCTGCAAGCTTCTCCCTGACCAAAGAGCCGGGAACTAACGGTCTCCTTCTAGGACCCTAGGCCTGTCCCCACGGCCTGGAGACACAGGTCTGGCCTGTGCCCTGGGATCAGAACTGGACCAGGACCGGCCTCTGTACTCAGCCCCCAGCACACTCTTGCCTGCCCCACGCCCACTGGGGTTCACAGCTCCTCAGGCCCCTGGACTCCTGGCCTGCTCCCCTTCCTCTTTCTCATCCCCCAACTCTCCATCCCCATTCCCCCTCCCCTGGGCCCCCAGGCTTGGGGAAGAGCCAACTCACTTTGTAAACCACCAGAAAGACAGGCGGGAGAGGAAGCCAGCTCCGGCCTCGGGGCAGGGGTTCTAGAAGGTGCAAGAGTGGGGCAGGGGACATCAGGAGGGCACACCACCCTCTCTAGGCAGAGCAGAGGGAGGAGGGTGGCCCGTTCCTTCCTGCTCCAAGTCCCAGTGTGCACACTGTGGAGGTGACATGAAGATGGAATGAACTGGAAGGGATGGGGGATGCTGGTGAGGGCTGGGCTGAGGGGTGGGCTGTGGCACCCCCACCACCACCCACCTCCATTAAGACTCACGGGGTCGATATTCTTGGGGGAGAAAAACGGTGGCTTCTCCCTGGAGCACGAGAGGACGAGGGCAGAGAGCACCAGGGCAAAGTAGATATAGAAGGTGGTGAAGCGGAAGGGGTCTGAGATCTTGCCCTGGGGGAGAAAGGAGAGGAGCATCAGAGCTTGGGAAGCCCTGGGCCTGCAGCCCTTGCCCCAAGGAGTCCTTTGGGGCACCAGACCCCTCTGGGGTAGAAGTCAGCAAAAGTGGGTACCTGGGTCCCCCTGCCCAGAGGCTTCTGAGAGACGGGAAAGGTCATAGGGGGTCCACTGTCCTGTGGAGACTTGCCCTGCTCATCTACATCACCTTGTCTAACCCTCCCTAACAGGTAGGGAATCTCATGATTCTCAGTCTGCAATTGAGGAAATGAGACTCTAGATGACTCAGGAATTTGCCCAAGATCACAAGGAGTAAGTGGGTTGTTCCCAGCCTGTGCGCCTATGAATATACTTGACTGCCTCCTCTTGAGATGGAGAAACGGAGACACTAGATTGATCCCCAGTGTTCCTACCACGCCCGCGCACCACTGAAGATCCAGAGGAAGGCCAGGAACTGAGGGAGATAGGAAAAAAGGGAGAACAAGACAACGGGATTCCAGGAAAGCCAGAACCGTTCGTGTCTGCGCACCTGCTCTCACTGAACGGACATCGTACTTGGTGGTGGCTGCTACGTTCCCACGAACAGCCAACAATGGCTGCATCTTGCTGCATTCCCCTGGGTTACAACGGTCCTCACCCGGCTCACCAGTCTGCTTCTCAGCAGAGGTACAAGAAGTAGGGAATGACACAAAAAGGACTGAACAGCAGAGGAGGGAGCTGGGGAGGGGCAGAAGAGAGGAGCCTGGGACCCAGCAGTGACCTTGAGCTCTGGGGACAATCCCTAGACAGCAGGGGACCTGGCAGGTTCCTCTCTTCCGCTTACCTGTGCCAAAGCTGAAAGGATCTTGGAACGGAAGGGGATGATGCCACAGACCACACACAGGAACCAGAAGATGACGAGGACCCCCGAAGACCGAAGCCCCTGCAGCCGCTCATACTGGATCAGCAGGGTGGCCAGCAGCTGTGCAGGGAGGGCAGGGGAGGCTGGGCCGGAGCATGCACATCCGGACCTGCCTCCATTCCTCCCCACGCCACATGGCCATACGTTTCTGGGGTTACCCACTCCTAAGGTGTCCAGCCTTCTCCTCAGAGCCCATGGTTCCCCCATCACAATCCCACAACCCACTGGAGATCCTCCCCAACCCAGATTCCCTGGTCCCACACTGACCATGGTGACCCCCACCACCAAGGGGGTGACAAAGAAGATGGGGGCAGGGGCCCAACCGTGGACCAGGCCATGGAAGGAGTAGAAGAGGTCAATCCAGGAGACACACCACAGCAGGACACCCAAGGCCTATGAACAGGGCACATGTTGGGGCCTCCATCCCCAAAGAAAGGGATGGTCCCCACTGGGGAGGAGCCTTTGCTCCTGAAACCAACAGACCTGCCCAGGTTTGCCCCCAAGGGCTGGGCTGGGCACTGGCCAGAAGCTTCTCCAGGGTGGGGAGAGCATTGCTGGAGAACTTGACTGAACTTCCCCAAGCAGAGATTATCTCAGCCCAACTGGCAGGCTGCCATGGCCCTGAGCACAGGGAGGGTGAGGCTGGGGAACCCAGACCAGTCCCTGAGGGGGGGGAAAGGGACCCATTAATAGGAGACTCTCCTAGGTCCTGGTCCCACCCGCAGGAGAGCCCTGAGCCGCTGACCGTCTTGAGCCTAGAGAGGCGAGAGAGAACGATGTAGCCTTGGTGGCGGTGCCGCAGGTAGAACAGGTAGCAGGGCAGGGCAGCCCACAGGTAGACGCAGGGGACCCAGGCCAGCACGGAGTTCTGGAAGCAGGGAGTGAAGTCCGGGCTGTCCGTGTGCATGGACAGATTGGAGTCCTGGGGACAAAGAGAAGAATTCAGGGGCAGCCTTGTGCAGCCCTGGGCTCACGCTCCAGGGAGGGGGCTGGGCCAGAGAGCTGCCCCATGCGCTCTGGGCGTCAGAAGGTGTGTGAATATGAAAGTCTAGGTGTGCAAACCAGCAGGCATTGTCCCGAGTGTGAGCTCTTCCAGGAGGCTAAGGGCGCTCCATTTCCTCATATTTTCTCTCTGTCTCTCTAACTGATGTTTAATTTAAGCACAATAAACTGCACCCATTTGAAGTGCACAGTCCAGTGAGTGACAGTCGTACACACCTGCAAAACTGCTCCCACCATAAAGATGGAGAATAATCCACCGTTCCACGAGTTCCTTCGTGCCCCTCTGCGGCCCATCCCTCCCAGGCAAACACTGGTCTGCTCTCTGTCGTTCTAGATTTCCGCTCTTTTATTTTAAATTAATTTTTAATTTTATCAAAGCAATATATGCACATGGCTGAAGAGCCCACTTTCTCTCTAAGCCTCTCCCAGGGAAGGGATAGGGAGCCTCTCTGAGCTTCAGTTGCCTCTCCTTTAAACTGGGGGCAGCCATCCCTGCCCCACCTACCTCCTCAGTGGGTGTGAACTCAAAGGAGCAAGGGGATGTGGAGAGAGCTTTGTAAACAAAGCTGGGGTGACCAACCGCCCCAGTTTGCATAGAACTGTCCTGGTTCTAGCACTGACAGTCTTGTGTCTTGGGGAACCACTGAGTCCAGACAAGACCGCTTTTTGTCTTTGCACCTGAGAACTTTTCTGGAAAGAGATGGGGGAACACATTCAAACACATATTTTACCAAGACTTTCCCTCAAGGCCACTTTGACTAATCTTTTTTTCCCTTCTTGCAAAGTATTAGACTGTCTTTACAGAAACTCATAAAATATAAACAACTAAAAAAAAAAAAAGGGACTTTCCTGGTGGCGCAGTGGTTAAGAATCCACCTGCCAATGCAGGGGACACAGGTTCGATCCCTGGTCCAGGAAGATCCCATATGCTGCGGAGCAACAAAGCCCATGCGCCACAACTACTGAGACAGCGTTCTAGAGCCCGCGTGCTGCAACTACTGAGCCCACGTGCCGCAACTACTGAAGCCCGTGTGCCTAGAGCCCGTGCTCCGCAACTAGCGAAGCCACCACGATGAGAAGCCCATGCACCACAACAAAGAGTAGCCCCTGCTTGCTGCAACTAGGGAAAGCCTGCGCGCAGCTACGAAGACCCAAGGCAGCCAAAAAAAAAACCCAAACCTCACCCACAATCCCATCCCCCTAGAGACAACTCAACACCAGAAGATAGAACCCTCTACCTTCTAACTGCCAGTTTAAATAATTGTCATTTTTATTTTTGTCAAAGTTATAACATGCACATAATTCTAAAGGTACATGAAAAGAAAATGGTACCCTGCCTCATCACTCCCCACCCCTAGTTCCACTCTCCAGGGGTAAGTATGTTCAAATATGCTAACTTGTTCTGGTAGCTACTTCTATGTTTTTTGCTTTTAATATCGTTACGTGATCTACCACTATTTGATAATCACTCTTTTCTTTTGTTCTGGGAGTTAAAGCTGTACCTCTCTTACATTCTCTCCACTTGAACTTCCTCAACTTTCCATGTAGAAACATAACAGGCTTTTGTTAAATAAATATTCACAGTTCACACTTTTTTGACTATATAAATATTGTTCACTACGACTGGCTCTACGCCTTTCAATACCTGTGTGACCTTAGGCAAGACGCTTGACCTTCACCTCTCTGGGCCTTAGTTTCTTCCAGGGTAACACTGAGATGATAACATCTCCCACGAGGCCCCTCCCACCTGGCCCCTCAGCCATCAGCCTAGCCCAGGCCCCCACCTCTTCCCGAGCAATTTCCACGGGGTTCTGGTCTCTTCCCTTCCATGCCCTATGGGCCCAGATCGCTGCCCACACTCTCCTGGTCTTCCCCTTCCTCCCTGGTCTTTCCTTCTAAGTCTCCTTACTGGTTCCCCTGCTTGGCATCAGAGTGCCCCGGAGCTCAGTCCTTTCCTCTTCTCCGTTTCCTTTTCCATTTGCACTCACCCCCAGGGCAATCTCTTCCAGTCTCACCTACATGCCAATGACTCCCAAGTTTATCTCTCTACCCCATCACTCTCCACATCCCCAACTCTAAATCCGACTGCCGACATCTCCACTTTACACATCGTACAAGTGGACATCTCCACTTTACACATCGTACAAGAGCCTACAAGGCCCCTCACAGCGTCCCTTCCCGCCAACCTGTGACCTCTCTCCCCGCCTCTCCTACATCACTCCAGCCAGTGGCCTCATTGCTATTCCTGAACATAACAGGCGTGTTCCTGCCTTCAGGGTCTTTGCACTGGCTGCTCTGTTTGGAACATTCCTCCCTTAGACATCCATAAGTCTTTCTTTCTGATTGAGGCCTAGGCTGACCACCCTGTTTCATATTTCACTTGCACCCTACCCCCAGCATTCCCAGTCCACTTCCTTAACCTTTCTCTGCTTTTTCTTTTCCCTACACCTACCACCTTCTAACATGCTACATAATTTAGAAATTTATTATGTTTTCTCTCATCTCTTTCTGCTGGCATGTGTGTTTCTTGAAGGAAAGAATCTTATTTCATTATTGATGTATCCTAAGTACCTAGAGCAGTGCCCGGCACACAGTAGGTGCTCAGCAAAAATTTGCTTAAATAACTTAAATTAAACATTTGTTGAATAAATGAATAAACAAAAGGATAATCTTACACCCTGCCTCTAAACCTTCAGTGGCTTCCTGCTGACTAGAAGACAAAGTCTAAGCATGGCATTCAAGTCCCACAACTGGCCTTGAACTATCTATCTACCTACCTATCTATCTATCTATGTGAACTATCAAACTATCTATGTGCCTGAGTTATCCCACCTTAAGAAAATATTTCATGGAGTGGTCTGCACACCCTGCTTCCCTTTCCTCAGCCTACCGTCACTCTTTAATCCCATCTGAGTCAGCCCTCTGCCTCCAAAGCACCTGCCCATGGCTGCGAGATTCCTGAAAGGCAGCGTTGTGCCCCTTGCCTCATGGCCCCAGACCTGCAGGGGCTCCTGCTGCCCCTGGAGCCAAGTGCAAGCACCCCTCCTTGCCTTCCCACTGCTCCCGTCCCCCACTGCCAGACTCACTTCACTCTAAATCTGCTCTGAGAGTCTCACTCCTACACCTTCGCTCAGCCTGGTCCCTATTTCTTCCACTTGTCAAGATCCCTACAGGGAAGGGTGGTGGGCCCGGCTTAGGACCCACCTCTCCCATCTTGAGCACGCTTCCTGCTCTGAAGTCAGCACCTAACGACGGAGCCGCCTTCTGGAGTACGTCTTCCACTTGATGACGTTCTGATAAAGGCCTGTTGTGAGCCAGGCAGCGGGGGGGGGGGGGGGGGGGAGAGGCACACTCGGAACAGACCCGTCCCTGCCCCTGGGGAGCATGAGGTCCAGGCACATGCTTCTTTGGGGCGCTTCACTCAAACCCCGGAGGGCAGAGGTTGTACTGTGTACATCTTGAATTCTAGAGCCCTGTACTCAGTAGTCGCTCAAGCGATGCGAGCCTAGGACCAGAAGACTCTTGCTGAGCGCTGGGCGCATGGCCCTGGGCTGGGCACAGGGTCACAGCGAGGCACTGGGCACATGGCCCTGGGCTGGGCACAGGGTCACAGAGAGGGGTTTTCTGTAGGCCTGATCACGCTGCACCAGGAGAGAGGAGACAGATGCCCTGGCCCATATTGTTTTCCTCTTTAAAACATTTCTGGGCTTCCCTGGTGGCGCAGTGGTTGAGAGTCCGCCTGCCGATGCAGGGGACACGGGTTCGTGCCCCGGTCCGGGAAGATCCCACGTGCCGCGGAGCGGCTGGGCCCGTGAGCCATGGCCGCTGAGCCTGCGCGTCCGGAGCCTGTGCTCCGCAACGGGAGAGGCCACCACAGTGAGAGGCCCGTGTACCACAAAAAAAAAAAACACATTTCTTAGCCAAGTATAGTATACTTACAGAAAAGTACACACAGCTTAAGTATACACCTCAGTGAATTTTCACACACTGAACACGCCTGTGTAACTAGAACTAGAATCAAGGAACAGGACATTGCCAACCCCCAGAAGCCCCTGTTGTGTCCCCTCCAAACCACTCCTCATCCCAGCAGAACACTGCTCTGAGTTCCAACAACATGTGATTTTGCCCGCGTGGGACCTTCCTATAAAGGAAATCACACATTTCCTGGGTCTATCATGTGTGGTTTCTTCTCTCCGCACTGCGTTTGGGGGTGTCATCCCTGGCGCTGAGTGTGAGTGTGGATTCTCCCTCCCCATTTCTGCTCCTGGTCCGTTGTATGAATAGACCCATGCACTTATCCATTCCACTGTCAAGGGGCAGCTGCACCCTGCTTTAACGCTTGGCAAGCCCGTTAATCCCATCCACTTAGTTGCCATCCAGATAGCTGGCCCAAGGCCGCCCCCAACTCTGACCATCTGGTCTTCGGGTCTGGAGTGAACTGCCAACCTCTCTGGGCCCAAGCTGAGCTTCACCTCCTACAGAAAGCATTTCTGGGGCACCCCAGCCGCCAGCGGGCTTTTCCTTGCTTTATTTTGTATGTTCTCAACAGCCTGATAAGTGACTATCAGCTGAGAGTGAGCAACACCCCTTATGTTTCAGTAGCATTTTATTATAGCACTTACGTGGTCATTATTCCAAAAGAGAAGACGACGAACAATGTTAGGCAAAAGAAAAGGCAGGCTCCCCCTGCTCTGGCAACAGGTCCAAGGACACCTGGCAGCTGGGACGGACACCCAGGCCTCGTGGCACCGAGCTGGGGTCCCTCCCACCCTGTGCTGCTTGGACCTGCACCTGTGAATACATCCTCTCTCTACAGCAACGTGAACCCTTCAGGATAGACACTGGGCCCTACTCTTATTCCTCTCCTCTCCTGCCCCGCAACTTCCAGCTCCCAGCACAGGGCCAGGTATGAGGAACAGCCCAGATTGACCTTGTGAGTCAAGGTCTGTGCGTTGACAGACAAGGGAGAGAGTGTATAGGTAGACGGGAGCCTGAGTTCAAAGGCACAACCAGGAATCACCACTTTCACTGGGTCAGGGTCAGGGCTCTCTGAGGCAGGCAGGGAGTGGTCCCGAGGAGAACCAAACCCTGATGCAGAGGACCCAGCGTGGGCTGCCTCTTTGGAGACTTCATCTCCCTGAACCTCAGTCTCCACACTAATGGGAGTAATGACAGCATCCCAGCCAGCTCCCCGCAAAGGGGGAGAATGAACAGCAAAGCACCTTGACTCCAATAGGACAACACTGGAGGAAGCAGGTGACTGAGCAAAGGCTGCCGGGACCTTGTTTTGGTTTCATAAACAAGTTCCACTGTGGCAAGAGTCAAGAGGTCTTGGGAGGACCAGGTGACGGCTTTGACCCACAGGGAGATCCGGCCTGGGCTCCTTTCCTTCAGATACGCATGTCCCAGCTGGGCAGAGCCCTCTCCAGGAGACAGTGGGTACCTGTCCTTGCCTGTGTCCTTAGACTATTGACCTCAGACTGCTCGCTAGGACAACGACAGGACACGTCACGCACAACGTGTTCAGAACGGAAATCCTGCCCGTCCCCCCTTCTCCAACCTGCCCACCTTGATGCAGGGCAATGCTTTCCTTCTCCCAGAATCCTCTGAGTCATCCTTTTTTTTTTTTGCGGTACGTGGGCCTCTCACTGTTGTGGCCTCTCCCGTTGCGGAGCACAGGCTCCGGACGCGCAGGCTCAGCGGCCGTGGCTCACGGGCCCAGCCGCTCCGCGGCATGTAGGGATCTTCCCAGACCGGGGCACGAACCCGCGTCCCCTGCATCGGCAGGCGGACTCTCAACCACTGCGCCACTAGGGAAGCCCTCTCTGAGTCGTCCTTGATTCTTTCTCCTTCTCTCACAGCCCACACCCAACCTTTTAGCAAATCCTGTCCACTCTACCTTCAAATTATTAGGCTGAACGATATGAAAGGGCTACATTTAACTCTTTTTAATCTATAAAAAGGCATCTTCATTTGGATCTCCCCGATACATCCGGGATACGACGGCTTCTCTCCACCCCACACTCTCACATGGACTGTGGCGTCGCGCCTTCTCTGGCCTCCCTGCTTCCACGCCAGCAGCTTGCCTAGCGGTCTCCTCCAGCACAGCAGCGGGAGGCAAGTCCTCATGAAACCTAAGCCAGACGTCTTAGTGATGCACCATGTCACTTCTCCGGTTAAAACCTGCCAAGGGCTCCTCATTTCACTCATAGTAAAAGCCAAAGTCTCCAAGGGGGCCTCAAGACCCTCATTATCTGCTCCCCTGTCTCTTTGACCTCAGCTTCCCCGCTCCCCTCTCTCATTCCATCTGCCTCCTGGCCTCAGTGTGGTTCCCAAATGTCAGGCCCGTGCCTGCCTCAAGCCAACAGTGCTGTGCCTCGTGCCCTGGTCACCTGCAAGCTTGTGCTCGGACCTCACCTTCTCGTGGAGGTCCACCCTGACCTTCTTAATGAAAACTGGAACTGTAAGCCCCATCGTGCTCCTGCATCCCCATCCCTGCCGGCCTGTCCTATTTTCCCCATAGCCCTTATCACTTTCTAGGATAGTATATAATTGAATTATTTCTCATGTTTATCGTTTTTCTGTCCTCTCTCACTGGAATATGTGTTCCGTGAGGACGGGTTTGCTCTGCTGACCAGCGTACTCCCCATTGCCTAGAACAGTTCCTAGCACAGACACAGCACTCCCATGCATTTGTTGAACAAAAGAAAGAAAGAATGAGTGAACAAATAAATGAAAGTCACCCTCCAAAGCCCACTTCTGCAGCTGTATGCCCAGGAACTCGGGATGCTCTCTCTTTGACACCAAGGCATGTGAGGGGCTCTCTGACCCAAACAAAGCTAATTGCAAATGACACAGTTGGTGGAGGTCACTTCCTGGACCCCATGATACTCCCTGCAATCCCACAGAACCCGATGGGTGACCCCTTCTCAAGCCACTGGCCCCCAATTCCCATTCCGAAGAACAGGCAGCGGCACACTCGGAGGGCCCACAGCCCCTCCCCCACTGCCACCCACACAGTTTCCATGGCAACAACAGCTACCTTAATAACATGATTAAACAGCTGGATGGGGCTGATAAGGTCTGGCACCCAGAATGGACCACACAGCAGGGGCCCCTTCATAGGCACCAAGACTGAAATCCCTGCAGACCCCAGCAGGGGGCAGGTGGCTGTAAGGACCCCAGAGCTCTCTGCCCCATCTGGGCCACGGCGCCTTCAGGGACTTCCCAGCCCCTGGGGCCCCAGGCTTGTTGATAGCCTCTGTCACGAGAAGAGTAATGACTTCCTTAATCCTGTGGGGCGGGGAGAAGGGATCAACTGACAAGTTCATTTATCTCAGCAGAAATGGAGGTGCAGAAAGGGCAAGGGCCTGTTCACATGTGCTGCGGCTTTCGGAAGGGCCTGGGGGTGGGGGTGGGGGCAAAAGCCTGGCTCACAGCCTGGCCTGCGCATCTGCTTCTGAAAGGGGCCTTGCCAGCCATTAACAGCTTTGCTTATTTGAACACCACTGTGTTCCAAGATTATTATTTAATGTTCACACCAGCTGAGACTCGTGGCTGGAAAGTGACCGGCCCCAGTTCACCTGGGCTGACGCCAGGACTTGAACCCAGGCCGTGTAGCTCCAGATTCCCAGTCCCCGTTAGGGCTCCAACATGACAGCCCACCTTGGAGAGAGAACACATGTGTCCAGATCACCTGAAATATTAAAAATCTTTCGGCCATACAGCCTGCCCTCAAATCACCTCTTTGCTGCAGTTCTTTTCATAGAGCTCAGGGGAAGGGTTGCCATCACGGGGTAACAGACTAGCTGGCGTTCTGGGAGCCACTGGACTAGAAACCTGAGTATCCAGTTAGAAGGAGAAATCCAAACCAGGGTTAGGCCCCTGTTAGCACCCACCCCCAGCCCAGCACCACCACCTGGCCCCAGCACTGGAAACAGGAACAGCTCCAGGTGGGGCAGGGGAGGGGCCCCATCACACCGCAGTGGCACATCCAAGTCTCACCCCCTCTCTCAGGATCCTGCTGCACCTGTTGCCCCTGGGACAGCCACACCAGGGAGGGGTGGACACAACTCAGGTGCTCTGATCCTGCCTCCTGGGCGGGTCAGCTGGCAGGCCCCGCTGGGATCTCCCTCCCTGGCTGGCCCCACGCTCCAAGACCATTTCCTGGTCAGGGGACCAGCAGGCGGGCTTGGCAAAGTGCCCTCCCAAATGCCACTTCCTTGACTCACTTCCTTTCCTAAGTCTCCAGCCCTCCAGACCAGGTCCAGGGCAGTCGGGGAGCAGTAGGGCTTGGGAGAGGTCAGCCTAAGGCCACAAGGGACAAAATCTTTCTTCCAGAAGCCAGAAGCTCAGAGGCTCAGAGTGGTCTAGCACCAGCTTTGTTGCCCCAGATGGGATGGAGAGAAGGGATTCTAGTGGTCCTGGCCTGGCAGGGAGGACTGGGTTCCTGGTGGGGGTGGGGTTTGGTGTCCAGGAGGCTGAGGGGTGTCTGCCTCCTACCCACCGGCCTAACCTCAGGGGCCCTGCCTCTGCCAGGTTTTTGGTTAGGACCTTTGGATTTCTAAGCCGAGTCAGCCTCCCAGGAACTTCCTGGAGCCTGTCAGATGAAAACTAATTCTGCAAACAGGTCAAGACCTCCTGAGGGCAAACAGCCCCAGGCCCTTCCTCTGTGAACTCTCTTCACCACTGGTGCTGCCCAACTCCACTGCTCAGAACGGAGTAATCCTCCAGGCAGGGGGCAATGAGCTGCAGCAAAGGGACACTTCCAAATTCTTTGTTCTAGAGGCATCTCTGGCTCCATGATGGCTGGGCTGTTTGATCACAGTTCATTCTCTTGCAATTTATTTCCCATGAAACTCCCAAGCATAATCAGAGATGTTGGTATTCCACCCCAAAGTGGGTAGAGGTAAGAGAGAGAGTCAAAGAAAGGATAAGTCACTCACTCAGTACACAGTGTGTGTGAGTGCATGTGTATGCGCATGTCCGTGGGTCCCCTGGGGCTCCTGCCCTCACATTTAGCTGGGGTTGAGGTGGGTGGATTTAGCCACAAATTCCCCAGCAAACAGCTGAAATGGGAGCCCATGGCCCAACAGCCATGCCAGCCCCTTTTTTGTAGGTCTTCCCAAACCTAACACCTCCTTCTAACCTCATATCTCTTTCTCTTTATTCCTCTTCCCAGGAATATCATGACCTGTCACCAACAGAGAGTTTTAAGTTCTCAAATCATTTCACATTCCCTATCTTATTTGATCTCCACAACAGTCTTGTGAGGTAGTTAAGAGATGGGTTATTTCCCCATTTCACAGATGGAAAAACTGAGGCTGTGAAGATGAGCTAGCAAAAAAGCCTTGGTAGGGACTTCCCTCGTGGCGCAGTGGTTAAGAATCCACCTGCCAATGCAGGGGACACGGGTTCAAGCCCTGGTTCAGGAAGATCCCACATGCCGCGGAGCAACTAAGCCCGTGCGCCACAACTACTGAGACTGCGTGCCACAACTACTGAGCCCATGCATCACAACTACTGAGCCTGCACTCTAGAGCCCATGAGCCACGACTACTGAAGCCCGCGTGCCTAGAGCCTGTGTTCCACAACGAGAAGACACTGCAATGAGAAGCCTGTGCACCGCAACGAAGAGTAGCCCCCGCTTGCCGCAACTAGAGAAAGCCCACGCACAGCAACGCAGCCAAAAATAAATAAATTAAAAAAAAAAAAGGCTTGATAGAGTAAACGAGTGGCCCAGAGGGGCCTGAATCATGTCCCCCTCCCCTACCTTTTCACCCTTGGCTCAGGTATCTCCTGGCTTCCCTGAACTACTTCCAACAAGGTGGGTCACCCACAGGCCCCTAAGATAAAAGGTTCAGGGCCAAGTATACCTGAATAATATACAATGAAAAAGAGACGCAAACTAGCACAGCAGCAATGAGTAGCCCTGAACTCCAGGCCTTTGTGGTAACTGAGTTAGAGCTAAAGTTATAGCTCCAGCCTCTGGGCTTCAGACACTGCCTCCCTTGTTTCAGCTCTGCAAACCCTCAGAGGATGAGCTGGGAACCTTCCTGGTTTCTTCCCACTCCACCTCCAGTCACCAGCCACACTGGGTACAGCTTGGAACAGCTTTCAGGAGCCAAGAAGATAATGTGGAAGATGGAAGGTGCTTAGACGTTGCGGTCGGGAAGAGGAGTGGTCAATTCCCTTGTCATTTGAGGTATCCACAGTAGACAGTCATCCCTTGGACCTAACATAGCCGAGCCTCCCATGGACCCTGAGGTTCTCCGAGGAGGTACACACAGCTCTTGAGCAACAGGAAGTTCAGGCTCCGGGAGTCCGGAAGCCCAGATGTTCACAGTCAGGCACTGGCAAAGTTGGAGCCATACCTCAGGGTCCTGTTTCCCAGTCCAGCACTCCGTAGCTGATTGCCATGTGACCTTGACAAGTCTCCCCAGCTCTGTAATGAGGGGCAGGGCCAGCTGCTCCAAGCCCCCAAGCTCTGACACTCGATTCCACAGTATCATGGAAGGGTAGAACCAAAGGACCTCTAAGCTGAGAACAGGGAGGGAGTCCTGAGTTCCCCAACTCCCGGTCCCTTAAAGCCTGTCCCTGGACAGTCCTAAGCTCTCAGGGTTAACTGTCCACCCAGGAACAGGGGGCCCTTGCACTTGAGGCTTGGGCACATCTGCCCCCTTAATTTACAAGTCCTGCGCCTGACCACCTCGGACACCACGACCATGCTGTAGCCATATCAGCCAGGCGCAAGTGGCAGTGAGAGGAAGTCTACTCTTGAGCCAAAGGGACAAACTCTGGACGCTGGCAACATGTGACCAGGCCAGGCTGGATGACAGACAGGACTCCAGTGGCAACAAGGGCAGCCTCAGAGAAGTTGCACCATCTCTGATTAACCATTTAGTGACCCAGAGAATAACAGAGATCCCAGGGCTTCCCTGGTGGCGCAGTGGTTGAGAGTCCGCCTGCCGGTGCAGGGGACACGGGTTCGTGCCCCGGTCCGGGAAGATCCCACATGCCGCGGAGCGGCTGGGCCAGTGAGCCATGGCTGCTGGGCCTGCGCGTCCGGAGCCTGTGCTCCACAACAGGAGAGGCCACAACAGTGAGAGGCCCGCGTACCGCAAAAAAAAAAAAAAAAAAAGAGATCCCCAAAGATATTTTTTACAGGTATTCCATTGCCCCACATTTCAAAAATTCATGTAATCCCCCTCAGTACAGCCCAAACACAGCCCAAGAGTGGGGTTCCTGACTGTATACACACACTTATGTACACACATGGGCACACACACATGCACACACACCCACACAAGCACCCACCCATGGGTAACACACACTGGGTACACACAACACCAAGCACATATGTACGAATACTTGAAATGGCAAAAAGATGTAGAGATTGGGATTCTGAGGCCCTGGATTTGAGACCAGCCTATGCTGGGCAGCCCCCGGACGATCACCGACAAGCCCCTTGAATCTGAGCTCATCTGTGAAATGGAGACGCACCACCACTTGCCTCCCAGAGCTGCAGTGATGGTCACGGGAGCTGCTGTGAGTAGATTCTGAAGGCTGTAGGAAGCTCTTGTGCTGTCTGCATGGACCGCACTCACTATGCTGGGGGTCTGGACTCAGCAGCCTGAAAAGTAGCCTGATGTCTTAGGAGGGACTTGGCGTGTGCGTGAAAAGGCCTGCTTTTCTATCCCAGCTCTGCGCTCCTCTAACTGGCTGACTCTGAGCAAGTCTCTAGGCCTCGCCTTCCCCATCTGTAAACGGAGAGGGTGGGACCAGGAAATCCTGCTATCCTATACCTGTAAGGGCCTGCCTGCAGAGTGAGGTCTGCCTCTCCTTCCTGAGGCTGGTGCAGTGAGGATCACCTCCTCTCTGGTGGCTCTTGCCCAGAGGAAAGAAGGAACCTCTCCCAAGCAGGCAGGAACCGTTTAAGAAGGGGGAAGCCCAGTGGAGCCAGGCTCCCAAAGCACCTGGTTGACCGGCTGTGGGAGTGGGCATCCAAGTCCTAGTCTATGGGGCAGGCGCTGAAGTATCATCAGGATCTAGTAATGGGGAAATGCCACTTCTGCACCCTGCGGCCAGCCCCAGAGAGGGACTGCGGTGAGGTGGCAAGTGCGGGCACCTTCTGAATTCAGGGTGCCACCCACCGAGCCCTCCAGGAGCCTAGTACTTGGCTTTCCCAGGCTCTCCCACGTGGCTGGGGAGGACAGGGCAGGTCCTGAAGGCCACTAGGGACCTGGCTCTGGGCGGCGCCACCAGGCCCCCTCCTGGCATCACATCGCCCCCTCCCCGGGTCTGTCTAAGGGCTCGCCGGTGCGCGCCTTCAGTCCCGGGACACCTCCTTACCCAGAACTTGGAGCCGCACAGAGCATCCATGGGGCCGGAGCTCGGCCGCGAGGACAGCGCGCACGGTCTCTACCAGCCCGGGGGACAGACCTAGAGCCCGCCCAGAGCCGCCTCCAGCCCCGCCCTCCGCCCCGGCCCGCCCCTCCAAGCCCTTCCCCCAGGCCCTTTGGGTCGAATTGAGACAGCGCCTCTAAGAAACTGCGGCTCCCGGAGGGATTTTGGGACAGTGGCGGCGAGCCATTGACACAGTGACAAGCCCTTCGGGTGGCCACTGGGCCGCGCCGGAGAGATGCCCCGGAAAGATGAGGCTGATAGGGCTGGAGCAGGGTCTGTTTCCAAGGGACACACCCCCCTTCCCACCGCGCACGACTCTGCGGGGAGTGGGGGGGTAGGGGGGCCCCCAGGAGTCAAGGGACATGAAAAGGGACTTAGCAAGACTCCCTCCGTGAATAAGTCCTTGTCACGTTCATCTCTGAATGTCAGTCTCCCCATCTGTGAAATGGGAAGAGCTGTGTGCCCAGACAATCCAGAGGCTACCTCTGCCCCACAAGTTGTCCGGGAACTGGCAGACACCAACACAGAAAGTGCGTGTGTGTGTGTGTGTGTGTGTGTGTGTGTGTACACCTAAGGAGAGGGGGATGGGAGGGGGTCCCAGCATCATCCAGATGGTGGCTTCCCATGATCCTCTTGAACTGCTGCCTGCCTGTGGTTCTGTCCCTCCCTGATTTTGCACCTGCTGCTCCAGCACCACTCTCTGCCTCCACTTCCATATCTGTAAAACAGGCATAATCATAGTACCTATGTCACAGGGTTGCTCTGAGGATTGAATGGGAAAGGTACGTAAAGCATCAGGCGTATCTCCTGGCACATTTAGTAGGCATCCACCTTGCGTTGGTTTCCTCCACTTCAGCCTGGTAAGGGTGGGGGATGGGCAGGTGAGGCCCCAGGAAAGGCCCCACATTAGCACATTCCTCCTGAGACTGAGTCTCCACATCCCGCATCAGTAACACAGCTTTGGGGTCAACGGCCTCCTTCTCCTGCTTGCCACAGCTTGGCCATGCTGGGACCGCTCTCTCCCTCCCTCCATTTTCCACTCCCCCAGTCATCCTCTCTTCCCTAACGGGATCCCAGAAGCCAGTTCACCACCCCTCTTGAGGTTGAGAAGGAATCCCCCGTTGTCCGGCACCTCTTCCCCTGGCCCAGCTCTCCTCTGCCCTTGCCTCCCGACCTTGTTCTTGTCTGCAGGGTCTGCCCAGGTGATCCCTTCCCCGCCCTCGTTCTTAAAACAATGCGTTTTCCTGCTTGGCTGCTCAGAAGCCGGTGTGGGTGGGTGCCAGGAAGATAGCACAGAAGCAGAAGCCATCTCCTGTCCCTCTGGGCAGGCAGGAAGTCACCGGAAGGAAGGCTCTTCAGCCATGGGCTATCAGAGCAGAGATCTGAGCCCGGCATGAGGTGGGGGTGGGAGCAGTGTAGACAAGGCTCTCCCTACCCAGGCAGTGGACTGGGGGCTTCTCCCCCACCACTGGGCAATCCTCTCAGCCCTTTGTCTGCACCCCTGCCCTCCACTCACCCAGTCTCCCAGCCCCCTCCGTCTCTGAGCCAGACTCTATAGAGCTTTCACACTCTTGTAGCAGTGTGTCTTGGGTTATATTTAGTTGCGAAGAATCTGTCTTCTCTGCCAGTCTGTGAAGTTCCTGAGGGCAAGGATTGACTGAGTCACCTCCAACGCCCCCCCACACTTTGGGCAGAACCTTAGTATACTGTGTGACGAGCCCCTTGATGTCCCTGGGACTCACTTTCTTGAGCAACTCGGACAAGATGCCATCTATGGTCTCTTCCTGCCCTGCTGATCTAGGCTTCTATGGGGAGCAGCTGGGAATCCTCCACTAACCCTTCCTCGAGTCTGGGGCTAGGACGCTTGGGTCCTGTCTTCAGCATTGTGGCTGCATCACCTTCCTCTTTGGCCCCAGCCTTCTCATCTTGCTGCTGGAGAGCCACTCCCAAGCCTGCGACACTGGGTGGGAACCTCCGAGATCGTGGTGGGGGACCTGGCAATCCTCGCCTCCTCCCGTCACTCATTGGGAGTTTGTCCTTCCCGGCCCCTCGCGGAATGTGGCCCCTTTCACACAGCCGTTGAATAACAGCTACGCTATTCCTAGGACATTACGGTTTTGGTTGTTCTCAACAGAGCAAGAAAAGGGAGGCCCTGAGTTGTCTTATCCTGGCAGAGGCAGGATGAGCTCCGTGTCTCTGAAGGCTGGGCTATTTCCATGCATCCTCGGGGCAGGATGCATTTCCTGTGTCCTTAGCTGTTGCACTCATGCCCCGCCCCTCTCAAGACTGCTTGGCCTACTCTCCTCCCCGTGCCTCACCTCCCTTTCTGCACCTGACAAACTCTACTCATTCTTGAAGATTTTACTCAAACCCCCCTCCCCCAAGCCCTCCTTGAACCTCCCCCACCCCAGTCCTGGGCTAGGGGTCCTTCCTCTGCACAGCCCTCCCTCCCTCCCTGTACTCTGTCACTGATTGTCTTGCTTATCTCCCCCAAAAGACTGCAAACGTCTTAAGGATAGGGACCATCTTAAGGACAATCTTGTTTATCACTGTATCCTCAGCACCCAGGACAGTGCCTGGCAAAGTTGGTCTTTAGAAAATGTTTGTTGACTGACTAAACAAGCATCCTGTGTTCTTAGAAGAGGTCATAAGTAGCAAGGCCACTGTAGCATTAGGTACAGTCCCAGCAGTGGGCACTGTCCACTCTGCTTTTGAGTTTTCAGAACAAAGACGTTTCCAGCTTGAGGGTCCTGAGAGGAGCCATAAAGACCTGTGGGTTGGCCGGCAACTGACATCCCCCAGCTTTAATGACCCCAGCCCCATCCTCTCTCCTCGAATGACTGCAGTTCCACGCAGGATGCACACAGACTGTGCTGCGTCTCCCCTGCCAGTGAGCATCCCCGGGGAACTCAGCATCGTGAGTTTCCTGGCAGAAAGATGGAAAGATAAGATAATTGCAAGCTACAGTTTCGAGCAGGAATGACAGCAGAGAGAAGAAAGCAGAGCAAGTGGGGGTCAGGGAGACCCAGGGACAGGAAATGCTGCAAATGGGGAGAGTCAGGTGGGAACTGACAGGACGGGGGAAGGGTGTGGAACAGTGAAGGCTGCTAGCTCTCCCCTCCACTCACCTCCTGGCTCCTTTTACCCCACGGCTCCTTGAAGGTCTGGAGCAGCTCCAAAGCGGCCCCCAGCTCTCAAACGCCAGCTCTCTCCTCTTATGCCATGGGGCGGGGCCTCTTTCCTCCAGACCCCAGCCTGGTGGGGCCTACATCGGCCCCACCTGTGGCCTCTGCAAGGCTGCCCCCTGCCCCCAATCTGCGCTTTGATCTGATTTGGCAGGTGTGTGAGCACTGGCTGCCGTGCCTGCTTCAGGAGTTTTCAAAGCAAGAAGAATTAATTAGCACCGTGGGCCACGGCCAGCATCTCCCACACCTGGACCAGTTAATTAGCACCGTGGGCCACGGCCAGCATCTCCCACACCTGGACCAGTTAATTAGCTCCGTGGGCCACGGTCAGCATCTCCCACACCTGGACCAGTGCTAAGACACACAGAATTCTGAAGTTCTTAGCAGAATTCCCTCATGGATGCTTGCTGGAGCAATCACCTCCTTGGCCTGTCTTGCTGCGTCCTCAGAGCAGGGTGCCAGCCCACAACTAAATTCGCTTGTGAGAGGTAATTCCTCTCCTGGCAACCACTGTCCTGGATTAGTCCTGGGTCCACTGGCTGTGGGCTGGGATCGCTGGGCACCATGGGCTCAGCGCTCCAATGGCTGGGATTCCCCACACACAGATGAGTCCTTCACTGGGCTCTGCAAGCCTGTTTCCTTCTACGGGGGCTGCACACAGCACCTGTCTGCAGAAGGTGTCCATCAGTGTTGGTGTCCTCTCCCTGGCTAGGTCCCTCTACAGAAGGGGCACCAGGGTGGCACCAGGTGAAGGTGCCTTGTTGCTGCCACCTGGTGTTTGATGCCCTCACTGCACTGCTGTTGCCAGCTCTCCACCCACCTCCCCCCCCACCCCCCACAGGAAAGGTGAGAGGAGGTCATGGGGCACTGGGCTGTGATGGGTGGGGATTAGGGGTGACGATGGAGGCGAAAATGTTTGAAAAGTGAGAGAGGTCTGGGTGGGGCAGGGGAGAGGACAGAAAGAAATAAGGGAGGGGGTGGGAGGAGGAGAAGGAGAGCAGGTGCTTTGAGGTTCAAGGGCAGCATTTTGCCAGGGAAAGATGGTGCCTGGGAAACTTGGTAATTGCAGAGTCAGACTTGGCCATCTCTTGGTCAAGCACCTGGAGCTGAGGGACACCTTCTCTTGTGGTCAAGCCTGTCTCCACACAATATGGGCTCCTCTAAGCCTCTGAGGACACCAAACTGGGAGCTCAGGAGCACATTTCCATGAACACAAATGTGACTGCTTTGGAAAAGTCCTCCTTGGCAAGTCGTTTTGTGATCAGGACTCCTAACACCATGTCCCATTCCTTCCACAATGGAAAAGAGGCTGGGGTAGTGTGAAGCCAGCTGTCTGGCGGTTGGCCAGGTCAAGATTCAAAGCTCAGCTCCACCATTTCCTGGCTGTGTGATCTTGGGCAAAGTCACTTAACCTTTCTGAACCCATTGCATCATGGGAAGATGATAGCCATGGTACTTCCCTTGCTAGGGTATTGTGAGAAATAAGGGAGATACTGCAGATGAGCCTCAGATTTGTTTTTAGCACCCGCTCTGCTCGCTCCGCTTCCTAGTCCCCCCGCCCCCAGATAGACCTTTTCCTGGAGTCTTGAGGTGGAGGAAGCAGAAACAGGCAAGCCCGAGGTGGGGGCCTGCAGCTGTTAACACAGTTCCCTCTGAACCCACAAGGAGGAGGCTGAGAGCAGAAGTGCAGCGTAGATGTTCTTACCTCCAAAAGCCCCCACATCCCTGAAGCTCCCGGCCAGTTCCAGCCCTGTCCTGGAGGCCCTAATCCAAGACCTGCTGCCTCCACCCCAGCCTCCTTCAGATGCCTTCACTCCCCACCTCTGATGCATCCTAGAGCAGAATCAAATAACCATCCGGACAAGCATCGTGAGGTTAGCATCCTTGTCATTATTACTACTGTTAATGAGATTATTATTTCTACTTCAAAACCCTTTTAATGAGACACAACAGCTTCCATCACTGATAAAGATTTTACATTTTTGGTGGAGGGGCCGCAATTCTCTCCCCTCAGATATCCACATATCCACTCCTCTGAGGAGTCCTCAGGGCAGAGGGTGGTTGGGAAGTCTGGGGTGGAGGGGAGCGGGTAGCAGCCCAGTTCTCCGGCTTCACCTTGACCCAGAGTCCTCTAACCATGAGATGTAAAAAAAGACCCCAGAGCATCCTCTCCAAATTTCCTACCCTCATTAAGGAATAGACAGCTACAGAACGCTACCAAAATATAAAAGCTTAATCTGCAGACCCAGGTGACAAAACTCTAGGAATTTTGTGTAGATTTGCTTTTCTTTTGTTTTTTTTTTTTAAGGAAGGCAGTTCCTACTGCACCCTCCCCTCCCCACCCGAGGAAGCCAGAGGAAAAGCTTTCACGCTATTTCACACCCTCAGAGGATAAATCCAGGTGTTTGCTTCAAGGAGCAGTGTCATTTCCGTCCAAAAGAGCAATGAGAAAAACTTTCACCAGCTTAGAAAATACTGGGCGGGACAAAATTTCCGGGTCCAACCATCCAGTAGCCTCCCCCAACTTCCCCAGGATCCCAGGTTCAGATGGGGGCTGTGGGGGAGGGCTTCCAAACCCAAGCTGCCTTTGAGGTTTCAAGCGTCCTGGGGTTTGAAGGTGCTGGGTGTAAGGGGGTAAGGGTGTTCAAGGGGGTGGGGTTGAGGTGGATGTTTGGGGGTAGCTGGCAGGGACAGACTGGATGAGTCTGTGGTTGGCGCCCTTGGCACCAGGGTTTCAGACGAAAGAATATTGCCCATGGTAGCCCCAGAAAGGAGGTTCTGGGCTGTGCCGCTGGTCCCTCCTCCTCTCCCCTTCCTCCCCTCTGCCTGCCGGGCTGCCTTCGCCCCCTCCCTCCTCTGGGAGCTCCCACTGGGCAGGCAGCAGCAGACCGCGTAAACTCCTTGATGGTGCTCATTCATCACCCCCCAGGGGGCCAGCTCCCCACTCCAGTAGCCTGGCTGCCCCACCCTATCAACTCCACTGGGAGGTCCTGGCCCTGGCCCCCTCCATCTCAGCAGGGAGCAGCTCGCTGTTTATATAGCTGAATCCCTTTGGCAGCCTTGATGGGGCAGTGCCCGCAGTGCCAGTACCGGTCAGTGCCCCCCGCCCTCCTCACGTCACCCGGGCTGAAGCCTGAGGAAGGGAAACCCAGAAGCATTTGCCTCCTTCCCTGCACCTCACAAAACCCCATTGCCGCAGCTGCCGCGCCTCCCCCAGCCTCAGTCGGCCCCATTAACCAAAACAGCTTCATTATGCCCATTTCCAGCTTTCGCCATGGGGCTGATAGCTGTCAGCAGAAATAAGAGTTAATCTGGAATCACTCACATTCGCAGAGCTGCCTGGCTAAGGGGAAGAGATAAACCTTTGACAGAAGCAGGAGTACACTCTGCTCATCCGGCCTGCCACCAGCAGAGGGGCTTCTCTCCTCCCTTACCCCTGGGAGGCCAGGCGGCAGAGGGGCTTCTCTCCACCCTGGGAGGCTTCTCTCCTCCCTGGGAGGCCAGGCTGCAGAGGGGCTTCTCTCCACCCTGGGAGGCCAGGCTGCAAGATTGCAGCCCTCTGGGGAGAGGCGTGTAGCATCTCTCTCTGGCGCGCACACACACACACACACACACACGCACACACACACACACGCACACAGAGGCAGCTCTGACCCTTCCCTCCCCACCACCCACTCCCCATCTCCAGGAATCTCTCTCCAGTGCCATCTGGAAATGCCTAATTCTGTCCCTTTTGCTTTTACTTTGGACCGTGATTAACTTTTTATTTTGGAAAATTACTTTATTATAGATATAGATATAGATATGTATGTATGTATATATAAAAAGGTTCCATTTCATTTGTAAAATCTTATTTTTTTCTTTTTTTCTCCTAGAGAAAATGATGACGAGGTTAAAGGAAAAAAATAAGTTACATTACAGTTTCCAAAATGGTTCTCGCTCTCCACTGAAGATGGGCCCCCACCAGGGCTGTAATGCACTCCCGGTCCCAGCTTGTGCTTTGCAAGAAGAGGGAATATAACTAGATTAGTTATTTTAGGTTAAAATAGCCAAGAGACAGACGCCTTCGCCTCAAAAATATTCTGAGACACATAAAAGCAGGAGGAAACAAGTCTCTTCAGTCACAAAATGTTGTACATCCCGCAAATACTAGATTCAATTAATTTAATAAAATAGAATATACATAGAGATTCTGCACAAACGTATTGCTTTCTCCCAACAGCTCCTGGTGTCGGGAACCTCAGCTCCTCTGGGCCTGTCTCTCTCAGCCTGGAGCAGGGTGGCCATGGCTGCTGCTTTCAGCTCTGGAAATTCCGCTTGCCGGTGCCCAGTGCCACTGAGGCGAGGAGGGTGTCCATATGGAACTTTTCAGGAGTATAGCCCAGGAGGAGGAGCTACGATTTGGCACCCAGTGGAGAAAGGTGAGTGGGAGAGTAGGGCAGGACTCAGGGGTCCAGGTCTGCTGGGTCAGAGGCTAAACCAGAGAGACTCAGCACGTCTTTCTTTGGGGGGGGCGAGGCAGCCATGCTGTCGGGAGGGCCGGCGGCCGAGGGTTCCTTGGAGTCGCTGGATGGAGCCCTCCGGCGGAGGCAGACACCAGGGCTGGGTGGGGGCCGAGGGCCCTGGCTCTGGCTCTCTGGGGGTTCTATGGAGATACTGGGCGGGCTGAGTTTCTTCTTGGGCCGGCTCCCAGGTCCCCCAAGAGGCTGACCCCTGAGGCTAGAGGGGCCAGGGCCCAGGCGGGGCTGGGAGCCACTGTCCAGGCAGCTGACGGCGATGGAGTGCCTCCTCTGTTCTTCCAGCCAGGACGCAGGCCGGCGCGGGCAGCTGCGGGCCTCCACGCTGTAGCACTTCTTCAGGTCCCGTGGGGACGGGGCTTCCTCCTGGCTGCCCACAGGCAGGAGGTCTCCCGAAATCCAGCTCAGCTCCGTGTCCAGCTCTAAGCTGCTTCTGATCTCTGATGGGCCCTTGCTCCACGTGGGTTCTGGGCCCGGGCAGGGGGCTGACGGGGGCATGTGCTTCGAGATCTTGCTCTGGCCGTGGGAATGCTGCTGCGCCTGGGCGCTGGAGCGGCCCCAGAAGGAGGAGGCCCCGGCCAGCGGCGGGGAGGGCCCGCTCACCTCTGACAGCAGGTCTTCCCTGCTGTCCAGGCCCTGAACGTCCAGGGAATCCGTCCTTATTGCTGCCTGTATGGGGTGGGGCGAGGGCTCAGCCCAGGGGCTTCCTCTCCCCTGTGAACTGTCCCACTTGGCAGGTCAGAGAGCCCCTCCTCCCCCGCTCCATGGAGTTTCAGGCAGGACCACCCTAGGCAGGGGTACCAGTATCTGCTCTTGTTGGGAGATGCGGGTCATACGCAGTCTGACCTCTGTTGTCCACTGTGCCCCCACCCCCCACCCCCAGCCTGCAGGAATCGCTCTGTACAGCTCCCAACCCGTGCGATCCAAGAAAGCACTGGGCCAGCTCTGCTCCCCAGCTGTTCCTCGCAACACCTCCCAGCCTCTGCACAGGCTATTTCTTGGGCCTTAAATACCCTTCCCAAATGGCGAGCGTCCCTTGACTGCATGGGCTCAGGTACCCTGTGATGTAATACCCGCCTCTCTTCACCCCAAAGTAAAACTGACCCCTTCCTCCTCTGCTCCCTGCTGCACCACACACGTGAGCACCCTGTGACCTGCTGCTGCAATGACCTGATGGGGTGTATGTCCGGGCTGTTATACCATGCGCTCCAGAGGGCAGGGGCTGTCTCATTTGTCCCTGTCCCCGGTGCCCGGCCATGGAGGCTGCTCAGCGAGTATTTGCAGAAGGGATGAGGACGCTGCCTGCTCCCCAGATGTGCTGGATTGAGCAGATCCTCACGTAGCTATCCTCACACATGAGGCACACCTGGCGTGGGTAGTGGCCTTGTCACAGTGGGGGCAGACAAGCCTCACCTGGCTACACGAGCTTCTGCTCTGTGCCCCTGGAGTGTGGGCTCTGGAAGGTAGGCGCCGGGCTTGGCCAAAAGTGGAGACATCTAAAACGTGCCTTGTGCCCCTTAGCTAGGTCTAGAAGTACAGAGAATAGGGAGGCAGCTCTGCGCCACGGAAAGGGAGTCCAGAGACCAGGTTCTACCTCCAACCTGACGTGTGTCCCTGGACAACCATGGCCCCCTCTGGTCTCCGGGCCTCCTCGGCGAAACAAAGGAGGGGGTGCAAACTCCAAGAGGACACAGACCACTTCTGCTTTGCCTAGAACTGTGCCCCTGGCACCTAGAACTCAGCCTGGCACATCACTGGCAAACAATAAATGTTTGCTGGGAGAGTGAAAGTGGCAACCCTGGTCACCACCAACAGCCTAGGATTCCCAGCAGAGAGACCAGCCCCGGTCCGTGTCCACCCTCTACACCTGCTCACCTGGCGCCTGAGTGGCCTCTGAGCCAGAGGGGAGCGGGCTGGTGGGGGCAATTTGGGGATGGTGCCCCACGTGGGAGCACCGTGGGGCTGGAGCAGGTGGGGTGCATCTTTGGGAAGCTGCAGGATGTAGCTGGTGTCTGCTGGTTGGGAGTGAACGGACAAGACAGAGCCTGTGAGGGGAGGGGGGAGGGGGAGAGAGAAGAACTGGAGAGTCAATGTGCTGGCTCCCACCTGAGTCCCTCCCGTCCACTCTCCCCACCGGGGCCTCTACCCTCACCACCCAACCCCCACCCTGGATTGAAAGCCACTCCCCTCAGGCGGGGGCTGCCTCAGGCAGGGGCTGGCTGACCCCTTCAGGCTGGGGGCTCCTCAGGGGTAGGAGAGACCTCTTTGTCTGCCTCAGTACCCCTACTTCCCGAGGACAGGACTGGGCTTAGGCAAGGACGGATCTCCTGGTGTGAGCCGAGCTGGCCTGCCCCCAGCCTTGGTACCTGACTGAGCTTTGGGGAGCCCCCAGCCCCTGTGTCCCAGGGACCCCTCGGCAGTGCTCCCATCCCGGCACATGTAGCTGTCATTGGGCAGAGAGTGCGTTCGGCTGACCCCAGACTTCCTCACAGTCAGCAGATCTGGTCTCAGCATGACGGGCACCTCCTCAGTGTGGGACTCCATCTGCAAAAGGAACAGGGGAGGGAGATGGGAAGAAGAGGGGGCATCCAGAATGGGTAACTGAGGCAGAGCTTGGCAACAGAAACCAGAAGCCCACCCCCACCCCACCCCCCCGGCCAAGGCCCTGGCCCCCATCCCCTCCCTGGACAAGGTGGTGATGGGATGAGTGTGGTCGGGGAGAAGGGACAGACACATGGAGAGCCCCCCATACACAGGGAGGAAGGGGGTAGGAGGATGCCCTGCCCCCAGAAAACTATTCATACTGCATCATCTTGGAGCTTTCCACAGGGGATGGCAGAGGGGTGAGGTGTCCAAAGGAGGGAGAGCAGCCCCCAGCCCCCAGCCCCCAGCCCAAGAGCTCATTCTCAAGGCCCCATTGAGAGTCTCTGACGCTGCACAGTGGAGAGTTAAAAGCTAACAACAGCCCCCCATCCCAATCGCTGTGCTGGGGCTTGGGGAGTAGGGGAGGGCCTTCCTGATGAGCAGGAGACAAGGCAGCCCCGGGACTGCCTGCGGAACGGAGGCTGTTTCACCATCCAAGTCCTAAGGCAGCCCCAACACCCAGCACTGGACAAGGGCGGGGCTAACGTGAGCTGAGTGACGGCTGAACACTAAGAGTGTGTCACAGCTGGTTCAGCCCCCTCCCCACCTCCCTTTAATTACACAGTGACTCTGGCAGGTGGTGTGTGAGGAGCAAGGCCTGGGTACCATGGGCTCAGGTCCTCCCTTCGTGGACAGACTGGGGATGGGAGTGGATTTTTTTTTAATCTATTTCAAAGAAAGGCAATAATCAGTCTTTGACCCCAGCTGGAGGGAGACAAGGCTTGTTCCCAAGAGATTTCTGCATCACCCTGTCCGTTCCTGGCTCTCAGAGAGGCTGTAGGTTCATGTCCCGATGTGGGCCCAGCCAGTTAAGTAGCCCCAGAAGGCCTGAGAATGGCTGTGTCAGAAAACAGTCTGGATCCTTTACTTCCTCTCTCAGCCCCAGGCTCCACTTCTGCCAAGACCCCCAGGAACCCCTAAGGTCAAGGCCCTGCCCCAACAGAGCCCCGCTGTGAGGAGGGGCCCCCTGTCCCTCCTTAAGTCCCAAGAGGAGGGGGAAGACAGGAAGGAGGGGGCTGCCCACAGTCAGATGGGGACGGGGGAGCCGGGCAAGGGTGGAGAAGCTGTCAGAACACAAAGAATCGCCCCAGGACGTGGGGACATACAGGGACAGGGACAGGGGAGATAGGAACGGCCCCCCAGGTGGAGAAGGGCATGGTGGTGGCAGCAGAGATGTGGCTCTCACCCACTACGTGGTGGTGAATGGCTCATGTTGGGGCAAGGGGGGAAGCGGAGGTGGGAAGGAGGGGTGCAGGGAGGGGGAGGGCTGGCTTGCACGGGGCTCCACATACAGAGACCAACTCTGCGTCCAGACAGGCCCTTTGGTCAGCTGCCTGATAACACCTCTGATCTGAGCTCTGCCACTCCTGGGCGTCTGGATTAACCCTTTCACAACTGCTGCCCCTGGGCCCTTCTGGGCAAGGCCCCAATTTAATCTTATCTAATTGCTTTGTCCACCGTGGGGAACCTGAAAGACCTAGCAAAGCCTAGAGCACTAAGTGTTGCCTCTGGGTGGGGCCTGGTGTCAGAGTGAGAGGAGGGGAGGGAGCTGGAGCCCTGCAGCCAGCCCGGCCCCTGGGGAGGCAGGGGGAGCAGTGGGGGGCTGTGTGTATGTACATTGCTCTCCAGGGCACTAAGTAAGAGTGTGTGAGTGTCATCAGGCAAAGAGTCATCCGTCAGAGCTACAGAGCAGGACAGTTCAGACACAATCTCTGACGTCAGAGACAGAGCCTCCGTCTCAGCTAGAGGGATCTAAACAGGGAGAGAGATGATCAGGCATAAGAAACAGAGACAGCGCACATTCTCGTGTGTGCACGCACACACACGCACACGCACACACACGCGCGCGTGCGCACACAGAGCCCCTCCTCCCCGTCACAAAGCGTAAGGAGAAAAGGCCTCCTTTCTCTCTCCCCACCCCTTTCCCAAGTAAACTGAGAGCGCCTCCCCTCCCCCCCCAGACCCCTGCTCTGATCAGAGAGGCTGCGCAGGCAGCGAAGAGCCAGGGCAAACACTGACAAAGCAGGAGGCACAGAAACACGTTCTAAAGATGCCCCAGGAACCTTGACAGCCCCTCCCACACTACCACCACCCAGGGAGGAGCAGGGAGAGGGAAGATCCCAGGAAAAAGATGAAGAAATGTCCGCAAAGCGCCTCTCTGCTCCCAGCACAGACAGAGCAGCATGGGGGGGGGCGGGTGCAGGCGGTGCTGGGGACAAACCTGCCAATCTGATGACTGCTTCCTGACTATTCTCTCTGCTTCCAAAAGCCTGGCAGAACTCGACCTCCCCCCAGGTTCTGGCATCTCCCCTCCTGGGCCCTCCTCCGCCTGCCCTCTCCAGCTTAGGTTCTGGGAGATGCTCTCCTCCCGCTGGTCTGAACTGGGCACACTGGGTTGGGCCACCACAGCGTCTGTCTGGCTCACCTGGGATCTGCAGCCGGGCTTCAGTGCCTACAGGGCCCTGGGGGAGAGCGGGGCCATGCCTCCCAGATGAGCTGACTGCCTGGTTACCTTCTCAACACCCTCCTCTCTCCCAGCACCCTTCCCCATGAGCTTCCTTCAGGATGGGAGGCCTTGGGAAGGGACTTGCTTTCCCACTGATCGTTCTAGGTCGTTGCCAGGTTCAGGTCCCTATAGTCTATCTGAGGCTGAATCCCAACAAGAGGTCAGGAGCCCTAGAGGCGAGGTCCCTTCCTAGTTGAGGATCGCCATCCCTTTCTCTGATCAGGCTACAGGTGTCCCAGGCGCTGGGAACCGGCTTTCCCGCGCCGTCATCCATCATGGCCCGCGGAACACTAGGCTTTCTACCTCCAGCTGATACCTGTCTCCTTGCTTCCGCTCTGGGTCTACCGGGGCTCTCCTGCAGTCCTTGACCTAGTGGGAGGGTTGGTGGGGTGCACCTCCAAGTGGAGGGGGTCAGAGGCGACCAGACAGGTCCCAAGAGGAGAAGGAAGAGGACCCCAGAAAGCAGATCGCAGTGAAATGGGATTGGGGGAGAAAAGTATGTGGTGCTGTGGGAAGGGGCGGGGCTTGGGGAGGAAGCCAAGTCCTATTTCACACGAGGTCCCCGCAACCCACTCCCAGCTGGAGCCTTCCACCCACTCTCAGGACCAGGTCAGAAGCCACTGGCTACGGATAGCACCCATCATGCCCAGCTGTTTCCTTAGCTTAAAAAGCCACCAAACAGAGGACTGGGGAGGGGGAGGGCACTGGATACGGAGAAGAAGGAGACTGTGTTCTAAGACATGTCCCTCAATGGGTCCCCTGGCCACCTGCACTCTCCCCCGAAGCACCTCTCCCCTGGATCTGGTACCTCACTCCCCCTACCCGCTAAGGTCCCACTGCCAACTTGTCTTCTGCTCCATCCATCTCTTTTCTTCCAGGTTCTTTCTTACAACTGCCCTCTCCAGACCCCTCCTCCAAGTATCCTTCTCCCTCAGAGGTGCAATCTCAGCATTCCTACCTTCCAACCATGTGTTCCAGAGGTTGATCTCAGCCTGAAGAACACCTGGCTGCCTCCTGCCAGGCCCAAAGCGCAACTGAGGCCCTGAGGCTGTTCTTTCCCCAGACACCCAATGGGCAGGAAACACCCTCCCCGACCCCGTCCCCAGAAGCATGGCACAGCATGGCACAGCCCAGCACAGTCAGGAGAAGGGGCACAGCACAGGGACACAGTAACCTGTGGGTTGGAGCCGCCCAGGCTGCGGGTGGGAGGGAAGGCAGAGGGCGGGCCTCCTGGGCCTGCCATCTCGTCCATCAGCTTCAGCTCCCCCTCCAGGGAGCCCTGGATCAGCAGGGATATGGTGTCAAACAGCTGTCTGTCCTGGGGAGGACCAGCCCATAAGGGGAGCCAGAGAGTCAGGGGCGTGGGGGTCAGAGGAGCAGTAACGGGAAATGTCATGGCAGGGGATTGAGAAGAGTCAGAGAGAGAGAAAGAGGTCACACGCGTGCACACACACGCACACACACACACACACACACGCACGCACACGCACACACACAACAATAACAACAAAGAGACAGAGAAGGAGGAGGGGATGTGGAAGGTGGGGAAGAGAGAGGTGTGGGAGGAGGAAGAAGAGATGGGAGATGGAACATGAGAAGAGCCCACGGGGGGAGAAGGAGAAGGAAAGAGAAGAGACCAGGGGAAAAGATTGAGAGATGGAATCAGGCAGGTTGAAAGGGGGGGAAGGAAAGAGGTTGGGCAAAATCAGGGCGAGAGGGTAAGAAAGAAACAGGAAGGAAACAGAAAACAGCCTTGAACCTAAGAGCCAGGAAGGGGAGTCCGGGCCGAACGGGAGGCGCCGGGACGGACGCGCCAGCACGTGTACCAGCGGCTTGCCGGGCTGGCCGCACGCTGTGAGCGCAGGCAGCCACCTCTGGGGCTGGGCAGGGGCCTGCTCACCCCTCCACATGCAGGCAGGCGGCCAGACGACTCAGGACGAGCCCCAGGGTCTGCTTGCCGCCCGCTCCCTGTACACCACCCAACCACCGAGCCGCCGAGCACCCACGCCACCGCTCTCCGCCCCACACCCCCTTGAGGCGAAGGGGGTGTTTGCTCACCATGGGGTGCTCCAGGGAGAAGTGGGAGACTGCTTCAGCATGGGCTGCAGCCTGTGGGGCCCCAGGCTTGGGGCTGCCAGGGCTGTCGGGGCCCTCGGCCCCAGGCCAGAGGAAGGGGCTGCCCGGCGGCGAGGGGGCCTGTGGGCTGAGCGGCTTCATCTCCAGCTCCAGCTCAGCCTCCAGTTCAGCCTCCTCCTTGGCCTCCTTGTTGCTCTCCTCCAGGTGCTTCATCAGCACAGCAATCACCACGTTGACCAGCACAAACTGGGCTGTCAGCACGAAGGACACGAAGTAGATGGGCGAGATGACCGTGTTGTAGCAGGTGGACTCCTGGTCACAGTCCCGGAGGGTGTCCTGGGGAGGCGGGTTAGAAAGGTGAGGTTGTGAGGACAGCGGACAGAGCCATCCTGGGAAATCAGGTCTCTGGTGTCACGGAGCTTTGCAGGGGGAGAAGGAAGGGCAGGAGGAGGGAGTGACGGTGTCCTGTGGGCAGAAGAGTACTAGACACCGTCCTGGGAAGTGTGAGTCAGAGCATGTCCCGGGGAGAGGGAGTTCCAGAGTGTTCCGGCCTGGGGGACAGAAGGTTACATGCTTTTATTCACATCCAGTTCATCTTGAGCCAAGAGGTGGGGCTGTCTCCTTGGGGCCCGGGCCAGCCCTGGGAGGGACCTCGCTGCGGTGGGCTCTCACCTTCATAATGCCATTCCAGTTGTCACCTGTGGAGACTCGGAAGAGGGTCAGGAAGGCCATGCCAAAGTTCCGGAAGGTGGCATGGCGGCCCAGGCCCTCGCAGGGGTGTGTCTCGTCACACTCTGGAGGAGAAGGGAAGGGGACAGAGGCCCGGGTTAGTCCGGGAGCTCCTGGGTCTCCAGCCCTGGCTCCTCTGCCCTCCCTACCCCAACTCACCCAAGTCTCCAAAGAGCTCCACGCCCAGAGCTGCAAAGATGAAAAACAACAACATGAAGAGAAGTCCCAGGTTCCCCACCTGGAAAAGAGGAAAAGAAATGGAAAAGGTGCCACCGGCTCTCCCAGCCAGCTTCCCTGAGCCCCCGCCCCTTTGGAGAGCACCCTCTCCTTCCCGAGAGGACCCTTCCCACCCACCCCCACCTCCCAGCTACCTGGGGCAGGGCCTGCATCACTGTGTCCAGCAGCGCCCGCATGCCCACAGCCATCTTCAGCAGCTTTAGCACTGCAGGACAGGACAATGTCGTGAGCTGGCCCCTCTGGGTCCCAGGTCACACAGCTGGTGGAGCCAGGGCCGGGCTGCCATGGCTTCACCCCCACCCTCGGCCCAGCTCCCAGCTTTCCCTTCTGGCAGAGGCTGGAAGAAAGGCTCACGGAGCCCACACCCACCCCGTCCCTAGCCAGGCAGAGCTGAGCCCTGCCATCTCCCCCTGGGCAGGTCACCCTGGGAGGGTGGCCATGGTGGGCAGGCAGCCGGGCACTGACCTCGGGCGATACGCAACACCCTCATGATGCGGATGATGGTGGGGTTGATGGGCAGTGAGGCGTTGACCTCGATCTCCTCCAGCGTGATGCCCATGATGGACAGCAGCACAATGGCCAGGTCCAGCTGGTTCCACCTGAAAGCCCAGGACACAGCTCCCTGAGGGGGGCACTGCAGAGGAGGGGGCAGGCGTGGCAACACGAGTGGCACGTTCTCAGCCACAGAAAGGAGAGTGGAGGTCAGCCTGTCCAGCCTTTCCATCCTGCAGAGAAGCGGTGGTTTATCTAGTCACACAGCCAGTCGGTGGCACAGGTAGGGCTAGGACTTTAGCTCGAGGGCCTCTGCTTTTCGTTTTTTATCTAGCATTAATATGGTATCTGCTCTGTGCCAAGCACTATTTGAAAGACTTTACAAATAGGAACTCACAATCTTCACAACTCTGTGATGTCGATACAGCTATTATATCCCATTCTATGGATGAGGAAACGGAGAGCGATTAGGTAACTTACCCAAACTTACCCGCTTCTAAGTAATGGAGCCAGGATTCAGATCTGTCCAGGCAGTCTGGCTCCAGTCTAAGCCACACTGGTTTTCAGCTGTCAGTGTCTACAGGCTCTGCCTTGCCAAGCTTCCTCCCTTCCCTCCCATCCCTCAGGCCCTGGATATACCCCCGCCCCCAGCCCACCATCAGCCCTGGGTAGGCCCTGGAGTGCAGTCTGAACCTCCGGAGTCAAGAAAGGTCTTCAGGCACTAGACCCTCCGGGGCGTCTCCCCAGGAGAACACACCCTTTCGCCCACTCCCCTACTCCCCTCTCCTCTCTTTTACCTGTCCTGGAAGAACCGTCGAAAGCCAAAGGCCACCAGTTTGAAAACTGACTCCAAGACGAAGATGACAGTGAAGATGTAGTTGCAGATCTTCAGAGCCTCGTCCAGGATCTGGCAGGGATGGAGGCAAGATGCAGGGTCTCTTAAGGCCCAGGGACGATGCCTGCCCTGACCCCTCCATCATTCTTCCCAGATCTGGGAGACAAGGTGAGTCTAAGGGGGCCTTTCATCTCTTCCCACCATGATGGCTGACCATTGGTCACCACTCTAGGGTAGAGTAGGGTTCTCATTCACATGCATGATCCAAACTTCGTGTTGAAGGATCTCTCTCCTTGAGGGTCAGTGAGGAGATCACATGAGAATGTGCTGGAAGGCACAGAATGCTAGAACTGGAAGGGGCCTTTTGCATTATCAATTCAATGTCCCTATTTTACAGATGGGAAAACTGAGACGTGGAAGGCAGCTGACGGAGGCTTATTTGAGAGGTGGCAAGATCACAGGGGAGGTTTGGAGCTGGATGTTCACGAGAATTTCAGCTCCAAAAGGGCAGGCACTGGTCCGCCTTCTTTACCCTCAGAGGTCCAGTGTGTTTAAGATACTCAATAAATATCTGCTGGGTGAAGAAACCAGGTCCTCTACTTCCTAGCTGTGTGACCTTGATCAAGTCAACTAACCTCTCTGAGCCTCAGTGTCCTCATCTGTAAAAGCAAGATGAGACCGATCTTCAGAGGGTCACTGCAAGGGGTACAAGAGGACCCCCTCTAGGGCACCCAGCACTCGCCGGAGGCGCTCTGGCTCAGGCTGGGTTAGATTCACCTGGCAGGCCCATGGCTGGAGGTGGGGTCCAGATGGCCAGTCACTTGCTCCTACCTGGGGCTGCTGGTAGTGCTCCATGGCCATAGTGACCACGTTCAGCCCAATGACACCCGTGATGAAGAGATCCAGGTAGTGGCTGGTACACAGGTGGTGGACGAGGAGCCGGAAGCGGGAGTAGTCCGAGTAGTAGGGTTTGCACTGGGCCTCTGGTGGGGCAGCGGGGCAGGGAAGGGGGAACAGAGCAGCCATCGGGCCCTGCCCCCTGCGTCCCCTCCACCCACAGTCCCTCACAGCCACCAGCCTCCAATGCCAGAAACATTCCAGCGTCATCAGCATCCTCGTCCTCCACGCACTGCCCTTTGGGGGCAGGGCCAGCTCTCTCAGGGTCACCCCTCCAAGCATTTGCTCTACTGGCTGCAGTTGGGCAAAGAAGGGGTCAGGACATGCAGAGCTCCCCACCCACATTAGACACCAGGTGAGCCCCCTTCCCGAGGCAGCCTCCCAAATCCAGCAGCCCCTCGTAACACCCTCAACTCGATGTTCTGCAGCAAGGCCAGATCAGTAGATGAAAAACGACCGGTCTTATTGGACTCAGGGGAAGCTCCGTCAATGCAGAGGGGAAGGCTCTTGCTCCCCCACCAAGCTCAGCCTCTCGAGGGGAGCAGAGGAGGTTACACAGAGCTGGGATTTGGAGATAAAACCGGAGATTGGAAATTGGACATCCTGTTGGCTGGCTGCCCCAACCCACTGCGAGGGCCTCCGGGGGCGGGGGCAGGGTCTAGGCCTCCTGAACCCTCACGTGGGGGAGGGAGGAGGGGCGGCCACAGGGCTCTGCCCTGGCGCACCTGAAGGGCTCACCCAGTTTCTAATGAGGCTGTGCCCAGCCTGCTCCTGGGAGCCAGGGCCGCTTCCCCTGCAGGCTGGGCTGGAAGCACTGTCTGAGATCTGTCAGAGGCATCGTATTTCTCTCGTAATTAGTGAACCACTTAGTTATAAAAATCATGGTGCCAGAAGGTTGACCTACTAAAGCAGGCAGAATGAATCTGGGGGCGGGAGATTACAGGGGGCCCTTCCTCCACGTGTGAGGAAAGGCCACGCCAAGTTGGGGATACATGTCATCGGAGGCAGCTGACAGATTGGGTCCCCAGGCAGCCACAAAGAAAGAAGAGGCACCCCGTGGGGAGGCTTGGGGCAGCCTCAGGTCCCAGACAGCCCTTCCCCCTCAGGAGGTCTAGGGCGGAAGCCAGCGAGCTGGGGCTGCAGCCTCTGAGGACTGTGCCGGGGGCGGCAGGAAGCTTTGGGCTCAGGCCAGCTTGGTGATAACTGTCCTTTCCCATGCAGGACTGTTAACAGAGAGGTAAACTGAGGCGGGGAGCGGCCTGGGTGGGCCCCCACCAAAGGCCAAAGGCAGAAGAGTACCCAAGAGCTGCCCGTCCAGCCTCACCAGATGCCACGCACCAGCATCGGCCTTGAGGTGTGGATAACCGAGAGGCAGAAGGCCCCAGGTGTTCTGGTGCACCGTACGGCGCGTTGGGCCATATTTCTGTTTCCAGAGATGGGCCAGTCAACTGTGGCTTTGTTTGCTCAGGCAGCCCTCCCAGCCCCCAGGGGAATGGGGGTGGAGCGGCTGGGGTCAGGGGACAGCAGGAGGCCACAGGTCATCCACACAGCGATGCTATCGTGGAGGGTGACTGGGCGAGCCAGCCTCTTCCTTCCTTCCTTCGGTGCCCACAGAACCAGAGGGCGCTAGGTGCCCAGCCGTGCCTTAGCAGCTGGAACTCCCTCTCTGCATTGACCTCCATAAGTGCCGGAAGCACCCGATCCCATTATGCTAAACTAGGGATGGAGAATTAACTGAAATGTTTGAACACAATTAGGTTAGAAAGAGTGGCTCATTACTAGCCCCGTTATTAGCTGAGACAATGCAGAGGAGAGGTTGGGAGAGTCCCCCCCTCCCCTGTCACCCCAGTCTGACTGTGTTGGCAGCCCCAGGCCAGATGGAGCTGCTCTCACCACCTCCTGGCCTTGCTCTAGGAGTCTGAGGAACGGGTGGAGGCCCAGAGGGAAGGTGGGGGCAGGACGACTGAAGCAGGGCATCTGTTCACAGCGACCGGTCCCAGGCCCTTGAGGTCTATCCAGAGCCCTTCTACCCCTGGCCTGGACCCCAGACCAGCAGGTGCCCAGGCTGCCAGAAATCCCCCCATTAGAGCACAGGTCCAAAGAGTACCAGGGCCGACCTGATAAGCGTCTCCTCAGCCAAACCCTTTGTTTTACAGCGGGAGAGAAGGAGGCCCATCAAAAAGTGAGTTATCTACACATTGGGAGGCAGCGGCGGAGCCGGGACCTGAACTCCCAGCCCCAGTCCCTCACCAGCTGCCAGGTGGGTTTAGACACAAAGCCTTGGGGCTTCGGCCCGGAGGGTGCCCTCGAAGAGTTTGCCCAAAGGCTCTTGTTGCTGGGCTCTGAACGATGCCACGCCCCTTTTGCTCCCGGACCTCGGTTCTACAGGCAAGCACCTGGGCTCAGAGAAGAAATTGAGAACCCCCGGGAGGAGCCTTGGGTGGGTGTGCTGCTCTGACAGCTCCAGCTGTAGCCCAGGAGGGGCCTTGACCAGTGGTCACTGGCACGTCGGCAGCCCTGGCCCCATCTCCCTGCCTCCTACCAGTATGAGCCGCCTTAGGTGGAGAAAATACCAGAGTCAGACAGCGGGGAGAAGGGCACCCCTAGGACTGCCCAGCCCCCAGTCAGGGGCGGGAGCAGAGGAGAGGTGCAGTAGGGGGTGCAAGGCTGTGAGTGAGAACCACAGGCACAGTGAGTTAGTAGGGGTCCCCGGGAGCGCGAGGCACAGCCAGGGCAGAGGGTTTGCAAAGGAGCGTGGTGGGGCTAGGAGGAAGGCAGGGGTCACTCCCAGGGACACAGGCCCCCATGACAGAGGCCCCCTTCAGCTGCTATAGCCAGGCCTGATCAGTGGGTCCTGACGGAAGGAGAGAGGGTGAGTGGAGGTAGGTGCCCCAGGAGGCCGAGGGGAGCAGAGCTGGTGCTGGAGGCTGAGTGATCGCTTGAGGCTGCCTTGCTTGTGCGGCAGCCCCGGTCTCTCCTTCCACCTGGAAGCTGGGCTGGACCCAGGTGTCTGGTCAGGACCATTTTCCTGATAATCAAAGACTCTTCCCTTCTGCCTTTCCCTGGATATGCCTGCTCCGCCTCTGCTGGGGGCAGCACAGGGTGGGAGTGGTGCTGGCAGGGGAGTATGGTGCACGTGTTTGATTCCAGCAGCCCCGGACTGGAGGGTGTGATGTCATCCCCATCACACCGTTGGGTAGACGGAGGCACTATCATCGCCACCCCCTGCGAGCTGATTGGAGATGCAGATGCTCGGGTCCTACCCTGGACCACTCTGTGAGAATCTCTAAGGTGGGGCTCAGTGGGGAATCTGTGTTTTAATATGTCCTCTGGGTGATTCTCAGGCACGGTGAAATCTGAAAAGCTCTAGTGTGGACCACACAGAACACAAGGTTTGGGAAAGAGGAATATGGGGTGATGTGAGCCCTTGTTTGGGGTCTCTGAGTCTTCATTACCAGCTGGAAGGGTAAGACACTGTTGTAACCAGTGTACATACCTGCCTGTGCCAACAGGAGCATGGCAGAGTATCCCCAGAAGCGGGGGTGCAGTGTGAGAGTAAAGAGAGTGTTTAGCATTAAGTGGGTGTGTCAGGAGAACGGCCTCGGGGGCCATGGGAATCTGCATGTGTTGATTTTTGGGGGAGAAGCCTCTGTGGGCCAGCCCTGTGGTATCTTGGCATGAGTGTGTAATGTGTAGACACGTCAGCCTACAGACCAGGTGAACCCGTAAGGGAAAAGCTGAAGGCCACGTCCCCTCACCCTCCTCTCATTCCCTAACACATCAGGGACTCACAGTACAGCCTGACTCTGAGATGTGGGGCCCAGGCAATCCAGACACAAAGCAGCTGGGGCCTCCTGAGCCCACAGATGGTCTCTCAATGCCAAACATCACAGCTCAGCACCGCGGGGACAGGAGATATGGACCCACCCAGGGCCTCAGGGGTGACCTCTCAAATGGCAGCTCAGGGGGTCCCCTTTGATCAGGCAGCCCAGCACCACAGGGCAGCGTCTGCTGGAGTCAGGCTCCTGGGAGAATGCAGAAGAGGGGAGAAAGGTACAGCCCATGGTTCCCAGCCTGGAGTCCCAGTCCCTCAGCCGCCTGAGGAGACAGCCACGTGGGGGTCCTTAGCTTCTTCTCAATATTTCTAAAGGCTTATAAGAAATCAGATGCCTGTGCTAAGACCCCACAAGCTAATTTAATGGCAAAATGGTCTTTCTTTGCTATCGTTCAGTGTGAAAGCTTCTGCAGCTCAGAAGCTCTGATTAGCAATTAGATGTGCCGTTGATTAATAAAAACGGTGAAACAAAGTCATAATTGAAGTGCTCTCAACTTCAATGACAGTCTTTTAAAATGTGGGGTCTGTTGGAGGAGATGACAAGGGGGGCCCACGGGGATGAACAGGTTGGGAACCGCTGGGTGGAGACATCAGAGGGTGTAACGAGGCGCCACAACTCTGTCACAGATTCTCAAAACCTCTGAACCTCTGTCTGGGGGCTGTGTTGGGAGAGCAGGGGCCAAAGGACCAGGGGAGGGCAGGCAGAACCAGGAAGGCCTTCCCAGGGACACGGCTCTCAAAGAGAATGACCCAACTCACGCCCAAATCTTTGGCTTTTGGGGGAGAAGCATGTGGCTAACTCGGGCCTTTGATTCCTAATTCCTGCTGTTCGTAGCGATGACGTGGCCACTGCAATTACTTGACCATTAATGAGTCTGTTCAATTATTCATCGTTACATTTTTAAAACAAATCCGCTCCCTCTCTGCTCCTCTTATCCTGTTCGCTCGGATCAAAGTATCCCCTTCGGACAAAAGGAGGCAGGGGAGATTGCCGCTCTGATAATCGAACAGTGTGACCTGGGACGAGGTGGCAGGGGGCTGGGAGCTCGGGCCTCGGAAGCCTGGCCAGACAAGGAGGGTCCACCAAGAGAAGCTGGATGGAGGGGTGTGCTAAGGCCCTCACCTCCTGTCCAGCTAGCACAGGCCTATGGGATGCCATGGAGCCCGGCACCCCAGGGACCCTTAGCCCTCACCCTGAGAGGACAGAATCAGTGAGCCATGGAGAGGGAGCAAAGAGGATGCCGGCACGCATGAGGCGGGCCTGACTGCCCGGGCCACACCCTGGAACCCACAACCCCAGACGCAGTACCTGGCGCCGCGCTGGCTGAGCTGCCGGAAGCAATTACATCGTCCAGCATTAGATCTAAAAGAACGAAACACGACATCGGTCACTGGCCGGACCAGGTGGGCTGGGCAGGGCGCCCTCAGCAGCTTGCTCCCCCTGGGCTCTGACCCTCACTCTTCCTGTGAATAGGGCGTGCTGAGCAAGGGCTTGTCCTGAGTGCTAGCCCCAGACTCGGGCACAGGGCACTCGAGGAAGCTGAGCAGTTCGGCCAGCTCCTCAGGGTCACAGGGGCAGGGAGTCAGAGGCATGGGGAGGGGAGGAAGCCTGTCCTCAGAACAGATGTCCACTCCTACCCGTGCTGCGGCCTCAGCAGCACCTGAGAAGGCTGCAGACCCCGGAAAGGGAGCCAGCTGGTCAGGCAGGGCCACGGGTGCCTCCTGCCAAAAGAGTTCCATCTGCAGTTGTCCTGCCGAGAGGGCAGACTGCAAGGAGGGGCGGCGTGGGAGCATGGCTGCCGGGGGCAGTGTACCTGCTCAGCCTCAGCGGTCCACAGGGAGCCACGATGGGGCCCCTAGCCCAGATCTGCTGCCCAGAGGCCAGTGTCCCCGCCCCGCCCACTGGAGCAGCCCCGCCTCTCACAGGGAGCGTGGGCTCTGTCCCACCCAACCTCCCCCACACCCCCCTACAGCCCTCCCCTCTCTCCAGGTGCCTTCACAGGTGGCAGGAGATAGAGCCAGGGGCTGAGGGGGGCGCCACAGCCCCCGACCCTCTTGGTAGTACTCACATTTCAACAAACCAAAGGGAAAACTCAGAGCACCTCATGGATCTTATCGGCATAAGAAAGACGGTTGTGAAAGGGTAGAGAGAGGAGGGGAAACCCACAGACCAAACAGAGGCAGACACACAAAGGCCTTGAGAAACCCACACATAAAGACACTTAGAGAGACGTGGGCAGTGACTGAGAGAGAGTCCCACAGATTGTCGAGTACCAGACAGAGAGGCAGGAGTCCTGCAGACGGGGAGGGGAGCCAAGTGCAGACACATCTGCAGACACACGGGGAGACAACAGGACCCGCACGCCTGTCACCCCTCGCGTCCTCCCTGGAATCTGGGTGTCTTTCGCTTAGCCTCGGCCCGCCCACTGGCATGAGAGTGTGAGGAGGGAGGGGGTGGGGGCCTCACCCGGCCAATGGCAAGAGATATTGGAGATCCAAGGTGAGGGGCTGAAGGGTCTAAGTCCAGAGCGTCATGACCTTAGAGTTCCTGTGACCTCAAGACCTTCCCTGAGCTGAGGGAGTATTTTTGTACCGCTTGGCAAAAAAAAAGGACAGTCGGGAAGCCAGGGAGTTTTTCTGGAGATAGGGAGGAAGGAGGGGTCTGGGGTTTGCTCACGCCACGGTCCATCTGTAGGTTCTGCTGAGGCCTTGCCCAGCAGCTACAGACACTGGGTCGCCACAGGATGAAGATGCTTGCTCGCCAGCGCTGGGGCAGGCAAGGCTGGCACTTGGGCCAAGCCCGGGGTCAATGGGCACTGGCATGGGGCAAGGCGGCAGGATTTTCATCCCATGAGGCTCCTCTCAGAGTCGAGCTGGGAGGGACTGTGCATCAGCTCCCACCTGGCATCATCTGGGGAGCACAATGCTGAGACCGGGAGCCCCGCAGCGGGGTAGCTCCCCTGCCCTCACAGGGCTGAACTGGTCTGCTTCATGCAGGCTCTAGAGGCTGACATGCTCTCGAGGGGAAGGGGGAGGGGAGGGGGTGGGAGCATCTTCTCCCTGCCCCAGCCCCAGCCCCTAGCCCCTAGCCCCCTACAGTCGCAAGGCCAAGGTCAAGTACGACTCAGAGAGATGTGGAAAGACTACCGACCAGCCATCTGCTTCTCCTTACTCCTTCTCTTTTTCTCCAATCTCCGTAGACGCTTCTCCTCCCGCCGCCGGGCCTCCTCCTCCTCCTGGTGCTGCCGACACTTGTGGAAGTTCTCCACCACCACGCCCACGAACATGTTCAGGACAAAGAAGGCCACGATGAGCAGGAACGAGATGAAGTACAGCAGCATCCAGGGGTTGTGGTTCATGATGGGCTGGTGGGGAGCAGGAAGGACAAAGTGGAGACATTAGCGCAAGGGTAACTGTCACAGGTGCTGCCCTACAGCCTGCGTTCCTTAAGACAGGGCCTGCGCACTCAGTTACGCAGACCCAGCAGGTGATGTAAAGGAATGATGTGGGTTTGGTGTTAGGCAGTAGGGAAAGGTGGGGACTGTGGCTAAATGTAGAGAGTGGATGTTCTATCCAAAAGGGGCAGCTGCTTCTTTGATTCAGCTGACTCCTGCCCTTCAGGAATTCAAGCCCAGTGTTTCCAGATCTTTGGACTTCTCCTGAGCAGGCCCAAATCCAGATTTTCATGTAAAATTTGTCAATTTTTTTTTTTTTTTTTTTTTTTTGCATTACGCGGGCCCTCTTACTGTTGTGGCCTCTCCCGCTGCGGAGCACAGGCTCCGGACGCGCAGGCTCAGCGGCCATGGCTCACGGGCCCAGCCGCTCCGCGGCATGTGGGATCCTCCCAGACCAGGGCACGAACCCATGTCCCCTGCATCGGCAGGCGGACTCTCAACCACTGCGCCACCAGGGAAGCCCAAATTTGTCAATTTCTAACTGCTTACCACTAATTCAAAAAGTTTTATGTTGCAAGCCAATAAAGCATGACCGGATTTGCCCGCAGGCCACCAGTTAACAGCCTCTGCTGTAAGAGGTGATGCCGCTTGGATGGCGTTTTGCCAACCTGCCTTGCTGTCTTTCTGTCCAAGCCTACGCCCATCACACCTGGAGTTGGCCCACGGTGAGTGACCTGAGCGCAAAGATGGATCCCGCCCACCTCAGCCCTACCTGCTGGTCCACACCGACAGCATCCAGCCCATCGTACATGATATCCACCCAGCCGTCCTTAGAGGCCAGCACGAACAGGGACATTAGGGCCTGCGGGGGGGGAGGAAAGGACCACTTGAAACCTAGGATGCGTGGTCAAGCCACCCACCACTTCCACCCAAAGCACGTCCTGGCAGTAGCTCGGGGGACCCTAGGCCTTCGGAGTCACGCTCCAGGCCCCGGGAGCGCTCTCTTTCCCAAGTCTCCCTGGCTGCTCTGAAGCCGGAAGAGCCGTGGGAGATGACCTCAGCCAGGTAGAGCAAGGGACCCCAGGGTCCTGGAAATCCGGAAACCAAAACCAGGGTGGGGCAGGGAAATAAACCAGCAATGCTGAGCGAGCTATTTCATTTTCTACATTTCTGTTTCTGTGAATGTGGAGTGAGAAATAGAATCATCTTGACAATATGCCTGCACCTTGTACCATGCTAAACAAATACACACCTCATCGCACTGTATCCTCACTGCTCCCCTCCAAGGGGATCCCATTAGGACCCATTCACTAGCTGATGAGACAGAGGCGGGCCAGTTGCCCTGCGTGCATCACTAAGCATGGACTTGTGTCCTCCCCAGACTCCTGCCACCACTCCCACCTCCACCTTGCAGCCTGGGGCTCACCTGGCCGAGGTTGTCAAAGTTGTACTTGTGCCGGACCCACCGGTAACTGGCCTCAGCACAGTCTGACTTGTTAGTGATGTTCCTGGTGTCCTCGCCCTGGCACACGAAGAACTTCCCTTTGAAGAGCTGAACACACACACCCGGAGACAGAGAGAAGTGAGCTGTGAGCACAGCAAGCCCAGACCAGCCCTGGGGCGTAAGAGCTCTGGGCACGCCCTGGGTGAGGGCCAGGAGCTCGGTCAGGTCAGAGGAACCCTGACAGGAGCCTCCCCTGCAGGCACCCCTTTCTCGGGGCTCCTTGGAGCAGAGGCCCTGGAGAGGAAGGAAAGGTCCTTGGGGAGGGCACTGGGAAAGCGTGGAAGGAGGGGAACGGTCATTCACTTTCTACAAAGGGGGAGGCCCGTGATTCTCCAAGTGGGGCCCCTGGACCAGCCTCATGAGCACCATCTGGGAATGTACTCCAACGTACAAATTCTCAGGACCACCCCCAACCCAGCGAGGCAGGCACTCTAGGGGAGGGCCGAGGGATCTGGATTAATGGACCCCACTTAACAGATGAGGAAAACCGAGGCTCAGAGAAGTAAATTCACTCATTAAGGCCATACAACCAGTAGGTGGTGGAAACGGGGCCCGAGCTCAGGTCTTTCCGACTGGAAAGCTCACCCTCACTCCAGAAAAGACAAGGCTATGACTGTGGGGAAGGGATTTGAGGGACAGGAGGACCAGGGGGCCTAAGTAGGCCAAAAGTAAGGGAAGGGGAAGGGGCACCACGCAGCCCTGGCAAACGTACACCAGACTGGTCTCTAGAGCCGGAGGATTCGAGGAAACACAAGAATACCCCGTCCCCAGGGCAGAGTGGATACCCCAAGGAGCCAAAGGAAGGGATAGGGATGGGGGTGGCCACCCAGGAGCTCCCTCTGGCCCGACAGCAGCCATCCACGCTGCAGCTGAAACATCTGGAGCCTGGGGCGAGGCGGGTGCTCCGGAAGAGCAGGACGGAGGGGCTCCCTTGGTTCCCGGAGGCGCCGGCTGAATCCTGCAGGCAGCTCCCTTTCTTTTTCCTCCAAAGCCAAGTTCCCTCCCCGGGACAGAGGCCAAGTTTCCCCAGCAGCCCCCACTTCCTGCCTCGTCTGGGGTCTGCACCCGCCTGCCTGCCAGCTCCCTGCTAACCTGGCCCAGCTGCCTGGGCCCTGGATCCCCGGGCCTGGCCTGCAGCCCACCCGCTCCAGCAGGGAAGGAAGGGAGGGGATCCCTGAGAAGACTGTGGGCCAAGGCCAGCGTCTGCGCTTGGAGTGGCGCGTGAGAGGGCAGAGCGGCAGCCTGCGTGGGCACTGGCCAGAGCCCGAGGCCCTGTCCCCTTTGTGGCCTCTTCCAGGTTCCCAGTTTTCTCCAGAATGCCCAGGAGGCAAATGCCTGAGGCCTCGGGCTTCGAGGGAAGCATCCCTATTTATTCTTCTCTGGGATAAAGGTGGCGGCGGCACCTGGAGCCGCAGCACCCCGGGGCCAAGAGGAAGGCTACTCCTCAGGTTTCTGCTGACAGCTGGCCCCAGAGCCCCACAAACCTGCACCCCCAGGATGCCAAAAATGATGAAGAAGGCGCAACAGATGACCACAATGTTGCCAATGGGCTTCAGCGAGGACATCAGCGTTTCCACCACCAGCTTCAGCCCCTGTGCCCGACTGATTACCCTGGGGAGGGAGGGATGGGGGTAAGAGGGGTTCCCGGCTCAGACGCTCCCTTGCCCCTTGCCCTGCTTGCCACTCCCTCCCATCTTGGCTCACTTGTCCCCATCCTGGGCTCTAGTGGAGGGAAGAGGTTGACACTCTGGGCTTACAGTGCAGACACCCCCCACCCACCCCCAGACCTCCACCTCCACTGCCAGGATGTCAAAGGATTACCTGATGGGGCTGGGGTGCTGATTCAACCCAGGGATGCAGTGTGTTGTGGGGATGGGGAGATAAACTTGTGCGGAGCACGTAGAGGGCAGGCAGGGATGGAAGGGGTGGGGAGGTGGGTCATCACAGCCAGGAAAACCCTCGCTGGTCAGTCAGTATCCACCCCGTTCACATTCCCACCCACGGAAATTCCCGACTCTGGGCGGGGGTCGGGGTGACTGCCTTATTGGTGAGATCCCCTGCTACAAGTGTTACCTGGACCTGGCGGGTAGTCCCCGGGATTGGGGGGGAAAGAGGGGGAAAGCAGGAAACAAAGTCTGTCACTTCACGGGGAAGGCCAAGTGTCACCCCTGAGGGTACCACCCGAGGGAGAGCTGCAGCTGAAGGATGTGAGGGTCCTGCCTACGGCCACTTGTACTGTGCCCTGCAGGAGTGTGTCACGTGGCGGGGGTCACTGAGGGGGTGCCCGTGGAGGGAGACTGCTGGGGCCGCAGTTAAACCCAGTGAGAAGCAGTGTCTGGAGTGGGGGACAGGGCTCCCTGTGGGGTCGCAGGCAGGAAGCAGGGGCAGGTGGGGCGCTGGCCGTCGGGGTGTGCCTGCCCAGGGCACCTGAGCGGGCGCAGGGTTCGCAGCAGCCGAAGCACCCTCAGCATGCCGAGGATCTTGGTGCCGCTGTCGGAGACCATGGACACCAGGATGTCGATGATGGAGATGAGCACCAGCAGGCCATCCAGAACGTTCCAGCTGCTGCGCAGGTAGGCCTGCTCCCCGAAGCACCAGCCCAGCGCCACCACCTGAGGACGCCCGGGCGTCAGCGGCACTGCCGCCTCCCTGCAGTCAGTCCCCAGCCCTGCCCTCCATTTGTGACCCAGGCTCTCCACCCCCACCGAGCGCCAGATGGCTCCAAACCAACGCCAACCCCACGTCACCTTCACTGTCATCTCAGCCAGAAAGACTGCGGTGAAGATGTAATTGGAGAGGGTCAGGAAGATGCGTTCCTGTAAGAGAGAGCGGGCAGGTGTCGCCACTGGGACCCCCTCCTCGGGCCATGTCTGCTCTGCACACGGAAGCCAGGAGCTGCCTCCAATGTCTGACTCAGAACGAACCTCCCCACTCTCCCCAGCAAAGCAGACAATCTCCTTCCTGCTCTCCCCCCCACCCCGCCACTCAGACACACACATACACACACACACACACACACACAGGGAGAAGGCGTCAAGCCCCGACTCACTTGCAGCTCTGGCCACAGTCCCACTCTTGCCCCTGAACAGAACTGCCCCCCCCACTACCTCCCGGAGCGGCCTTGAGGGGAAAGTGCTTCCCACCGCAGTGCTGTCATCTGAGCCCCGTATCGCAGGCCCTATTCATCAATTCCTTTCTTAAAACTGGAGCAGGATTTAGCTTGATCTCTTGACGCCCCATCCTACTCTCCTCTGCTCCACGCACTGGCTTTCCTGCTGTGCCCCAGAAATGGAGCCGCAGGGCAAGCTGGGGGCCTGAGTACAGGCTGTGCGTCCCCAGGCACCATATTTATGCCAGGCATAGGGTGAAGCAGGGCAGGAAAGAAGGCGACCCAATCCCCTGATATCTGTGGGCTGATTCCACCGTTGGGTGGCCAAGAGAGGGGTGTAGAGAGCTGGAGAGGCGGCGGCAGGCAAAGTGTGAGTGTCAGCGGGAGTGAGAAGCAGCGAAAGGGGAGAGGGAGAAGCACACACGTGACAGAGCTAGAGATGGAGGGGCTGAGTGGGAAGGTGGGGGAGAGACGTGGCCACAGTGAGCTCTGAGGCAGGGCCCTGGGCAGGAGGCAGACGAGGGGGCCAGTGTGACCAGCCACCCTTGCTCCAGGGGTGGGGGTCCCCGGTGCTGTGCTCTCTCACCTATTCCCAGGCTGGCCCTCCACTCCCCAGGCTCCCTTCACCACCACCACCACCCGCCCCCCACACTGGCCTGGCTGGAGCCCACCCTAATGGAAAACAGAAGCCCCAGAAATGTCGAAAACTGAACGATGGTATGCGAGGCAGCAAGGAGGGGCGGAGACCACCTCCAAGCTAGTGGTGAAAGATGCCAGGAGGGGCAGCAGAGCCCCCCACCCTTCTAGGACCTGGATCGCTGTGGGGCGACAGGCTGCGATGCCAGGCTGGGGAGAGACAGCTCCCAGGACCGGCTGGGCCCATCCTGAAGAGGTCAGGCCCGGGGAAGTATGTCCAGATGCGCCGGCCCATGGCCTCTCCTCTCCTTCCGAGGAGGACTGGCAGGTTCACAGCCAAGCAGAAGTGACCAGCGGTCCTCCAAATGCCCCTGAAACCCTACTTGCCTGTGACCTGGCAGTACCCTGAGGAGCAAAGGGCAGCTTCCCTCCCCGACGTGGCACCGCCAATGAGGCAGGTTGGGCAGGATGCCTCCCCGTCAGTCACCAGGTCCTGGAGACCCTCTGCCACTCAGCCCGGCCAGGGCCAGTCTCACTGTTGGCCTCACCATGACACTCACTGACTCACATACAGGCCTCACAAGCCCCCGGCGCATGAGAGCAGGCCATCTGCAAACAGCTGGGTGCCACGAAGCTCACTTTTCCCCAAGCGAGGAGAAAGGCCCCCCCCCCCCGGCTGGCTGCTGTGTCACAGAAGGGAAACGGAGGCCAGCGGGGGACACAGGAGGCACCCTGGGGCATCAGTTGCACGGGTTAGAGTCAGAGGGATTCCTGGCTCCCTGCCTCCGTGTCTCTCCGGGCCGCCCTGCCGCCTGGCTCGCTGAGTGCGTGCTAACCCGCTAATCCGGGAGGGCTGGGCGCCACACAGGCGCTCAGAAGCCGCTGTGTCAGCCCCAGTGACTCACAGCACTGTGGGGGTCGATCTTGGGGCGCTCCATGGCGATGGTGATGCAGTTGAGGAAGATGATGACGAGGACCACATGGTCGAACATCTTGTGGGTGATGATTCGGTGACACAGCAGGCGGAACCTGCTCCGGGACAGAGGCAAAGGCTGAGTCGGGGGGAGCAGGAGCAGGGGACAGCAGTAAGGGGCACTGCCCCTACCCATCCTGGGCCCTCCCATCCCCGGGCCCCGCTCTCATCCTCCCCCACGTCAGGGGACACTTCTAGCATCCCTGGGATGGAGCTGCAGGAGAATTTCCCACGAGAAGGAGAGGTTGGGGTGCAGGTCAGGGACCCTCTTGCTGACCTTGACTGAGGAGGGAAGATGTAGGCAGACCAGGAGTCTCGCTCCAGGCAGCAGGCAGGGAGCCGGGCCCGGACCCACGCTCTCATCCTTTCCCCTTTGCTCTGTAGAAGGATGGCCCGGGATGTGAGCAGGGCCAGGCCTCCAAGTTCCTGATCCCTGGTTCCTCAGCGGCCCCGTGGCCCTCACGCCTGGTCTACCCTCTCCACTCTGGCCCAGGCCTATGCCTGGCTTCTCTTCCTGTATTCTTAAAACCACCGCAGCATCTCCCCAAAGCCCCCCTCAGCCCCTGAGCATGCCTCACTTCCTTCATCTCCCCAACCCCTCGCTTCCCCCGGGCTCTCCTCTCTTCCCGTCTCTGCCTCCAGCCCAGCCCCCTGCCTGCGTTCCCTCCTTCCCTTCCCGGCGGGCTTGGAAGCCACATCAGTTATCAGACACTGTCCCCATCACAGCTGCCTGTTCGCAGACACACCTGGCATGAGGAGACACTGGACCTTTCTCACATGCTAACCCTGGGGTCCCAGTTCCCTGAGGCCCATCCCCAGGGTTAACGGTGGTGGTGGGGGGGTTGGGAAAAGGGTGAATGGGTAAAAGTGGGTGTGAGATCAAGGCTTGTGATGAGGTAGAGGTGAGAGAGGGGGACAGAGGAGGGTATCAGTTTGGAGAGATGAGTGATGGGTCTTTCTGAGTCACAGTGGGAGGGCCATGAAAGATTCATACGCATCTGCCCGAAGCCATTCTTATCCACCAAGGATGCAGAGCTGCAGACCCAGGCGTGACAAGGATCTGGGGCTTGGTGGGACGGGCAGAGGGAGAAAGGGGCTCTTTGAAGCCTGGCTTCAGGGATGATATCCCTCGAGATCCTTGGGGCGTGCTGGTAACTCCCTGAATGCCATACAACTGGGAGGGGGTCGTCCAGTCCTGCACCAGGTCAGGCACAGCTCCCCTCACTCAAGGTCAGGGGTGAGAGGTCACTGTGCCCACAGGGGCCTCACCAAGTTGCCCTCGTCATCGCCATCGTCCCCATCCAGTGGGGGATCGTCGGGCCGCAGGGCCCGGGTCAGGCGTCCTGGAGCTGACTTGCCGTTGCAATCCTGGTGCTCAGAGGCTGAGCTGCGGCCACTGGCTGTGCGGTGCAGCCCGGGCACCTGCAGTGTGTCCGGCAGGTCAAAGGAGCTCTTAGCTTCCCGCTCCAGGGAGCCCCTGCGGCGGCGGTCACTGCCCGCTGGGCTGGCGCGCTCCTCTTCCGAGCTCTCCTGCTCATCCTGGCTCTCCTGGCCGTCGCCCGACAACAGGGACCTCCGCTCCCCACTCGGGCTCCTCCGCTTCAGGCTGGGGGCGCGGCCCAGGCTGTTCCGGCTGGAGCGCCTGCTAGTCCAGCGGCTCGCTGCGCTCCAGGGACTGTGCGGGGAGCTGCGGGCGCTCGGCTGGGGGCCGAATGGAGGAGAGAGTGGCCTCAGCCAGGGCCTCATGGCCCCACGCCCCTTCACATGCATCCTGGCTCCCGTGAGCCTCTCTGGCCTCACATCAGGGACAGAGGTAGGAGCAGGAGCCCTGGACCTGGATGCCTGGACTCACACCATCTGTGCGACCTTGGGCAAGTCACTAACCCTCTGCGTGCCTCAGTTCCTCATCTGTAAAAGCGATATGACCCTAGCACCTGTTCCTCATTTAGGTGAGCGGCAGTATAAAATCACAGTGAGAGCGTGGGCCCTGACACCAACCTCCTGGATTAAAACGCTGGCTCTGTCGCCTGCTTACTGTGGAGCTTCCCACAGATCACTTCGGCAATCTGAGACTCAGGTCCCCGTCTGAAAAATGGGGATGATATTGGTACCTACCAGATGGTTGCTGTGAGGACCTCGTGCATTAAGAACACTTACACGCAACGTCTAGAACAGCGTCTGGCACGGAATCAGCGACTGGATGGGGTTTGCTATTATTAAGATGAGGCATTCCCTCCCGTTCTACAGAGGGAAATGAGTCTCACCCAAGGACACTCGGGGAAGAGAAGAAATAGAATTAGAACGCTGCTCTTTTGCCCCCAAGGCCAAGGCTCCTGTGCCTGCCTGCATCACCAGCCCCGCTGACGCCCCCTGGGCCTTGTCTACGCCGTGGCTCAGGGGCTGTCTCCCTAGGCCTGCCCATTCCACCTCTCTTCCCTTCTGATGCCTGTACATCTCCCACTGTCGGGCCCCCACAGGCACCCCCTACCGGTGACTTCGTCTCGTGGGGTGCCCCCGGTTCGGCCGACCCACTGCTGCTGGTGCGGCGGGACGCAGGACCCAGAGCCTCGGCCAGGCCAGTGCTGGAACTCTTGGGCAGCGACATGGGTGTGGCGGCCGTGTGGATGATAAGAGGAGGCAACAGGCTCCTCCGCAGCTCCGGGTGCTCTCCCAGAGACACCACTGCAGGGGGAGAGACGGAGAGACCCTGAGTCCACTCAAGGCTGGCCGAGAGCCAGGGGCTGCCCCCGCAGAGAGATACTCACAGGCCAAGCGCTTCTTCCTGTCCCCATCGCCATCCAGGCTGGGCGAGAAGAAATCGGGCTCTGACTCGGACTTGGTGGCGTCTCCCTAGGGTGGGAGAGCAGCGGGCCATTAGGAACCTGGCCGGGCAGGGGTTGGTAGGGCGGACCGAGGTCTCCCTGTCTTCACACACACACACCACATATAGGCCACAAGGAACCAGCAACTACGGCACGAGGCATGCACTGGCTCAGGCCAGACCACCCAGGCTCGGGGCCCAGGGCTCTCAAGGGCCCGTGATACCTCAGAGAAGCCCACGGCTATCCCCAGAACCCACAGCACAACCATCATGGCTGGGACTGGCTTCAAGAATGGCTGAGGGGAGAGGGGATAGCCTGGCAGGCAGGTGGCACAGGCCAGAGGGAGCTGGGGACCTGGGTGAAGTAGTCACTGGAGCCTCATTTCCAAAGGCCACTTGTGCCCTCTGCCTTCCCTCCATGGCTGCCCTCCCCTGAGCCTCAGACCCAAGGCCCCAGAGGAAAACTGAAGGACCCCAGACAGAGCAGCTCAGCCCAAGGACGCGACTTCAGTCCCTCTGCTTCTTCCCTCCATCTTCCCCAAGCCCCCACCTTCTCCCCTGGCCCCGTTTTTACCTCTCTCCCTGGCTCTGGGACAGTTTTTTCTTCCTCCTTAGCAGGTCAGTAGGCTCCCCAGTAATTACACACTTCTCCTTAAGAAGTTATTAAGAAATACTTGATTGCTACTTTTGATAAGGACATAAATATTGCGTAATTGGCATCTCGGGGGATCATTTTCATTAACTCAGTTTACATCCCTAACGAGGCCTTTAATTATCAAGTGGGATCTCCAGGGGGCTGCTTGGGATGTGCAGCGCCAGGGGGTCCCCTGGCAACCCTGGCTTTGCCCGAATTCTGGTGCCAGTGCAGGACACGGCAGGGCACAGGCTCAGTGTGGGGGCCAGGGGAGGAGCACGCCCCCGAGTACCTGCTGGACCTTCTGGGTGGTCAAGGGGCCAGAGACACAGAGGTAGATTTTAAATTCTGGTACGTTCTGGCAAGAGGCACACCCACCCCCACGTCCTCCAAAGCCTTGTTCTGAGCTGAGACAGCTTGTGGGGTCTCCACCAGAGGCTCAAGGCGAGGAGGAGAGGAGAGAGATGGGGGAGCGTACGGTCTGCGGCCACAGATCCCGACTTCGCTGAGGCCCGACGACCCAGACTCCTCGGGGGCCGCAGTGGAGGTACACACATGCGGTGTACCACACACGTGCACACAGAGGATTCTAAGTCCCTTCCTTCTCCGGCCCACCCACTGGTCTGGTGGGACGGATTGGCGCCCTTTGCGGGTAAACAGGGCAGAGGCAAGGAGGCCCTCCCCTCAAACGTCCTCAAGGGGGAAGGGACTTAAAATCAAAGCAAACCTCACGACACCAAGGACCACCATGGCCACCACAGGTTGCACAGCAGCTGAGCGTGAACACAAGCACAGACACGGAGGCAGAATGGGGGCATGGGGCACGGGGGGCATGCCGACTCATGATCGCATACCTACCCCCTGGGAGTCGACAGGCAGCTGAATACAGCTTAACTGTCCACTCGCATCTTCCCGTTTGCTGATTTCCTACAGGGAGAGGGGGAGGCAGGGGACGGGCGCTGGTTACAGGCGCCGGGCTTTCAAACAGCAGCAATGTTGAAAGAGGAGGAAGAAAAGGAGGGGTGCAAACCCAACAGTGGGGGAAATGAGACATGGGGTGGGGGAGGAGAAGGGAGGGAACAGTATGGCCTTCCAGAATTCAACCACAGGCCCTGGAGCCAGAATGAACCTGAAGGGTGAGGGCAGAGGCCACAGAGATGGGAACAAGGGCAGGGAAGGAGACGGAGCCCTCCATTAATCCTAATAATACCAGCTATTGTTCCCTGGGGGCGTGGCAGGCATCACACAGCTGCTGCATTAACACTAGCTCACCTCCTCTCCAGGTGGGAAGGAGGTGCAGCGAGCACCATCTTAGAGAAAGCGCCTGAGGTTTGGAGAAGTTAAGAAAACTGCCCCAAGTCACACAGAGACCGAGAGATGCATCCGGGCCTCGTACCTGAGTCTCCAGCTCACCTTTCACTGGCTCAGAAGCAGCCGGCAGGGAGGGTGGGAAGGAGGGGTGGGTGGAAGTCAGAGGTGGGGAGGAGACAAAAGGCCGGAGCAAGCACAGGCCTCTTCACTCCTAACTCCAAACCAGATGCTCCTACCAAGACGGGGTGTGGCAAGTGACACTGGGATGATGGCTACAGTGTTGTTTGATATCAATCAATGGCCTCACACAGGGCCTGCTGCCTGTTCATTTAATTAAGTGTGCAGATGATAAATATAGAGGGATTCAGGGCACCGCCCCCTGCAAGTCAGAGCATAAACAGCCCAGCTGGCCTGGTCCTCTAGGCGACCCCCTCCCACCTCTTGGCAGGGTGGCAAGGCCAGCAGGGGGCCACCCTTGAGGCCTCCTGCCGGTGACGCCCAACGAAATGGGGGTGGCCACTGCTTCCCCTGGGGTAGGTTGCCTCATTTGTAAAAAAGCAGGTCATCACACAGCAAAAGCCAGCCTCTTCTGCCAGATGGCGGGGCTCCCCCACAGCCACACGTGTGCCCCCTGAAACGCCGTACAGCTGAGGGCAGGAGCCTCTGGAGATGTCCAGGCCACTGGCACTGAGTGACCAACCTCTCCCCCGACTCAGGGCTTCACAGGACAGTGAGAAGCTGGTCCAGCTCCTCACACGGGCACTTCAGGGCCATGCTGCTGCCCACCCCCTTGAAGAGGGGTTGATCCTGAAATCTTTTCTCCGTCATGCCCCGAGTGGGACTCTCTCCCAGGCACTTGTCGAGGAGGGTGTGGCCCCAGGCCCTGGCCAATCCCTCATGCTGGGGCAGCCACAAGCCCCCAGCAGGGCCAGAGTGACCAGGCCAGGCCCAAAGGCCAGGCTGCTCTCCATTCCCACACGCAGCCTTTGCCACTGCCTAGCAACCAGGCTGGCTCAGCGGCTCTCGGTTTAACAAGGTGTCTGCTGGAAGGACCAGTGATGGGGGGCTGCTGCCCGTGCTGGGCGTTTCCAAGACTGCCGAGCTGGCTGAATGGCCACTTGAGGGCGGGAGATAGGCTTGGGGTGTTTTCCATTTCCACAGAGTTCCACAGGAATTTTTCTGCGAGAATGTTAGCTGTCGGGAACTGTGGTTTGGAAGAGGCTGAAGGACCCCTGTCCCCACTCAGCTCCTCTTCCCACAGGCCAAGAGCAGTGGCCAAGTGGTGGGTCTCCATACAGACCTTGGTTCTTGTGGAAGCACGTTGGCACCCTTAACCCTTCAGGCCCCAGGGAAACCCCAAATAAATGTCCCATCCCAGAGAGAGCACCAATGTCCCTCCCTCCCATCGAGAGGCCCAGCCCTCGCCCCGAGGCAGGGCCTGCCTTCCCGACCTGCTGCCCTCCCTGCCACCCAGCGGGGAGGAACTGCAATAATGGGTAACTACGGAATTACAACGGGAGGAGGCCAGTGTGGGAGAGTTACATCCGCACCCACCAGCCCAGCCCAGCCCACGGGGGAACAGCCTTCCCTCGCAAGGCTGGGAAAGAGTCAGAAAATAGATTTTTGTTTTTCCACCGTGTGCTGGGTATTTATAGACCAGGCCGCAGCGGGAGTTTCCATCCGGGTCACCCGGAGAGAACTGGACCGAGAGCTTCTCCACACCCGACCTGGAGCATTTCTAGGTTGAGTCGACCTGCCCTGTGCTAGGCGCTGGGATGCTGGGCCGGGCCTGGGGCTTGGGTGGGAAGAGGGGCTGAGCTAAGGGAGCAGAGCGGGGTGCAGCCCTTCAGGCGGAGGCTGTGTCCTGGCAGGGCAAGGGCGCGATCAATGTAAATCAATATTAATTGATGACGCTGCCTGTGACGAAGGTGATGGAGACTGGGCTGGAAATAGGATGCTCATCTCTGTCATGCCGGCAGCTAATTGGGCTCATTTCTCACCCTGGGCAGCTCAGCCCTGCCCGGGCGCTGGTGGCATCTTCACCAGCTCGGCCAAAGCTCAGATGACTTGCTTGCAAGCTTCCCCCACCCCTCGGCTAAGGTGGGTTCCCTCCAGATGCCCCCGAGCGCACCTGTGCTCAGGGATCCAGCCGCACCGTGTGCCGACACTCACCCCGTCCAGCTCTCTAGGGACGCCCCTAGCCGGCTCTGCGCGGGAAGCCCACTCAGCAGCTAACCTTGGATCCAGAGACGCTCTGCCGCAACGACCACCGGGTCTCCCGAGTGCCGAGGGGCTGCCTGAAACCCAGAACTCCCACCCCTAGGTCCCCAGCCTGGTCTGAGGGGCACATCCTGCAGAACCTCCCAGGACACCACAGCTCCGGCGGGGCCGCCGATTCCTCCTGGAAGTGGACGGCTGAGGGCAGGGGGTTACCTCCGCCTGGAAGCCCTCCACCAGAATGGCAACGAGCAGGTTGAAGAGCACGTAGTTGCCAAAGGTCATGAGGGCAATGAAGTAAAGGGCAGCCCAGGACGACGTGGAGGCCATTCCGTTGTAGAGCACCTTGTTCCAGTCCTCCTGGGTCAGGATCTGCCGGCCGAGGATGGGAGTCAGGGCCTTCACCGGGGGCACCCCACCACCCTGCCCACCCTGCCCTGTTACCCTGGCACCTGAAAGACAGTGACGATGGCCCAGAGCAGGGAGTCAAAATTCTTCCGGTCCGGCAGCGTGTCCCCATCCCTCTCAGAGGCAAATTTGCAGCCGAAAAGATGCATACCCAGGATGCTAAAGACACGGGATGGGGATCAGGGCCCCGGCGAACCCCGCCCCTCAGGCCCTCACCCCGCTGGCATGGATGCCGCACCTGCCTCACCTGAAGATGAAGATGAAAAGCATGAGCAGCATGCAGAAGGTGGCCACGTTGTCCATGGTCTTCATGAGCACCACGAGCTGCCGCTGCAGCGCCGGCAGGAAGCGCACCAGCTTCAGCACCCGCATCAGGCGGAAGGTCCGCAGCACCGACAGGCCGCCCCCCTGCTGGCCCACGATCTCCCACACGCTGCAAGGGGCGGGGGAGGGGCGGGAGGCCTGAGCCTGAGCCTGAGCCCGCTGCATACTCACCCTCCTCCTGCCCCGTCCTTTAGGGGGGCCCAGCAGCACCTGAGGGGCTGGACTGACCAGCCCTGAGAAGGTGGGCCACAAGGGGCCCTCGGGCCTCCAGGCAGGAGCTCGAAGATCTGGGCGACAGCTCCAGCCCTCCCCACCTCCCCTCTAGGCCAGTCCTCTCCCTCAGTCGGCCAATGCCGCAGCCTCAAGTTATGGAATGTTTGCTTTGTTCTCTTCTAATGAAATCTAAAGCCAATTCCAATAAAGCAGTTCTTCTGGCCCAGGGCCTGGGGGGTGTGGGGGGCAGTGGAGCGCTTTCCCAAGGTCTCGGAAACCCTAAAGCAAGTTGCCAGCATCTGCGACAGTCTCCAAGCGCTTTGTAAGCGGGGACAGCTGGCTGGGCCTTACACCTCCTCCAACTCCTCTCCAAAGCCAGCTCCCCAGTCCTTGCCCACCCCAGGTCTGCATGGGGTCGAAGACAAGGAGTGGAAACGAGAGCAAAGACTTCAGAGGGGCCCAGCCAAAGCGGATAGGAGGCCACGTTCCGCGTGAGCAAGGTGAGGCCTAGGGAGAGGGTGGAGCGCAACGTTGGGGGCATGGAGAATCCTCAGCTGGGGGAGTGTAGAGCCTGTGGGTCAGCGGGGCCTGATTCCAGATCCCTCCACCCCAGAGGCTGTGTGGCTCCTCGCCCCAGGCTACCCCGAGGACATTCCTCAGGCAAGAGGCAGCAGAGGGGCCATCGTACCTGATGACAACAATGACACCGTCGAAGATGTTGTAGGGGTTCTTGATGTAGCCAAAGGGACCATACACGAGCAGCTTCAGTAGCATCTCCAGGGCAAAGAGGCTGGTGAAGACGATGTTGCTGATTTCCAGGGCGTTGGTGAGCTCCTCAGGCTGGAGGACAGGGTGGGCATAAAGCAGCAAGGCTTGTCCCTGAGCCCTTCATCCCAGTCCTCCCAAACACCTGGCCACATGGAGAGGGGGAGAGGGGACAGCAAGCCAGTGGGTGGGAGTGGGCGTGTTGGGAGAGGGGCGTGGTGGTGCTGAATGCTCAGGCTAATGGGGAGGACCCTCCCCCAAAGGGTGCATGAGAAAATGCACTCAGGGGCGGCCACTGCACAAAGCCCCTAGCCCCTGGCCATTTCCAGCTCTGGGTCTCAGACCCTGGGGCCACAGGCTCAGGGGAGGCCTGTGCTGCGGGTTCTGCCCACCTCCCACTGGGTGCTCCGAGACCCATCCTGTCCTGTGCTACCGTGTCAGCTCAGCAGGCCCAGGCCAGCAGTGCACTGATGCTGGCCGGTACCAGAGGGCGATTGCCAAGACCTCACACACATACGCGGTCACACAGCCACATGCAAACCACACGTGGACTTGGCAGCACGCTCTCTTGGACAACTGTTGAGACGTTGCTTTCTTCCAGACACGCACACACTGCATACAGGTACACACAAACGCACACACATGCACACACACATATACATAAACACACGAACAAGTATACACACGCAATACCTGCGTGCATGTACACACAAACACACTGACGAGCAGAAGGGAGACCCCAGGAAGGGTTGTCACAGATGAGGTGGCACCTGGAGCTGCTACCCGAGTCTAGGACACCCAGGTTAATTCTCTGCCTGTCCTGTCAACTCACTGCGTGACTGACCTCCAGCAAGATCCTTAACCTCTCTGGTAATTACTTTTATGCTCCTACCCAGGGTCTGGGATTGGGACTAAGGATACAACCTAGAGAGGTCGTCGGAACTAATGACAAACTCTACTTCATCTGCTATTCCAGTGCAGAATATTAAGTACCTCCTCCCTTTTAATATTAAGTACCTACTGTATAATCCACCAGGTACTGTAAAATCCACCAGGTACGCAAAAACATGCCAGCTGTGCTCCCTGCCTCCTAGGAGCTCAGAGTCTAGCTGGAAACAAGTTGTACACACACAAAACAGCTGAATAACCACAAGAGACCTTAGATGCTTTGGTGCCAAAAGAAATTATCCAGACAGTGAATCCAGGAGTCCAGGGGAGAGAAGGTGAGGGAGGAGCACACTGGGAAAGCCTTCATCGGGAGGCAGCACTTGAAATGAACTCTGAGGGTGAGTGGGGTCTCTCCAGGCAGAGGGAAGGGGAAGGCATCACAGGGTCGAGCCAGGGAACGAGCCATGTCTGGGTAGAAAGGGAGGGGCCTGGCCAGGCTGCAGGCTGCAGCTGCAGAGTGAGATATGAGTGGCTCAGTGGAGCCCACTGCCCACCTGATGAGGTGTCTTGACCACCCAAAAGCCCAAGATCCGTAGTAGCTACTCAAGAAGTTTGAATTAAATAACCAAGTGAAGCCCTTAGTCCATCAGACACCTCCCCCCGTTTACTCAGCTGCCTCATCTGGCCGGCTGCCCAGGTAGGTCACCCAAACATGCAGCCAGGCCCTGGGCACCGCCAAATGTATCCTAATGGCCCCAATATGTGTGGCCAGCCTGGGTGGGAGGGGGTAGAGCTGGAAGGCAGGGTCTTCTGATTGACTAGCAGGTGAGGGGCATTTGGGGTCTCAACAGCTACTTAGAAGGAGAGAAGCTCTCAGCCCACGGATGGATTCTCTCCAAAGACAGGTCTGGGGAGCAGGGCCGGGGTCAGCAGGCGGGGCCGAGAGCCAGCTGTCCAGAGAGCGAGTGGCTGTCGTGGGGGCCAGTGTGGCATGGAGCCCGTTGCTCCAGCAGATCTTGAGTGAGATTTTGCTCTCAGACTGTGAGTGGGGGCATGCCACCTGACCTAGCAAATAGGGTTCACAGGGAGACAGGACCTTCGGTCCCTCCAGCGGGAGCACAGTGCAGGTGGTGGGGAAGGGGCCATGGTCAGGACAACTAAATCCCAGAGCTCAGGGACTTCCCTGGGGGTCCAGTGGTTAAGAATCCGCCTTCCAATGCGGGGGACGCGGGTTTGATCCCTGGTCGGGGAACTAAGATCCCACATGCCGCGGGGCAACTAAGCCTGCGTGCGCAACTACAGAGCTCATGCGCCTCAACGAGAGTTTGCGTGCTGCAAACTACAGAGCCCACACACTCTGGAGCCCGCGTGCCACAACTAGAGAGAGAAAACCCGCACGCCACAGCTAGAGAGAAGCCCGTGCGCCACAAAGAAGACTCCGCATGCTGCAACTAAGACCTGATGCAGCCAAAAAAGAAAAAAAAAAAAAAAAAGCCCAGGGCTCAGACCCTCCTCCTGCCTAAGTGGATCTCCCACTTTCTGCTCCCAAGTGCAGTCTGTTTCAGAAAGCCATGGTCAGTGAACCTGCCTCCCTGTCACTCTGCAGGCTGCCCAGTCGTCCATCCTTGGACTGGATAAAGATTGGATTGGATTGGTAAGCACAGGCCACACTGGTGCGATGCTCTGTGGGTTCCCAGGCTCAATGTGTGTCTCATCTTGTGTCATCCACACAACAGCCCCCCCCACCCTCATTTTGCAGATGAGCACAAGCGGTCATAAGATGGTGCATGACCAGCACAAAGTCATAGGGCAGAGGGAGAGCCAGGGAGCGGGACCCAATCCCCCCTTCCTCCGAGTCCAATAATACTAGGCTGTCGGGATCCAAGAGTGCAGTGAGGGGCCTGTGAACCCAGACACGGGGATGGACTGAATATATAATGTGTCTTCTTACATATATAAAATTATATTTCACATGAACGTAGATGTATGAATAAAGAATGAGTTTGAAAGCATAACTGAGGTGCATGTATAATGGGTGAATTTTACGACATATAAATTACACATCAAAAAGAACCTGTCGGAAACAAAAATTACTAAAGTAGTGAAAGCACTATAGCTTCTGCTATCATGTATTCACTTAATTAGGGAATGCTTAAAGTACAACTACTACCAGGAGTGTGGAGGAGGGGTGTTCTCACCGTTTCCTGGCGTTGTCTACAGGGCTTGCGACAGTCTGTACCTGAGGGCTCACAGATACACACAGACACACACACTCACCCGCCAGCGCACCGACCAAGAGCCTCATCAGAAGGATGGTGTGGGCTCCCCCAAGGCCTGCGTGTCACTGCCCTCGTAAAGGGGTGGCGGCAAAGCCTGGAGCTGCAGCGCGCCCAGCCAGCCTCCAGGAGGCAGTGGGACCCAAGAAGCAGGTCGAAAGGAGGGCCTGGCACTCTCCCCCCCTTCCCCCACCCCCGCCTTCCCTCTCTCTCCTCACTGCACACACTTAGGGGCAATGCCTACTCCCTTCCAAGGCTCCGGTATCCCCCATGATCCATGGGAAAAAATCCTCCTCCCCCAGACAGCCAGGCCTGTCCAAGTTACTAAATTGGAAGCTGGGAATGTTCTGTAAATGCAGGACGAGGACACAGAGACTCAATCTTAGCAACACCGTTGCCCCAGGGACCAGAGCCGTGATCACAGCCACTGCAGCTGCAAAGGGAGGGGGTGGGAGCCAACTTCTACGAGTGCCCTCCACGGGCCCTGCCCTGCTACTACCTTCCTCCCAGGAGTTCATTTCCTCCCTGCTCACACCAAACAAGGGAGGGATGTGGGCTTCCTTGACGGCAGGGAGACTGAGGCTCTGAGGTGTGGTGACCTGATGGAGGTCACACCGCTCACTTAGAAAGGTGCTGAGCAAGGTGCGTCTGCACGTCCCTCCACACCTGTCCGTGCTGCTGCCCCCGCCACACACCCAGACAGCCCACACAGACTCACACAAGCCCATCAGGCTGCCAGGTAGTCCCTTCTCTGGTCTAGACTGCATCCTCCCTCCTGTTCACGAAGGTCAAGGCCCAGTGGGGGCTTCTGCGAGTGGAGGCCAGGCAGCCTGAGCTTCTCCCACCCAGAGGCCCCAGGCTCTTCTCTGTGCTGACGCTAACTGTAAATCTCCCATCTTCCATCTCCCAACGCTTCCCCTCCCGTTAGCCTGTCAGCTTGGAGTAACTGGGCCCCTGGTAAGCTGCTCAATACTTCCCAGCCCCAGGACTCCCCTGAAACCCAGAGCACCTCCATCCACTAACCCTTAAAGTGCTCATGGCGTGCACAGCACTGCTAAGAGGTGGGGTCGAACCTGAATGCAGGAGGCCTGCCAGCTCGGAGACTTTCCACCTGGGTGACCTCAGGCAAGTCCTTTAACCTTGCTGGTTCCCAGTGGCCTCTTCTATTAAACAGGGTAACACCTCCTTGTGACGAGGCTGCCTTGCCAGATATAGGAGTTAAAGCCTGTGAACACACCCAGGCCAGAGTCCTGCTCAGGCGGCCCCGTGGGCACCGACAGTGGCAGCAGTCCTCACATGTGGCAGGACAGAGAGCCTGCAGGGCCGAAGCTAAGCACCACGTGTGGCAGACACAAGAAGGGCCCCAGGCGCTCAAACTGGCTGAGGTCAGTGGGCCAGTGGGGAGGAGGCAGCGGGAGGAGAACTCCCGTGGAAGGCATCCCCGGCCAGAGCGGCGTGAGCAGAGGAGCAGAGGAAGGAATGTGCAGGGCATACTCCAGGACCAAGGATCAAGTGTCTGCCCTGGTCAGAGGGTGGGAGGGACCACTGGGGAGCAAGGCTGCCAGGTAGGTGGGGCCCAGCCAGAATGGCCTTGACTCCGCTCCACGACTTGACTCAGGCTGGACTCGCCTCTGCCCACGATGCTGCCATCGAGGCTTCTGGGGGGAGGGGGGAGAGGTGCAAAGCAGTATATTAAGAAGATTAATCTGCTGCAGTAGTGGCAGCGTGCGGATGGCTTGGAGAGACAGAGATGGAGACCAATTAGGGGATACTGCAGCGGTCCAGGCGCGAGGCCTGAGAGCCAGCTCTGGCAGACAGGGATGTGCCTTTTGCAGGGAAGGTGCAAGGCGGGGACAAGCCAGACCAGACCTGAGGGGAGGCCTGTACGAGTCACCCCAACCCTGCCAAGCTCCACCTTCGCCCCCATCTCCTCAGCTGCCACTTCTTCCACGGACCCTGAAATCTCTGCTCCCCAATTCTGACTCCTCAGCTCACCTCACCTCTGCCTTTGACAGTCCTGCTTGCTGATTCCACACCCAGAAGAGGTGGTGCAGGTGGGCCGCAGTGATGGGGTGAGTGTCACTGGGTCAGTGGGGCCTCCCGCCTTCTCCTCCTTCTCCAAGGAGGTGTGGGAAATCAGGGCACGCCTGGGCGGCAGGAGGTTTCTAGGAGACCTCACAGGCCTCATCATACAGGCCTTGCTTTGCGCCGTCCCCCTGGAAGCACTCTAGCTTGGAACGTCGCCTCTCAGCACGTTCTTCTCGCCCCTCATGCCCGCTGGGCCCATTGTTAGGTGTCACTGTGCCCCAGTGCCTCGTAACCAGCGGCACTTTAGCCCCTCCCCGTGGTCTCCTGTCAGCTCCCCAGAGCCACCCCAAGGGAACACACAAGCCAGGTAAGTGCAAGGCAACCCCAGTGCTCGCTCAGCTTGCAGAGTCGACCCAAAGCTTCTGTGACTTAAAATTTTGGATCTGTGGTCCCTGCCCCTCACCCGCCTGCACAGTCTCTCAGCCCAGCTGTGGTGGACCATTTAGAGGCTGCCCTCAGGCCACAGACCTCAGAGGGCTCCTCCTGTCTTGCCAGCTCCAGCCCAGGTAAGTCCCCACCCCCTCTGCCTCTCTGCTGCAGCTGTCGAATTGCTGAGCTCTGCTAGTCAGGAACCTGTGCTGACTGGACGGGAGAATACCCTGCTGGGGGACCAAGGGCTGCTCTGTGCCGGGATTCATCTTCCTCTATTGTCGGATCTCCACCTTTCACCCCCAAGAGCTGCCTCAGACACTTTCCCTCTCCTCGGCCCCTATCCCCACTCCCAACCTGGCCTCCTGCTTCATGGGGCTCCAATTCCTGCCCCCAGGCAGCTGTGTGTCCTGCAACCTACTCACCTCTCTTCCCTCCTGGAAGGCAGCCAGCCCCTCCTCCATCCCACACCCGCCCACCATGCTCCCCTGGAATCCATTTCATTCCATCAGTTGTCCCTGTTTCCCTCACTTCTCCAGTATCACTTCCCCTGCCTAAAAGCGGAAGCCTTCGCATGGATCCGGGCCTATTTACGCCTGAACCCCAGGCCCCACCACTCCAGCTCTCTCCAAGAACCCTCTTCCCAGCCCTCCTCCTCCGGATGCCTGGGCAGGACCTGAGCCTGCTGCAAGCCACCCCCCCGGCCCCCCCGCCTGATGACTACCTCCCTCTGCTTCCCTGACCCTGTGTGGGCCACCTCCTGCCCTCTTAGGGCTCTTCTCCCTCTCCCGCTGCCTTTCTCCCCTCAGGCCAACATTCCTGAGTTCAGCAGAACCCACATCCCCCCTGGTCTCCCACACACCCCCCATCGCCCCATCCTCCATCTCCCACCTCTCCAGATGTCACTGGGGTGTGGACAATGCAAAACAATCTCCTTCCAAGCCTTGGTTCCTCACCCAGAGAGCCAACCTGTCTGACAGCCTTCCCGGGATGGCCCAGGGCCAGCTCAAGGGCGGCAAGTCCAAAACAAACCCTCTCACCTCCTCTCCCAAACCTGCTCCTTTCCCGACCTCCCAGCTCCATCCCTCTCCAGGATTCAGTTTTGGAACCTAGGAGTTATCTAGGATTTATGCCTGCCCTTCATCCCTCCAGCAGCAGGTGCCCGGGCCCACAGACCTTGGCGATGGAATGGCTGTGCCCCCACCCGCTCGTCCTATTCCCCCTCCGCCATACTGGGGGCCCTCATTGCCTCTGATCTGAACCATAGAAATAGCCTCCGGGTCCCTCCCCCAAACCAGCCCACACCTAACTGGAAGCTCCAGCTTCCACAGCACTGCTGGACTCACTTCACTGCTGCTCAGACAACTCGGGGTGGGGTGGGGGAGGCAACACGACGGCCCTTCAGAGCATCCTATGCCCCCCTGTGCATTCCCAGGCCAGGCTGCCAGAATGCCCCCCAGTCCCTCCACCGGAACCCTCTGCTCCTGGCCTCAGCTACCAATCCCACTTATCTTTCAAGACCACCTTTAAAAGCCACCTCCTCCAGGAAGCCCTCCGAAATCCCCCATCTGGGTGTAAGCATCTGTCCTCTGTCCCCGGAAGTCTCCCTTATGGCATTTGGCATAATCATCCGTGAAGCAGAATGACTTTTGTGCTGGAACCTAAGTTTCTTGGGTGCTCCTGGCACCGCCCCCACCCCCATTCTATTATTCTATTCTAACGTGCTGTGCACAGGAGGTGCTCCCCACGTTTGCTGAATTGGGGGAGTCTTAGAGCCAGATGACACCTGGAGGAATGTGAGCACCCCTTTTGCTGGCCATCTCCAAAACAGCACCCTTCTCCCTCCCACCTCTGGAGGACCTTTGAAAGTCTGGGACCAGGGCAACTGTGAAAGGTCATCCCCCCAGGTCTTGCTTGGCCCTCAGCCCCAGCTCCTCTGCCTGGAGGCCAAGGACTCCTGGGAGGCCCAAGGAACAGGACAGGTGTCTGTAAACCCCTGTCCTCGAAGGCCACACTGGGGTATATCCATGCCTGTGTCTATCTTCTGGGAAAAGGGTCCCAGCTTTCAGCAGAATCCAGAAGGAGCCCGTGAATCCCCTCAAAGTTAAGACCTACCGCATCTGGACTCTCCCCCACCCCACCCCACCCCACCCCACCACCAGCTTCCCTTGCCCTGAACAGCTGACTTCACTCACTTATAAATAGAAACGCTCCCTGGACATGTATCTAGAGTGTCAGGATGGGGAAACAAGCAGAATCATCACCTGCCCTGTCCTCCCCTGGCCTGAAAGGCTGTGTATTCGGGACCCTCCCTCTCTCTCCTCTGCAGGCCAGGAGACCACTGGGCTGTGTGCCCTCCCCACCTCCCCACATGCTGTTGTCCCTCTTCTAGAATATGAGGTTGGCCCCTGCCCTCAGCAGCCCCAAACCAGGAAGGGGGTGATTAGGAAGCTCCTGTGTCCTTAAGACCCCATTCTGGAGGGGCCTCGCCCCCACACATACTCAGGCAGGGACAGGTTCCAGGAGACAACCTCTCTTTTGTGCTCCAACAGCACGCTGGATGTCCCACGGGCACCTTGTAATGCAATGCCCTCCAGCCCAACTCTGCACAAGCCCCAGTGCTTGCCCCTGAAGCGGAAACCTGGGTGTCATCCTCGCCGCCTCGTCCCCACAGATATCCAACTGGTGTTGAGGTCTCCAGATTCAGCTACCTGCCAGCTCTCCCCGGCACCGTTCTCTCTGTCTCCAGGGACAGAGATGTGTGAACTGGCCAGACCACTGCAGTAGCCCTCTGGTGGGCCTCCCTGCCTCCTGTCTCCCTCTCCCTTCTACTCCCCACGTGGCTTCCGGAGGCCTTTTCATAGAACAGAAACACATATCATCGACCTGCTTAAAACCTTTTTGGGGAACCTGTCACCTTCAGGATAAAATAAATCCAAACTCCTTCCTATGCCTCTCAGGACCTAGCTTTGAGTTTTTTTCCAAACTCATCTCTTGTTACTTGCCCATCCCAGCCCCCACCCAGTGCCCTATTCGTTCTGAACTCCTTATAAATCTCTTCATTTTTTGTGTCTGGTGCCTCTGGCCCTCCCCCATGCTGTGCCCTACCCTCTACTCTTCACTAGCTACTTCCCAATCTCCATTCAAACTCAGCTCTTAGGTCATGTCCTACTGAAGCCCTCCTTGAATCCTTTCCCCAGTCTGGGTCATGGGTGACTCCTCTGTGCCTCCTTTCCAAGCACGTATTACATCAAGTTAGTGTGACGTTTACTTGTCGGTGAGGTCTTGGAGAGGAAGGACAGAGTGCCCCGGCCCAGTGTTGTACTGGAGCGTCTGGGTGTGCACCTCTCCTCCCAACTCCACATGCAGTGACATCACATTGGTAGCTTGAAATCAGCGATAGTGGAAGCATTTACACCATGGAAATTGGCAAATACTGTAAACACCACAAATCAGGACAATTTTTTCTTTTTAAAGGGCTGGTTATTAAACATTTATCAGCATGCCACTGCTTAGGCCCAGCTCTGATGCACAGAAAATGTGTGTGGAATGGATGGATGGATGTATAGTTCACAAGCTCCCTGTTCCAGGCACTGCCCCCTAGTGGGTGGGGCACACACAAGCCCGCCCTCCATCAGATCACACTTCCTATCTGAAGTTATATTCTTGCTCCCTCCTCAGAGTCCTCCTCACCAGTGTCTTTGTCCTCCTCACCAGTCTCTCTGCACAAACTACCTGCCACTTCTCCGCCAGCTGGTGGGTTAAGGGGTGGGAAAAGCAGGAGAGTGTGGACAGCATGGGGCCCACCTCGGGTAGCGTGGGGTATGACAGAATGGATGCTACCTTGGTCAAGAGGTTGGTAGAGAGCAGCGGGTTTTCCTGTTCTAGACAGGAAAACCGAATGATGGGTAAGATAGGTGACAGTGGGAGAGGACAGGTCTGGAAAGGGCACCAGCAACGGGCTGGGCTCCTCCCCCAGGGAAGCACCAGCAACACCCTCTCCAGTGTCCAACAGTCTAACAGTCCAACGCCAAGGTCGATGGATACAACTGCCTCATGAAGAGCACTGCAGGAAGCCATGAGCCTCTGGTCCTCGCCTCCGAGCACCTGCAGACGCTCCTCCTCGCTGTGTCTCTCAGCTCTCTTGCTCAACTGGCTCCTCCTCTCCTTCATCTGAGGCTCCATTGGAGCCTGCTCCGTCTATCCTTGTTTACATCAGGGTCTTGGTCTGTCTTTGGCTCCCTCTCTGTATCTGTCTGTGTCACCCCTACATCTGTCTGCGTCACCCCTACATCTCTGTGCCTCCACCTGTCTCTGTCTCCTCCCCGTGAGTCCCATCTCCCTCTCTATATCTCTGACCTTCTTGTCTCTGTGTCTCTGCCTTCCTGTCTTTTTATCTCTCTCCCCCTGGGTCTCCATCTTGCTCTCTGTGCCCCCATCTCCCTAACTCTGTCTCTCCCTCCCTTTCTCTTTCTGTCTCCCTCTGTGTATCCATATCCTCCGCTGTGTCTCTGTCTTTCGGCCTCCATGTCTCCTTGCATCCTTCCCTGCTCCCCTCAGCCTGCTCAGGCTCAGGGACCCAGATGGCGGGACATTCATGCCGCAGCGCCTGCAAGCACAGGGCCACGGCTGCTTCTGGGATTTTCTACTGCTCCCAGCCCCTGAGCCTGCCGGGGCCGCAGTCAGTCCTCTGCCTGGCCTGCTGGTGACTCTCACTCACCCATATGGGGCCCTCGGCAACCAGGTATTGGGACAAACTCCTCCCTGGAGCAGACATTGTGCCACCACTGAGTGGGGACTCCCTGCTGCTGAGGACTTGGGAGGCTGTCCCCCGCTTTCCTCAGGAGCTTGGATAAGGAGATGTTGCAGGCACCGTGACTGGTTGCTATTGCTTCTTCCCCAAGGGGGTGTCCTTCCTGATGTCTAACTGAAAGCCCTCTTGCTGCAGCTTCATCTGCCCTCGGTCTCTGTGACTCAGCTTCTTTCCAGCACACTCAAAGCCTCCACCGGCAGCCGAGGAGGTGCCCCGGGGGGAGGGGCATCTGACCACGGCCAGAACTGGGGTAAGGGAGAGGAGGCTGGGATTCGGGCTCGGGAGCTGGCGTAATGGGAGCTTAGGAGCTGCCGCCACCTGGATTGCGGCAGTAGAAAATGCCGCCACAACCAGCCTGACAGAGCAGAGCACCTCTCCCCAGGAGGCTGGCTGAGCAGGCGTGAGACGCACACACCCACGCGCCATGCGCCCAGACACAACACGCCCACCAAAGTGCCGTACTCCCCACCTGCTGACCCTGCAGCCGGTGTCCTGCCCCGCCTCCACCTCACCTCCATAGGAAAGGAACAGGGTATAGCCGGCTGGGTGGGGGTCACTGAGGCAAAAGGAAGGGGCATCAACATGGTTGATGGCGATGTGGGAGGGGCTGGGGTGCACCCGGCTGGACAGGGCAATTGGGGTAGGAGCTGAGTGGGGTGGAAGGTAAGGGAATTCAGAACCCCCTGAAAAGTGAACATCGCACGTTTGCTCCAGCCGGGCTTGGACCTAGGATACCCAGCCTCGACCCAGACCCACTCCCGGCACTGCCCCGTGACCACGCCCAGCGGAGCCCAGGACCTGCCCCATGGTTGCCCCACCCCTGTCACACCCGTGCGTGCGTGCGTGCGTGCGTGCGTGCGTGCGCGTGCGTACGAGCCCACTTCGTCTGGCTCCACGTGCCTGTACCCATTAGGTTGGGGCAGTACCTGGCTTCGGTCGGCACCAGGGAAGGTCTGGCAGCCCCGACCCTCCCTGAGCCCCAGGACAGTGAGAACACCCAGGGGAGAAGAGCACAGAAGGGCCTGTGAACCGCAGCACCTGCCTGCTGGCCTCCCTCGTTTCCCAAGAATCTGACAAGGGGATGACCTGGAAGGCCAAAATGGGGGGAAGGGCTGCCTTCTGAAAGGATTCCTGTGGGGGATGAAGCCCAGGCCGGTTGTGAGGCCCCATGGTACCTGCTCCCACCTCCAGTGTGGGAGTGGGGCCAGTGGGGTTCCCCAGGCCACCCCTTCTGTTCTTGCACAGCTCTGCGAGAGAAGACAGCCTCCTCCCCCTCAGCGCAGATCCCATTGCCTGCAGCCGTCAGCTCCGCAAAACAAGCCTGCTTCCTCTTCCACATGACAGCCCTTCAAATATTTGAAGACAGCTCTCCTGTCCCTGCTGAGCCTCCTCTTCTCCTGACTAAACATCCAGGTTCTTAGAACGATTCCTCAAGCGCAATGGTTTCAAGTCCCCTCACCATGCTGGGAGCTCTCTTCCACCTAGAGCCGCCCTCCCCGTTCACAGCACGGCTCCCAGAACAGAGGCCAAGAGCAGATGGCCTCCCTCCCTACCCCGCCCAGGGGCAGGCTCCAGCCCTCCACTCCTCACCTCCACCTGCACAGCCCCCTGCTGCCTCCAGTCAATCACACCCCTAATTACTGAGTCCGGTGAATGCCCGGGGGCCCAGCCCACCCCCTGTATGTGACTTGTCCCTCCAAAAAGGCCTTGCCCCCATCTGATGCTCATCGCTCATTTAAATTCTTTAAAGCCCACCTCCTCTCAGAAGCCTTCCCAGATGAAACACACCCAGCTCAGACCCTGCCCCTGCCCTGGGCAACCTCCACACTCAGAGACTGTATGACATTCACTGGCTTTCACGCTCCAAAGAGAACCCCGCATGGGTGCATCTCCCTCCTGTCCTCCTCCCTGTCATGCAAGCTAGCAGCATGGAGAGGAGACCGAACACGGGGTGGGAGGGGAGGAAGGCAGAGGGTCCCCAGCCCAGGGACCGTGCCCTTGCCCGTGTCCCTACCTGCTCGTGGTATTCGATGCCCATGCTGAGTGTGTTGACCAGGATAGCAATCATGATTCCCCGACCAAAGTACTTGCTGTCCACAATCTTCCGAAAGGTGTCACAGACCAGCCTCCAGAAGGCCAGCACAGAGTTGGGCTCCACGTCCAGCCCCAGGCTCCGTCGACGCCAGCTGTGGGGATTCTGGCGGTCACCGTGCTGGGCGTCCTGTGTGAACTCATAAACTGCCTCGCTGTCTGAGTCAGGCATCTCGTGGCCGGCGAGCTCCACCTCCCCTGCCCCAGTCCGGACACAGTAGGGACAGCTGTCTGGGCCACAGGCTCCACTGTCTGCCTTCAAGCAAGGGCTGGAGATCTTGCAAGAGCTTTGGCAGGTGCCTGGGACAGGAGAGTAGAGGTTAGAGACTCCAGGGTTTCCAACTTGGGGTCACCCTTCCCTCAGAGTGTGTATAAAATGAGTGGGGGAGTTTGGGATTCTTTCAATGATGGGGGTGCTAGGCACTTGGTGGGCAGGGGTGCTGAATGACTTGCAATGTGGGCAATCCTGAGTAAGAGAATGCCCCCAAATGCCAATAGCATCCCACTGACAGTCACTGCTGGTTGTCCTAGGGTTCGTGCCGTTGACCTAGGAGCCTTCAGGGAGGAGCCTAGACCATCTTTCCTTCCCAGGGAAGCCAGCCCTGCATTAACACTGCTTTAAGTAGCATTTTCCAAGGGTTCCTTAAGACACACACCCATACATGTGTATTCATGTATGTTCTCACACCAGACACACGCACATGTGCACTAGACACACACTTGCATACATGCATGTACTGTGTACACACGCATACAATTTATGAGTCACACACACACAGCCAAACACAAGTGTGCACAGACCCATACATACCACACGGTGCACGCGTGCCAGGCATGTGCACACATGGGCGTGCACACACACCAGACAAGAGCACCACCCCGTGTGCACGGACACGCACCTATACACATCAGACACGTGTGGACACATGCACATATGAACACCAGACATGTGCATGCAGACGGGCACATACACACACCAGACACCTTCATGCGCGCGCGCGCGCACACACACACACACACACACACACACACACCCCAGACTGCGCATGTGCACAGTGACCTATCCCAAGACGCCAATGTCGATTTAAATACAGCTTTGACCGTAGACTGTGAGAGCCGAAAGAAACCTCAGCGACTACCCAGAGAAAGCATGGATTTGAAGACGCCTGGCTCGGGGCCCAGCCCTTCCGCCTGCATGCAGGAGGACATCAGTAAACACCACTGACAGCTGTGATGGTCCCAGCCCTGCCTTTTACGCAGAAGGAAATAGAACCATGCGTGTGTGCGGCTGGCTGGCGCCCCTTGGCAGGGTAGTAGAGGAGCTGGCACGAGAGCCCTTCCCACTGCGCTCTGCGGCGGCACCTTCCTGTCCCAGCCCACGTTCCCACAGAACAGCCCACAAATATCCCACTTCTCCCACGTGCCACATCCTTCCTGAAACACAGGGCCTGGGCTTCGGCTACAGCGAGTCTGTCTGTGGAGGAGGGTGTGCCACCCTGCCTGACTGGGGGATGCCCCCAGGGGCAAGCAGCTCCCTTCCCCTCGACACTGGGTGTTCCACCCATCAGCCTAGCAGCCCCTGAGGACCTGCTGCACCAAGCCCCAGGTCTCCCTATGGGGACGGAGTGACACTCATGTTTACAAGAGCGCCCTTAGCACGGGACGCGGTGCTCACCACAGTCACACACCATTTCCCCTCTGAACCTGCAACGAGGACTATAGAGCCTCAGAGTCAGAGGGCCCCGACTCCACCCCTCACCAGTGGCACGGCCTCGGGCAAGTCACACAACCTCTCCGAGCCTCCTTTGTCTCATCAGTAAAATGGGGATGTTAAGGAAGTTTATCCCTTAAGCTGCTGAGAGGCTCCAGTGGGGTTTTGCCTGAGGAGCGTGTGACAGGCACACAGCAATCCATCACAACTGCAAACAGCACAGAGCAGAGCACGTAGCACGTGCTCATTACACGACAGCTGTTGTTATTACTACAGTGTAGGAATTATGATTCCCGTTTTAACAGATGAGAAAATTAGGGCTCAAAGAAGCGATGTGACTAGCTGAAGGTCCCAACGCCAGAGTGGCAGAATGGGAATCCAAGCCCTGTCCTTCTGACTCCAGACGCCCCAGTCCTGGCTGGGATGGGATATCACCCGGTCCCCAGGTGAGGGCCACCAACATGCCTCCACCCAGAGTTCTCACCTGTACTCTGCGTCTCCAGCAGCTTGTGCATAGAGCTGTAGGGCCTGGGTGGGATGTTGAGGCTGGTGAGGGTGGGGGGTCCAGAGGTGGGGGCCACCTCCATTAGCGCCTTCTCTTTCAGCATCTCTGGTGGAGGGCTGTTGTGCATGGTGGGGTACACCTTCCCACTGCCCACAGTCCTGCCCGATGCTTCAGACGGCGACCTGGGAGGGGGTGCCTGGCAGCGGACTGGCTCCAAGTGGCAGTCAGCATGGTAGAAGCTGTGCACAGACTCTGCACCCCCCGGAGGGCCCCCGGAGAGGGCGAGTGTCGAGGGTGGTGGCAGCATGAGCCGGCGAGATCCATTAGCATCCTTGTCCTGGATCTGTGGGCTGGCCCGGGGGACCCGTAGCGTCCCGTTGCCCAGGTGGTAGTGGTGGTGATGGTGGTGGTGATGGTGCACCAGGTGGTGGACAGACGGACGGCGGTGGGAGCGAGGGCAGCTGCCGCTGGGCTGGGGCTCCTGGCTCCCGCGGGGAGCTGGGCTGCTCAGCAGCCCGGCCCGCACGCCCGCCGCCCGGGAGACCTGGGCCAGCCTTCGGGCTGCTTTCCGGAGGATGTACACGAGGTACTTGAGCAGCTCCTCATAGCAGCTGCCCGGCTCGGAGAAGCTGGCCAGGGTGCTAGCGTTGGACAGGAACCGCACGCGCTGCTCCCGCATCAGCTGGCTTTCCCGTTGCTTGGTCTCTGAGAACTGCGTGGCAATCACCACCAGGCACAGGTTGATCATGAAGAAGGAGCCCACCTATTGGGGTGGGGACAGCAAGAGGAGACAGCCTGAAGGACAGGGAGTCACAGTGCCAGCCACCGAGTACAGACTGCTCCCTATGGGCCAGGCGCTGGGCTCAATGATTGTCCAAGCGTCATCCTGTTTTATTCTCATAACAATCTCAAGAGGGGACACCTTTACTGTCTCCATCTGACAAGTGAGGAAACTGGGGCTCAGAGAGGTGGAGGAATTTGCCCACGATCACTCAGCCCATGCACAGCAAAGCTTAGACTTGAACCAACCTCTATGGAATTCCAAGGCATTGCCATTGATCATGAGGTTATCTGGCAAGGATATCTCCCAAACTCCCTGCCCCTCAACACGCCCATCCTCCGAGATTCTGAGCACCCCCTCCCCAATTCCCATTAGGAGTTAGGTAAGGCTGCGGAAATGAATGCTATCTTGGGGACGTGGGGTTTTCACATCGGGTTGAGCTTTTGAGATCTTGGCAAAAACATCGTTCACAAAACTCCTGCTTCTAGTCCCAAGTCTAGCTGCGTAAGCTTGAGTGCGACCCTTAACCATGGGACCTCGGTATCCTCGTGACCACTGGCCTTGGCCTTTCCCCTCCCCCAGCTGGGTAATGGGCTGAACCCTGAACCCTGCAGACTAGCCAGCTTGCCACTCTGACTTGGCCACACTCCCCCATCTCCACCTCCATGCCTCAGTTTCCCCCGGGCTTCTGGGGTGGCAATTGCTTGGCTAACAAACCAGAATGAAGGTAATGAATATTTATGGTGACAAAGCAGATTTTTTTCCCTAGCTTGTGTCCTAGTAATTATGATAATTAGCTTCACTAGTGTGATTCCAGAGAGCTGTTTGGAAAGATTTTTCATGGGGTGTGTGGGAGGGTGGAAACAGGCCCCTTACCTCTCTGTCTGCTTCCTTCCCACTCCCCAAGCCCAGGGAGAGCTGAGTGGTGAAAAGATCCCGTGAAAAGGTCACGAAACCACTTCCCAGAGGTGCTGGCCTTGCCACCCAGGTGATGGTGGGGGGAAGGGAACAGGCCCCTACCCTTCCATACCAGGGATGGTTGGGGCTGGGGCGTCGTTCTTTCTCAGGGACACCTCCCACTCACCGAGAGGTCTTTATTCTGACTCTCTGGGGCCTGCCTAAGCCCTGAGTAGATCTTAGTCTCTTTCTCTCAATATCTGTCCCTCTGTCTGCCTCTGTCATTGGCCTCTTGGTGACATGGAAAAAGGGCTGGATTTGGCGTCGGTGGCCTGGGGTTGAATTCTCAGCTCCAGTGACCAGGCCCTCTGAAGCTCAGAGTTCTTATTTAGGAGATGCGGCCACAGTCCCTGCACCTGCCACCCCACAGGGGGCTCTGAGGATTAAGCAGGCAGCAGACGTGACAGCGCACTTCGGCAGCGACGCTCAACCCAGCAAGACTAACCCACAGCACATGCAAAGCACCTGACAGGGTCAGACAGATGAGGAAATGTCAGCTTCCTCATCTGTAAAACGGAGACAACAACAGGCTCTTGGTGAGGATTAAATGCACCAGCACATGAAAAAGTGCTCAGAGCAGGGACTGGCACATAGTAAATGCTCAATAAATATTAGCTATAAGTGGTAGCAATTAAATTATTAATCACGAATGGTAGTGATTAAATATTGCTACTTTTTGCCTCTGTCTTCTATCCTCATAAAGTCTTGGAACTTCTGAGCTGGAACAAGAGATCCCACAGTGTTTCTCAACACCAAATGATGGGAATCGGGGTGGAATAATTCTTCGTTTGCAGGACTGTCATTTCAGGGTGCCTGTTATCTACACCCTACCCCCCCCCAGCAAAATGCCGGTAGGGCTCCCCTAGTTCTCGTAAAAAACAGGACCACCCTTTGCCATTTCCAAATGCCCCCCGGGAGAGGTGGCATCACCCTGGGTTGAGGACCACCCATTTTAATGATGAGGAAACAGATGCCCAGGGTGGGGCTGGGGGGCCTCATAGGGAATGACTTGCCCAAGATTTTAAGTGGTGGTAAGTGATAGCCCTTGACCTTGGATTACCTCCTGACTCCTCATGACAGGTGCCTTCTGCCTGTGTCTCTATGGGACTTTTCCTGAGAGCTAGAACTTCAGACCGAGCAAGTCCCCTCTCTGGACTCCCCCCACCCATTTCCCCAGGATCCCCATCCCCACAGGGGCCTGAGGAGTCACTCACGATGATAAGGAGGATGAAGTAGATGAAGTTGTAGAAGGAGTGGGCATCCATCACAAAGTACATGATGTCGACCCAGCCCTCCAGCGTGATGACCTGCGGAGGTGGCAGAGGGCAGGCTGTTTCTGGGCCCCCTAAAGCCTCCTGCGGTCTCCTCTGGAGGCCCTGACCCCATCCCAACCCCGAGGACAAGCACTCCAAGCCAGGACTGTGTTCTGGGGACTCTCCCAGCGCCCAGGCGGCCCCACCTGGAAGATGGCAATCCAGGCATAGCCGATGTTGTCGAAGTTGATGGCGCCCTTGAAGGGGTTGTGCTCCCCTGCAGAGCAGTTGGTGTAGTACTGGTTCCAGTTGACACAGGTAGTGTTGCTGGAGCTGTTGTAGGCCTCGTAGTCCAGGACACAGGGCGGGCCGCCACCCCCGTCCCCGCGCAGCGTGGGCACACTCCTGCAGGAGCGCATGCCGTTCTCGCGAGGCTGGGAGCAGATGAAGGGGTTCTCATCCTCGTTCTCGGTCTGGTAGTAGCGCTCCAGGTCCACGCTCAGGGGGCTGCGGAGGAAACAAGGATGAGGCTGAGAGCAGGGTTCTCGGGGGACAGGGCCCAGGCAGGGAGAGCTGGGTGGATGAACTGAGGCACACAGGGCGAGCACTGGGAAGGGGCAGGGATGCATGGGTGCAGATGGGGTGCGCCAGGAGCATGCAGATTGAGGGTGAAACTCCAGAGTCGGGACGTGGGAAGTCTCCATCCTAGAGCAGAGGTTCCCAACATAGCTGCACTTTAGGCTCACTGAGGAGCTTTTAAAAATCCCCACGCCCAGGCTGAACCCCACACCCACGAAATCGAAATGGGCAGTGGGGAGAATGAAGGCCTTGCCGTTGTTTAAACTCCCCAGGTGACTCCAGTGTGTAGCCAAGATTGATAACCAGATATGTCACTAATAAGAGAACAGATATGTCACCAGCAACAGGAACTGAGGGAGGTCCCAGCCCCACAGCCACTCCCAGGTCACCTCCCGGCCCATGTGCCACTCACAGGCTGAAATTCTCGGGCAGGAAGCATCGGTTACGAAGCAGCCCTGCCCACAGCTGGACGCCAACGATGCCAAAGATGAAGAAGACGAAGAAGCACAGCAGCAGGACGTTGCCCAGCATGGGCAGCGTGTCCAGCAGCAGCGTGACGAGGATGCGCATGCCTGTGGGGGCAGAAGCCACGCTGGGGGTGCCAGGCTAGCCGGGCTAGGCTGGCTGCCAGGGACCTGGCAGCACTCCCAGAGGGGGCCCACCGGGGCCTCTGAGGCTGAGACAGCCCGGCTCAAGCTGGAGGGAGACCAACAGACACTGCTAACTCTGCAGGCAGCCCTCGCAGCCCCTAACCCCTACCCACTATCCCTCTTGGCCTGCCCACACCAGTCAGAGCACAGTACCACCAAGGATGAGCAGAGTGGCCGCAGTTTCCAAAGCATTCTCCGGCACCGCATCCCACTTAACTCTCCCAGCTTCATCACAGAGCTGATATCACCCCAATTTGCAGATGAGGGTTGAGGCTCAGAGAACTAACATGACTTGTCCAGTACCACAGAGCTGCTAAGTGTAGGTGCCAGGACTTAGACAGGCTCTCTGCTTCCGCATCCCACTCCCCAATACACACACACACACACACACACACACACACACACACTCCCACCCTACATCCTAATCACCTGACCTTTCTAAGTTATAGACGCCAAAGTCATTGGGGAAACCAAGGCAGAGAACTCCAGCAAGGGCGTTAGCAGGCAGGAATTTCCCTTTGAGAGCCAAGCCCTCCGCAGGGGCCAAGATGCCCTGCGCATCACCATGGTGCTGAGCCCCTCCCTGAGTCTAGTATGTGCTTGGTCCAGACCCTCACATCAGGACCTGAGGACACACAGGTGGCCGTCAGTTAACAACCTCTTCCACGGGGAAAGCCACCACAAACATGCCCCTAAGATGCTGTTAGGGATACTGCCCTCCCTCCCCACTCCAGATCTAGGACATCTAAACTAGCCCCCAGGCCACCAAACCCTTGTCAAGCACACAGACCTCTGGTGGCTAGTTTCGACCCCCAAAGTGACACTCGTGGCCCCCTGACCCCTCCAGGGAAAAAGCTTCTAAGCAGCTGCTAACTACTGCTCCTGGTGACCGAAGTGGCCCTGCCCCGCCCCTGCCACTCAGTCCCTCTCCCCTCTCCCCTCTCCCAGCCCCCTTCAGCTCCTCTGTGCTCCAGCTGAGATCAATTCCTCAGGGTTTGCATTAAGGGAATTACACCGAGTAGTTAGAGGTCTATAAATCTGCCAGCGATCACCTGGGGCGCGAGAGGAGGGAAGACATGCCCCTCATCTGGGGTTCCTGTTAACACCAACAGACACCAACGCCTGGAGGACACATTGAGCAGCTCTGCCCACCCAGACACACACACACACACCCCACAGGCACACACACAGGCACACACAGGCACACACACACGCAGCAAAGGGGGCTACTGCTGCATCAGACACTGAGCCCCAGAAACGCGCCCCCACCCACCCCACTCCTGGGACGGCAGCAGAGACCATCTGCAGCTTGTGTAGGTTGGGGAGTTGCAAAGGGGGCCTGAGAAAGGGTGGGGGGCGGGATGCAAGGGGAGCTGGAGCTGCCAAAGCCTGGCTGGCTCAGAAACTAATGCGGTTTAATTTAGATAATTGTCCCAGCAGTCAGTTGCTGCAGAGGCTTGGAAGGGTGTGGGAAGAGGAAGGGGACACAGCGGGAGGATGAGGTGTGCAGCGGCCTTGTCTTGAGAGAAGTCATGCTCTGTGTGGCCGGTGCTGTCTCACCAATGAGAACCAGACCGCGTGAGAGGCGGTTCTGGCTAGAAAAGGCCCTCCCACTTTGCACCCACTCCTCCTGGCCTGCCAGCCTCTCCACCCTGCTCCCACCGCCCCCATTCCACCGGAGGGAGGGTGATCTAGCTGAAGGGAAGGGGTCATCTGAGACATTCCTGAGACTCTGACCTAACATCAGGCTGAAATGAGGGGGAAGGGCCGCAGCCCGGGTGGGGGTTCCCTTAGGCTCCAGCGACCCAGCTCCCCACTGAGCCCTTGTCTCAGGGGGCCTGCCTCAGTGTTCCAGGCCCGCATGAGGCCTGTGAGTGGCCAGGAGGTAGGGGTGGGGTCTGAGATTCCCATATCTCCTCTTGGGGTTCTCCGCCCAGGGGCCGAGGGCTGAGGGGTCACTCACTGGGCACCCGGTTAATGGCCCTGAGCGGTCGCAGCACACGGACTGTCCTGACAGCTGAGAAGCTGACGTTCTGCAGGTCCAGCGAATACTCCAGCATCCTGCAGGGAGGGGCCCAAAGGGAGGCCCTTTGAGTCTGAGGCCGCCGTGGGGGTCAAAAGAGGTCAATGAGGAATCCTGCTGTGGTGGGGCAGGAATCCTCCCCCTCCACCAAGGGACCCTGAAAAGCCAGCTCTCTCCCTGGGGGCAAGGCCACCCCTATGCCAAGGACAGACTCCTTATCAGAGAATGAACAGAGGAGGGTGTGGATGCAGGGGCCTTGGAATTCAGAGAAGTACTGGCTCAAGCACTATAGGACAGCCCCGGACCCTTGGTGGACAGCCAGGGAGAAGGTCGCACTGTAGATGGGCTGGGGGAGGGGGCCGGGCCTAGAACTGGTCCTGGGGAAGGGACCAATCTGGTCCGTCGCTCTCCTGCCCCAAGCCCAGGCCCTCACCCTGCAATGACGATGAAAAAGTCAAGCCGGTTCCAAGTGTCTCCCAGGTAACACTTTTTCCCAAAGATGCCCAGGGCCACCATCTTCACCACCATCTCCACAGCGAAGAAGGCAAAGATGAAGTCGTCAAAGGCCTGATGTGGGGACAAGAGGCTGCTGAAACTGAGAAAAGGGTGGGGGAACAGTCCCCTACCCCACCCCCACCCCCTCCTCTGGGCTCAGGGCCTCTGCAGAGAAGGTGTCAAGGTTATAAAAATCAGAAGCTGCCCCCTCCTCCCCCCCCACACATGCTCACCTGCAGAATCCGGCAGCGCTGGGAGTCACAGGCGATGTCTTCACACGGCCGGAACATGCCCAGGGTCACACAGTTGAGGAGGATGACCAACATGCTGATGCGCTCAAACCAGGTACCAGGTGGTCAAGGAAACATCTGGCCAGGGTGGAGTTGAGCCCGGGCCCCCACGCCCTGCCCCACCACCTCCCACTGCTTGACCTGCCAACCCCATCTGAGATGTAGCCAGGTGTAGCCGGCTAGTCCCAGCTCGGGTCATCTCACCTCTGTTCCCAGCTTCCTCTTCTGTAAAGTAGGAAAAGCCACAAATACCCTGACTATTTGCACAAGGCATTTGGGGGATGAAATCGATCGTGCCTGTGGAAATGCCAGGCACCGAGAGTTTGCTGCTGAATCTGAATCTTATTCTCCCTACCTCACAGGGAAAAATGTGAGAAGCAAATGAGATAATGTATGTGAATGTGTGACACAAACCTAAAGTCGGATTATGCTTGCCTTACAGTTTACCAAGCACTTTCACAGCATGTCACATCGGATGCTCACAACAGCCCCGAGAAACATCCGGGCTAGATCACCTTCTTCCCCGGAACCCAAGGAAACTGAGGCCCAGAAGTCGTGTGCTGAAGGTCACGGGAAAGACCCAGAGGAGACTGAGTTTTCCAAGCTTCTGATCTGGGATAGCAGCTTCCATAGCTGCTCAGGCTGCAGGGAAGGGGTTGTCACGACTGCACTGGCCCCAGACAGACAAGCACCACAGAACTGGAGCCTCAGGCTGCCTCTTCCCCAGCCAGCCCCTGGCCTCTCAAAGCCCTCACACGGCCTCCAGACACATTCACACAGTTAAATAATGAGGACCCACTACGCACCAGGCCCTGTGCTGGACATAAGCCCCCAGGCTGCGCAGAGCAGACAGTACCCTGTATACAGACCATGCCACCATCACACCTTCTTATGGCTTCCAGCGAAGCCCCACCCTCGACCAACAAAGACTCTGTTTTGCAACAAGGGGGAGAGAGGGGTCTTTCTAAACCCTGAGTCTTTCCACAGAGTGGATTTCATTAAGGGGCTCACTTCCAGCCCATCTACAGGAGAATGTAGAAAATGGCCTCTGGACCTTAGAAAGTTCTGGGCGCCAGACTCACAGATAAGTGACCAAGCATCCTGTTTTCTCAAGGAAAACATGAGAGGGTTGGGGAAGAGTAAAGAGGTTAGAAACAAGCAGAGAGTGGGGGGCCAGGGGAAGGAGAAGGCCTTGAGGATGGAGGTAGGGAGGGTGTCATGGCAGCCCACAGCACGACCCACCAAGCCAGACTCAGTGAGACAGAGCGCGCCCAGCGCAGATGGAATCTTCCTGTCATAACTCCACTTCTAGAGTGAGAAGGCTTTGGCCAGGGACCCAAGGACTCACCTTGAAGCTGATCCCAGCCATACCCCATCTCTGTCCTGAACCTCAGACCACACCCCCTCTCCGGGAGCCCACACCCAATCACCTCAAGGCCCTTCTACCCCCTCCTGTCACCCAGGCCCTTTTCCCGCAGACTCACATCCCTTCCCACCAGCAGGTACCCTACATTCCCAAGGCACTACAATTTCCCTAATCTTACATCCTCACAGGAATAAGAGTTAAAAAAAAAAAAAATTCTAGGCTTTTGGGGTAAGTTGATGGAAGGGGGAAATTAAAAGAGCTCTGTTTCCATGGAGCTGTTTTCCTCCGTGGAGCCGGAGCCCAGTGGACCTATCCCCAGAATAAGGGTCAGCCAGGGGTCAGCCTGGAAAAAAGGGGACAGGGAGGGAGCTCCTTTGGGACCATCGTCTGAAAAGCGAAGGACACGATTACCTTCAAGAACTGGCCTGCTTTCCCCAACCTAGGCCCCTCCTCTCCTCTATAGGGAAGAGGGTTCTGGAAGGGACCCATATGAGCAGATGTCTCTACACAGGGGCAGGTGGGTAGTTCTCCTGGGAAGAGGGGCTCCCGGGACACTGTGTGGGCCCCTCTAATGGCAGTGTCATCTGTGCCCTTGTCTCATCTCCCTCGCTGAGGCACGGGCACTCTGTTACCCCCAAGCCCCTACAGAGCCTCGAGTGGTGCCTGGCGTGTAGCAGATGATCAATACATGGGAAGAGTGAATGAATGAAGAGTCAATCAGTCAATCAGCCTCCCTGCCTAGAAGGCAGATGCATCTCCCCATTCATGTTTTCCTACCTTGTTTGCTTCAATAGTGATGAACTGATGATGAGTGGGGGTGGGGGGAGAAGTGACACCATAAAGGGGCTGTCCCTCTGTCTGTCCCCACCTTACACATGCTCACACTGAGGCTTCTTAGAGCCAGAGTCTGCCTCCAAACAACCGCACCTCCAGCTCTTGACCACAGAAGCCCCTTCTCAAGAGCCCTCTTGGCGATCCACCTTACTCCCGGGTACATCCTGCCACTCTCACCTCTCCCCTTCCCCTATAGGTAAACATAAATGGACAGGGAAAACACCAAGGCACAGGAAAATTTGGGACAATCTGAATTAAGGAATAATTAATGGGGGGGGGTCTTTCACCCTTCTCAGGGTAGGGCTCATTTCCTTGGGAATATGGCCGTATGTCACTGTGCCATGTTCCTCTGTTGCCATAACAACAGGAAGATGTGTCACCAGGTGGTGTGGATTTGTTGCCATGGTAATTAAAGGGACCCCCCCCTCACATATGGACTCCCCTTACCCAGGCTGCTGTCTTGTCCTCACACAGGGAAGGGTAAGCGGGGAGACTCACAGGTTATCAGGTTGGGGGGGAACCATGTGACAAATCCCCATGGCAACCAAGGGAATGGGGGACATTGGTTGCCATAGTGACTATGAGAGACCTGTGCAGTCACATGTCTACTGTTGCTATGGTGACTGTCCGGGCTGGAGTGGATCCCAAAGGGGGAGGTGGGTAGGAGAAGGGAGGATCTTTCGTCTCCCCACAACCCACCATCAAAAGCAGAGAAAAAAGGAAATGGCAGGGTGAGGAACCCCACTTCCATCCCTCCTCCTCCTCTCCCTCCAGGAGAGAGAACTAGAGCATGTTATCTGAGTACTTAGTCCTCTCCGTGGGGCTGTATCTAGAGCCCTTGCCTAGTTGGGCAGCTATAAGGGAGAGGAAGGTAGAATGAGGAGGGAGGAGGGCTGGACCGCCTCCAGGGGCACGGGGGCTCAGGGCAGAGCGCGACTGAGAAGGGAAGCAGGCCCCCCAGCTGTCCCATTCTCTGCTAGGAGCCTGCTAATCTGAGACCTAAGAGCGCTGAAGAGGTAAAGGGCCTGGACCCAGGAGTCCTGGCCTCCTACTACTCGTTGGGAAGGTGGGGTGCTTGCCTCATTCACCCCCGGAGAGGCTGGTGTTTATGGGATTCAGCATTCCCCAGAGTGGGGTGAGATCTAGGGGCTCAGGAGGGGGCTCCTGCTAGGGAGGCTGAAAAGGGGATTCCCCCAGCTGAGCACCTGCCCCCCCCCAACTCCCACAATCCTGTTTCCCGGTGGTCTGCCCGCTGCAGACCGCTCCAGAGTGTGGGTGTGTGGGGAGGGAGGCTTCCAGCTGAACTGAAAACTGCAGCCCGAAGAAAGGCAGCCAGCCCCACCCAGAGACAGAGACGAGAGACACAGAGACACTGGAGAGCTGGAATCTTTGGGAGGGGAAATAGGCCAGAAAGCTGATTCAAACGTCTGTGACTCTGTGTGTGTGTGTGTGTGTGTGTGTGTCTGCGTGTGTGAGCAGTTGTGTCTGTCGCCATCCTGGCTGAGGCAGGCAGGGCGGGGTGAGAGCTGGGGCGGGAGCAGAGGCAAGGGGTGAAGGGGGGCTGTGCGGTGGGGGTAATCCCAGGAATGGCTCCGACTGGCACTCTCCAGGACGGGGAGTCCCCTGACAGTTCGGTGGAGCAGAGTGTGTATGTGGCCGAGAAGGAAGGTGGGCCTGGACAGAAAGAGGGCCAGGAGGTGTTCTGGCTCCCTCAGCCAGAACAGTTCAGCCCAGTTCAGCTCTCCAGCCGCGGCCCTTCTCCCCAGAAGGGAGGCCCTTCTCCCCCAAGGGAGAGCCTTGGGTTTGAAAATGAGAGGAGGGAATTGGTGAGGAGACAGGAAGAACACCCCCCTTCCATTTCCTCTGAGGACCAAAATGGAGATCTCTCCCTAGGTAAGAGAGACAGGGGAACTTGGGACACTGGGACAGTGGCGAGGAACGCTCCAGAGTCCGGGTGCCCCCTCCCCTCCAGACGCACACACTCTCAGAAACACACAGCGATCACACACTCACACTCACTTCTGGAAGCCATTAGGGCCCCTGCTGTTCAGGCCTCCCCCTTCTCCTCCCCCCACTCCTGGCAGGCTCCCTTCTCCCCCTCTGGCCCCCTTCCCACTCCCCCTCTCGGCATCCCAAATGCCAGCCTGTGATTTCCAAATGAGAAAAAGCTGTGCTGGGCTCGGAGCTTGGAGAAACTCCTACACAAACTTCCAGATGTGACACAACAGCCCGGGAGGGAACGCTCAGGATCTCCTTCCCGGGAGGGGAAACGCACTCCCTCACACTTGAAGAAACACATACTGCAAAGTCCAACACACTCCCTCCCCTATAGCCTGGGAGGAGGGGCCTTTCTGACTCTGACCATGAACCCCCAGTCTCCCCAGTACCACTTCCGAGCCCCTCCTTCCTTTTGCTGCCATCCCTCCCTCCCCAACACACACAGACACACACACACAGACACACACACACACACACACACACACTCACTCACACACCACTTCCCACCTGGGTCTAGATCTCCTCTCTAGGAAACCTGGTTTCTTAAAGAGGCTAAGAGAGGAAGGGGCCGAGAAGCACGCCAAGAAGAGCCTAACTAGCTTCAGTTAGTTGAGGGGAGGTGTCCTCACGTCCCTCAGGCCCAGAGGTGCAGCCAGGGGGAGCCTCGCAGATACCAAAAAGAGAGAGGGAAAGACTGAGGTCCAAGAGTCAGTCCAGAAGCCCTCCGGCAGTGAAAAACATAGGTTCCCCTTGATACATGGGTGTGATGAGAGTGGTGAGGGCGCATCTGAGGCAGCCCCGTTGCCAAGAAATTGTTCTCCACCCATCCTCAGCCAATCCAGGCTCAGCGGGCTGTCCAGACCCAGTGATGCTAAGGCCCCTTACCCCAGACTCCCACCACCCTAGAGGTAAGCCTGCTCCCCCACTCCCAAGATGAGCACTGGGCCTCCACCTCTCTTCTGTCATTCCAGCCCTCTCCAATTGCCCCCCCGCCAGAACACCTCAAAGAAGGAATCTGACCCCAAACCATCCACTAGCACCTGAAGATAGAGCAGGTGGGGAGATGCTAGCCAAGAGGTCTGTGTTGTTTTGGAGGGAAAAGAGAGAGGAGATTTCTCTACACACAGTCCCCCACCACCACACACACACACCCCTGGGGGGCTCCTGAGAAGGAGGGGACAGGTCTGGTGCTTTTTAACATTCATGGAGAGGGTGGGTGATTAGCTGCAGAGAGGAGGGATGCCCTGAGCCTGTTCTTTTCAGAGACATTTGTTCCCCATCTCTACCCCTGAGAAAGTGGCCTGGGGTTACCGAGGGGGTGGGGGGGTGGGGGGTGTGGGGGGATGGGGGTGGGCAAGATGTTCCAGCTCAGCCGGTCCACACATCTTGGAGGCAGCCCTCTATCTCTGCAGCTCAGAGAGAAAGGAAGGGCGGGGGGTGGAGACAGCGTGCGACGAGGGGAGCTTCCTAAAGACCCACAGGGTGTAGAGGATGGGGGTTGGGGGGGACCCAAGCTCACATCCCTGCTTTGCGCACTAGAGGCAGCAGAGCTGCAGAGAGTGAGGGCGGTGCCAAGCTCCCCCCACCTTCCCCAAAGCAGAGTCCCGGTTGGGCTCTTAGGGGTTACAAGGGAGACCCGACATCTCCCACCCTGAGTCCAAAAGAGCCTCTGAGCTGGGAGGAAAGTGCCAGGAGAAGCTGTCAAGACCAGGGATGGCAGCGTAGCCCCCTTCCTTCTGGCAGTGGCGGGACCTAACGCAGCCTGGAGCTAGGCATTAGTCAAGCAGTGCTTTGTGCTAGGGGCTAAGGGGGAGAGGCCGTGGGGATGAGGGGGCTGGGGTCTCCCATGCAATTCATGACGGGGCAGAGGATAGAGGGCAGTGCTAAATCTATCTCCCTGGGATGTGGGGCTTGCATTCCACAAACCTATCCAAGGAGTACACATGGGGTGCTGGACCCGAGTCTTCCCCAGTGAACCGGCTCAGAGTCTCACTGTCCCCCCAATACTTTCTTGGAAGGCTGCGGTCTCCCATACCTGCTCTGTAATCAGGCGGGAGCACTGCCATAGAAAGGGGATGGGTAGCTTGGACCGGCTTAATCCCATCCCCCGCTTGCCAAAGCTCCTGCCAACCTTTCCCTCCACAAGAAAAAATGTGGTACAAAACTCCCCAACCCAACCTTAAGCACCCCGCATTGAATAAAGAACTGGGGGAAACGGAGGCACTCTAAGCATTGGGAACCTACTGAAAGGGTCTCTACCCCGGCTCTGGGGGCAGACGGCTTTCCTCCATCACATCTTTTTCTCATTCTGCACCCCTGACATCAGCCGCCGCCGGAATCTCCTCATTGTGCCTCCAAGCCGCGGGGTGGGGGTGGGGGGGTTAGGACCTGGTCCCCGCCCCCCAACATCTCCCTCAGGGGCAGTAAAAACGTCAGCCTCAAGGACCAGGTCGGGGTGGGTGCCGGTGGGGTGGGGTGGGGGAATCAGACCCTAGAATCCACCGCAAACTTTGGAGCTGGGGCAGGAGGGAAACCCAGGAGATTGCGGTCCCCCCCCTCCCCCGTCCCCGCAGCTTCCTCCCCACCCCACCCCCCAAACTCGGAAACCAAACCCAGCTCGCTAACCGGCGGCGGGCGGAATAGAGCTCCCAGGCTCCCGAAGCTCCCCACATCTGGAGGATGACGACCCTCCCCTGCCCACATCTGGAGAGCATCCAGCTGCACACCAGCGGGGCGCGTCTCCTCTCTTTTCCTGGCCTGGATCCCAACACCCCAAGGAGGACTGAGGTGTGGGTACCGAGGTGGGGCTCGCCTGGGGTATCAGCCAAACCTGCTCCTGTCTCCGCTCCTACTCCGAAGCCCCCTACCCTCCTTTGCAGCCCCCCCTCATCTGCCCACCTTCCGGGCTCACTTCTCCGACTCACCTGGCTTTTGGTCCCCTCAGGCGGCGCGGCCCGCCCCCCTGCGGCCCCCCAGCCCGGCAGTCGTGCCCCGGAGGATATGGGTTACAGACCGTGCGGAGACACCAGCTCCGCGGGCGGCTGTCCTGGCTCAAGTAGAAGAAAACCACCGGGGCCAGTGCAGGGTACGGCAGCCCCTCCGCCTCGGAGTCCACGCTGCCCGGGTCCTTTTCCGCCGACCCCGGCCCTGGCCGGCCCACGGCCCCCGACAGGTCGTTGAGCTGCATGAAGCCCCGGGGCTGTCCTGACTCCTCGGCGCCCGCTCCATCCTCCTCCTCGTCCATCCTCTGGCCAGCTGGGGCCCCGGGTAGTTTCGAGAGGGGCAAGGGGCGCCCCTCAGAGAAGGTGTCCTCACGCAACCGGGGGGCCCCGGCGGGGGCGCATCTGGGGAGCTCTAGGGCGCAGGCTGAGCCCCCGGGGGGGCCAGTTCAGCCCAGCTCCCCCTGCCCGCAGGGGCATGCTGCCCGCGGGGCGCCGGGTCGCAGGGAAGCCCCGCCCGGCGCGAGTCCCGCTTCCCCAGGGCTTCTGGGCCCCCCCGGGCCGGCTCCCCCTCACTTTGTTCTGGCTTCTTCGCTTCGCGCCCAGGCTCCGGTCGCCAGATTCGGCACTACCTTCGGCGAAGCGGCCCCAAAAGGGGGAGAGCGAAAGGGGGGTGGAGGGTGAGGGGGGCCGGGGAGGGGCGCCCCCTCTTCCCGCGGCGCAGCTGGAGCAGGATCTAAGGGGTCAGCATCGTCCCGGCTCCGCGCCAGGCGGGGGAGGGGAGGAGGAATCTCTTTGGGGGTGGGTTTGGAGGGGGTGGGGGGCGGCTCCCTTCTCCACCCGGCGGCGGGCTCACGGTCCAGGAGGGGCGGGGAGGTGGTGGGGGGCCGTCCCGGGCAGGGGTGGAGGCGGAGATGCCGCCGCCGCAGCCGCCGCGGTGGCTGCCGCTGCCGTAGCTGTCGCCGGCACCACTGCCGCCTCCTCCGGCCGAGACGCGGAGCGAGCAAGCGAAAGCGGCGGCGAGGAGCCCGGCGCACACCACAGCTGGATCCCTCACTCCAACTTCAAGCCTCGGCCCCGCCTCTCCCCAGCCAGGCTCGCAGCCAATCGCCGCGCGCCGCCGGCCCCGAGCCGCACTCCCATTGGCCGGCTGCCGTGGCAGTGCGGGCGGGGGCACCGGGGAGAGAGCCACAGCTGGAATCCGGTTCCCACCCCAAAGCCCGGGACCGCCCCTCTCCCCTCCCCTTGGCCCTGGTGTCCGCTCCCGAAGACTGGATCCAATTAGACGGCTACCCAGACGGAACCCACTTTCTTATTGGCCAGTGGGGGCTCTGGGACTCCTCTGGAGGGAGCCCCAGGGAATCAGAGTATTTGGCGCGGGGTCCTGGGATAGCGCCGCCGGCCCCCGGGCATCCTTTGTCCAAGACCCCAGAATTGGACCGCAGCCGGAGGGCGGGGCTCAGCTCTGGGCGGGCCCGGTGCAGGAGGAAGGCAGACAGCCCGGTGTGAGGGGTGTGACCAGGGTCCTAGAGCGAAATCCTGGGTCTCTACCCGATTAATATCCCACCCTGGAGTTGAGCCTGGGAGCGGGACTGAGGAAGGGGCGAGCGGAGCGGGAAGTCCCGGGGGTAGGGCTTCAGGCTGGAGGAGGCTGGTCTTAGGAAAACGGGCGGAGCCCAGGGAAGGCTGAGGCATCAAGGTCTGGGCGTGGCCTCCACCAACCTCTTGAGCTTGTTGTTGCTCCTCCCAGGTCCATTTCTGCGGCTTTGACCCTAATCTCCTAACACTAACCCTCTGACCCTGATCTCATGTTGACACTCCTGAGCTTCAGGAGAGGGCTTCGTGCTTGAACACGTGGCCCCAGGCAGGTCACGCCGGACCCAGAGCCCGGATCTCCAAGAGCAGCTGCGGAGCAGAGGGATGTTCCTGCGAGGGGACCTGCCAGGGTCTCGAGTGTGTGGGAGGAGGTAGAAGCATAGATCTGGGCTTTGCCGACTCCTAACCTGCAAAGTTCCACCAAGCCCCCACTCCGTGCCTCAGTTTCTCATTCCCGAGTTCCAAAATAGCTCATGGGGAGGCTGTCCGCAGGACAGGAGATTGGCGGGGCTACTCTCCTTGCACATCTCCACCCTACCAGGAGCTGGTCCTCGATGGTCTGCTGCTACCCACGCGCGCGCACGCACGTGGACCCCGGCCCTCCTCCCGCCTCTCCTTCCTGAGATCCCGGGATCTCCGCGCCCCAGCTCCCTCTTGCCGCCAGCTCCACCCCTAAAGGCTGTGGGTACCCGGGAGCGGGGTTCTGGGCGCTGGGGTGAAGTGCGGCGGGGAGGGCATCGAGGATTAAGACGTCGAGAAGCGCTTCCCCACCTCTGCGGGAGGTAGACACAGCGGAACCAAGGAAGTCAGTTCCCTCTCCTGAGACTTCGGGGCCACTTACGCCACTGAGGAGAGGCAGAGGGATGGACCGGATGACCTCCTACACCCGCCATCCCCCCACCCCCACCCCCGACTCCCCGGCGCTTTTTGCTCCCCTAGGGCTGCGCCACCCACGGCTCCCGCCGAGCGGGGTGCGTGTCTCAGCCCGCTCCCGGGCGGGTTGCGGGGAGTGCAGTAGGGAGGGCAGAGTGGTTTCTGCCTCCTAGGTTGCCCTTTCGCCAAATCCTGCGCCGAGTTGTGCAAATGAGGCCGGGCTCATTTGCATTTCATGCTAATGAGCAGTTCCCTTAAGTGCCTTTCTCTCCTGGCGGGAGTCTCTGCCCTCATTCCGCGTGTGCCCGCGCCAGTCTTGAACTTCAGTGGTCTTCTGGGAGAGGGGCCTATTTATGGTTTGCCCTCGTGTCTGACACCTTCCCTCTCGCTGGTCCGCAGTCTGCCTAGTGGCCTGCCCTTCCCAGACAGGATCAAGAGGCCCCACGGCTGGCACCGTAGGTAATGACTCCAATCATTCCCTCTTAACAGAGGGGAAAATGAGGCCAGAGAGGCTTGCCCAGCCCAACGGTCAGGTTTCCTGATGGTCAGCAGGCCCCACACCTTCCTCCACCATCCAGACCACCCCCAACCCCCAACCCCCATCTCTGGGCTGAACTCAGTTCTAGAACATACGCAAAAAGGGGGGCAGATACATGCACCATCTGAGCAAATCATCCCAGTGCTCAGGGCCACCTAAGGCACCCTGACCCCTGTGCGGGACACCAGGAGATTCTGATATCCCTGTCAGAGATGCTCACCGTTGGCCTGAGTGGAGGAGGTAAGGAGGGAGACAGGACCCACGAAGAAGGCAAAGGGAGCCATGAAACCGTCTTTAACTCCCACCCTCCAAGTCTCAGCTCTGACATCACCTCCTCAGGGCGGCCTTCTTTGAGCAAGTATCACAGTGCCTACTAAGTGCCAAGGTGCTGAGGACACAGTACTAGATCAGACCAGAGTCCATAACCTCAGAGCACTTGGCCCAGCCCGGGCTTATGTCTGTATTTGTAGGAAATGGTTCTCTTCCCCTCTAGGCTCTATATTCCCTGAGGGCAGAGGCTATGTCCATTTTGCTCACCAGTTTGGCACACAGTAGGTGGTTAATAAATCTCTGTTAGATGAATAACTAACCTCAGGCAGACACGGGGAATGGGAGGGATAAGAAATTCCTTTCTTCGGGTCGCAGCTGGTCTAAGAGTTGTCTAAGATCTCGTCTGATTTTAGGGGAGAACACCCATATAGGTCCTGCTCCACCAGCCCCTCCAGCCCACTCCCGTTTACACCTCCCTCACAGCCAGGACGGCTCCCTCAGGAACTAAGAGAATCTTCCCATAGGGGATGCTCTCTGCTCAGCAATGATACGCTGTTCTACTTAGTCAACTCACAGCCTTGGGAGTTGGTGGCTGGGTGGGAGCTGGGAGTTGGGTGGTATTTTTTAGATAAGGAAACTGAGGCTCCAGGAGGTGATGAAATTACTTAAGTGACTGCCCAAACTATGAGGCCCTGTCTCCAATGGCCCTGGCCCACAGTTCCTCCAGGACAGTCCTACCAGCAGAACAAGAGGGACCAGCAAAGGAGAGGAGAGGCTGAAGACTTAAAACCCCACATCTGAGCAAGACTTATGCTCAGCCCTGCCCTCTTTAGAAAATGCAAGCACTCCCGAGGGAACTAACCCTTTAAGGCCCTAACTCCTTCCTCTGAACCCATTTACTAAATCCCATTGTCAGGCGCATGCCTGATACCTGGGGAAGGAAAAGAGGAGACACAGAGCAGAAGGAAGATGGGATGGAGGGGCAGAAAACACCATACGCACCCTCCTTCACAGCTGGACCTCCTGGGGGAAGAGGAAGGCTTAGTGGTCTTTACTGCACGCTGAAGACCCCAGAATGAATGAGATATGTTGAACGGTTTCAGGCCAGGCTCTTACCCTCCCTGAGCCTTGAACATCTATCTATCCATATGAGGCCAAAGGTACCTGCCTTGCCACCTCATCCATGAGGGTCAATGGACAAGAGGGCTTTGCAAACTGCCTAGACCCTTCCGAAGCCAGGGCTGGGGCTGCCAAAAAGGCCACCTGTGCTTCATCATGCTGCACCCTCCCTCCTTACTGCCCACCAGATCAGGCTCTGCTTGCCCAGCCCCCAGACTTCCTGGCCAGGCTGAACAGGGTCCGGCCAGAAAGGGGACAGCTGACCTTGCTGGCTGGAGCCCTAGTCCTCCCCAGATGGGCCGGTGGCTTGCACCAAGGGCCCAGCTGCCCAGACCCCGGTCCCGTTGACCGTATCGGCTATGATTGACAGTATGCAGGGGGTGGCTGTGGTCCTGAGCAGACCTTGGAGTGATTCAGTCCAGTCTCCCAGCTCCTTCCAGCCCCGCTCCTCCCCACTGTTGATGTCCCCACAAGCAGTGGCCCCGTTCAGATCTCATCTCTAGCGGCCTCTTCTGGCTCTCTCTACTGCTTGGCTCTGAGGCTACAAGGGTGCCTAGGCTCATCAGACCCCCAAAGAGCCCAGGGTTGGGGGTCAGCCCCATTATCCTACACTTGCCCTTCCCAAAGCATGCTTCCCAGTCCCCTCCCCCTGGTGAAAACTAGATGGGGGTTCCAGGGCCTATGAAGATGTTGGGTGCCAAGGATGGGGCTTGTGAGTATCTCCCAACATTGAGGGAACAGGAGGAGATCACAGGAAGGCAGAGGCTTTCCCTAAAGCAGGAAGGACTCAGGTTTGGAGAAGGACTTCCAACCCAACAGATGCTGCAAATGAAAGAAAACTCTTTCCCGGAACTTAAGTGAAGGCAGGGGGATGGACCATATGACCTCCTGCAGGAAGGCTGGGAGCTGGATGGATACCCCAAAAGAAATGTCCTAGGTCCTGATAAGAGCAGCTCCCATAATGGACCAGAACATATGCAAATTCCATGAAAAATAAAACCTTATATGAAGCATCCCCCTGCCTCTTCCCCAGCTTAAAATTGGAGGAGACAATGGGAAGGGGGGGCAGGCCCCTTTCTTAACCCTGCCTGAGGGCAAGGATTGGCCTTTCCTCTCCCGTGCAAGTACACACCCACACCACTGGTGGTCATTACTGGTCCCCCGACCCCAGCTTCACTCAGGTTGCAATGACCATAGAGCGGGGCAGAGTCAGCCTGGTGACCTTTGAAGGTGAAAAAGGAATCCAAGGAAGCAGAGGGGGCAGCTAGGGGCTCCCAGAAAAGGGGACCTGGGCTGCTGGCTCCCATGCTGGAGCCCAAGGCCCCTCTCTTATAAGCAAGGCTGAGGCCCTGAGGTTCCCGCAGGACGCTGTTAGGTTTATTCCAGGGTAAGTGGGTGCCCATGGTGGGGCAGCGAGGACGGCCGAGGTCACCTGGTGACAGTGTGCTCAGGGGTGGCCGCAGGCTCTGCGGGGCCCTGCAGGGCCTGAGTCTCTGGCCGGCTGGGAAGCTCCACCTTCCGCCCCAGCCCGAGGTGGGGGAGGCAGTCACTGTTGTAGCAGTTTCCGTAGTTCACAGGGCTCGGTGATGGGCATCGAGCAGGCCTGGTTCTCACACACGTAGGCAGTGGCCTGGTCTTCTAGCCGTCGCAGGGTACTCAGGAAGGGCAGCTGGCGGCACAGGAAGCTCGAGGGGTCCCCATCGGCCAGAATCAGCACCTGGGAGAGTGGCAGAGAGGGTCACCTGGGGGCACTGGGACACCGGCAGGGCCCACTAGTGGGTGTCTTCTCCCCAGACCTTCAAAGGAGCCAGAGATACTGGGGAGCTGAGGAGGGGAGGGGGCCCTGGCAGGGGAGGAAGAGGGTGGGGCCAGGCTCACAGACCAAACCTTGTTAGGGATGTAGATGGAGTGGACACACTGCAACAGAGCCTTGGTGTCCTTGGCCTGGGGGTCTCCACAGATCACGATCTGGCCAGAACAGAAAGGTAACTCCAGTGACAGGTGCAGAGGGGCTGGACCCTGACCTGCCGGGGCTTCCCCATCCTCCTGCCAGCCACCCTATATGCCTAAGAAGAAATGGGGACTCAGCTCAGCACCCCCCAGACCAGCTGCCAGGAGGCCGCATCGGATTCACTGCTCAGCAGGTGAGAACACGCACGCACGCACACACACACATACACACACACGAGGCAGAGATATGTAGACAAACATGCAAATATAAGCAGGCTAGCCTGAACACGGGGCACACACACTCACTCACACCAGCGCACACTCAGAAAGCCAGGCACACAGTCACAGACCTCCACTCCAGAGTCATACACACCAGAGGCACACGCACAGCAGTAACACACATAGAGACTTACACACAGACAAGCATATGTCTGCACGCACTGTACCGCTGACCCAAATACACCGACACACAGAGAATCACAGAGGCACACAGAAGCCTCAGAGAAACACGTCAGCAGCCACAGGGACCCATAGTTAACCCCTTCCTCTGACAGCCCCAGCCACAGGCCCTCACACAGGCACCTGTCCGTGCCGGAGGCCTGCTTCAGACACACACTCACACAGACTCCCCCATCTGCACTGAGCAGCCTTACAGACATTCCCTCAGAGACACCTATACACACACTCACACAGGGCCACACATTCATGGACCTGAGCTCTGGGGACAGCCCCTAGGACTCCACTCCATGTCTCTATTGCAGCCCCAGCTCCCCTCCCACCCAGGGTCCCTGCCCAAGTGCCCCACCTGCTTGAGGGTCTGCTGGTGGGCTGAGAGGGCGCGGACCATCTCAGGCAACGCCACGGGGACACGGCGCATGCGCTCAGAGAAGGCGGCCAATAGGCACACACACTTGTGCATCCAGTCCTTGTGGCCCGTGAAGCCGTGCAGCCGAAGCAGGTTATGGGCCGACACGGAGTTGGCGCTGGGCTCCGCACCATCCTGGTCTGCAGGGTGCATGGGGGGCAAGCGCTGAGAGGGAGGGTCATCGGGTCCCAGGACCCTGCTCCAGGACTGTGGCCAGGGCAGCTGGAGGGATGGGGTAGAGGAGTCCCTGCCCGCCGGCTCACGCCCCAGGTCTGAGAGTGTAATGCTGACCCCAGCAGTTACTGACCCTTTGCGCGCTCACACGCATCCTCAACTCCACCTGCTCCAGGCTGAGCTGTTGGCTCCCAGGCTCCCCGATCTCCCTGCTGATACCTCCATCGCTACCCCTCCCTCCGTCTCCCTCACCTCCCACTTTTAATCCATCGTGAATCTGCAGGGTCTGTGACCAGAATAGATCCAACCTGACCATTTCTCCCATCTCGTACTTCTACCTCGTCTGGGCCTTTGCTGATGCTTGCCTGGACCAACGCCACTAACGGCTTCATACCTGGCCGCCCTGTTTCCCCTGCCCCCATTCCCTTCTCCACCGTCGGTCCGAGTAATATTCTTAAACCCAAACCAGAGCAAATCACAACCCACTCAAAACTCACCAGAGCCTTCCACTCCTTGCCACACCTACAAGACCCTGCAGGGATCCAGCCCCACCTGGGCATCCTCCCCTCACACGCTGACCTCTGCCCGCCCTGTCCTGCAGGGCACAGGCTGCCCACTCAGAGCCTCTCACAGGCTGTTCCCTCCACCTGAAATCCCTCTCCTGCTCCTCCAGGATCACACGGCCCCATCTTGCCCTCCAGCCCTTGGTTAAATGACTCCCCGGCTCAGCTGGGCCCCACCGTTGTTCTCTCAGGGCCCTTTCATTCAGCTAACGTTTATTGAGCACCTAATTATGTACCAGGCCTGCGCTAGATCCTGGGGATAAAGCAGTGACAACATCCTGCCTCCAAGACACTTACATTTGAGTGGGGGGAGAGACCATTAACAGACCAGAGGCATCAGGTGATGCTAAATGCCACTGAGAAAAGTCAGGAACAGGGTACCTGGTGGGCAGCTCCTACTTCTCCAAGGCACTCACAGTTTTAGCTATGTATTTGTGTGGTGTTTTTGCTTTAAATGTTACCGTCTGTTAGTTGTCTCCCTTACTGAACAGTAAGCTTTATGAGGGCAGGGATGGAGCTGGCCTTGTTCAATCTATCTAGGCATGCCACACTGCCACGAAGCATGCTCACAGAATAGCTACATCAATCTTCATGTCAACCATGTAAGGGAATGCCAACATAGCTCCATTTTGCATATTAAGAATCTGAGGGGACTTCCCTGGTGGCGCAGTGGTTAAAGCATCCGCCTGCCAATGCAGGAGACACAGGGTTGAGCCCTGGTCTGGGAAGATCCCACATGCCGCGAAGCAACTAAGCCCATGTGCCACAACTACTGAGCCTGCGCTCTAGAGCCCATGAGCCACAACTACTGAAGCCCATGCACCTGTAGCCCGTGCTCCGCAGCAAGAGAAGCCACCGCAATGAGAAGCCCGCACACCGCAACAAAGAGTAGCCCCTGCTCGTCCCAACTAGAGAAAGCCCGCACGCAGCAACGAAGACCCAACGCAACCAAAATTAATTAATTAATTGATTCGTTAAAAAAAAAAAAAGAATCTGAGGCTCTGAAATGCAACGAGACCAGCCCAATGTCACTCGGTTAATGAGTGGTAAAGCTGTGAGCCCAGGAGGGCCTGGCCCCTGCCCATGCCGGCCCTTCACCACCACACTGCACTTATGCCTCCCCCAGGAAAAACCAAGCCCCGGTTGGGTCCAGGACCCCGGGCCAGCTCCACATCCTCACTGACCGTCCTTCAGACGCAGGGGCAGGCCAGCCCCCAGCTCAGCCTCACTGCAGAAGTAGCCGCCACCCTGGGAGTCCCAGAAGAGCCTGTCCTGCGTGTCCTGCAGCCGCAGAGCCCACTCGAGCCACGCGCTCTCCTGTGAAGCCTCGTACAAGTCCAGCAGGCCCCGCACCACGAAGGCGTAGTCCTCCAGGAAGCCCCAGCAGGGCAGGTTGCTGGGGGGACAGGCATTGGGGAGGAGACAGGACAGGGAGAGAGGAGCTTTCACAGAGGAGGCCCTTATCACGTGCTTTTGTTTAACCCTCAAAATCTAGCTCTTGGGTAGGCCCCGTTAGCCCATTTCCCAGATGAGCAAATGGTCCCGGGGAGATTAAGAGCTCATAGCGGGCAGAAAGCAGAGCCAGGACTAGTGCCCACCCGGAGAAGAGAAGAGGGGAAGAGAGAAAAGCATGGGATGCCCAAGGAGGCAAGCCTTCCTGGACTGTCCGGCCCCCCACCTGTGCTCCACGGTCCCCCCAGAGCCTGCATAGCAGGTCCGCATTAGGCGGCCACTGGCCACGTCAAACATGTGCCGCTTCAGGAACTTGGCACCACTGATGGCGTAGTTGATCAGCCTCTCCTGGCCCAGGACAGCCCCGGTCACGGCAAAGCCAGACACCATCAATCCTGGAGGTAGGAGACACGAGTGGTTGTGACGCCGGCTGGGGCCCTCCCAGTATGTCCATCCCAACCCCCCAAGCTCTGACACCTCTCTGGAGCAATAGGGTAAGCGGGTAAGAGTCTGAGCTCCAGCGCCAGGCACAGCTGGGCTCCTGTCCCTGTGTGGGACCTCGGGTGGATTACCGTAAATCTTGATTACCGTAACTCTCAGTTTGCTCATTTGTAAATTAAGGACAATGAACCTGATAAAGGAAGAATTACTGTTTAGCAGGTGCCTGTCATACATAAGGGCCCTTATGAAGGGCAATTCTATAAACGGATCAGGTCTCAGACAGCCACCCCACCGTTCCAGGCCGCCAACATCTTGCTGTCCAGGTGCGGCTTCGGCCGATGTTTCCGGGCCTGGAAAAGCTTCTCGAGGCCTGAGCTGAGTAAGGTCCGTACGGCCTCCACTTCCAGGCCAAAGCGGGCAGCAGTCAGCTCCAGTGAATACCGGACGGTCAGCACGCTCTGGCCCTGCAGCTCCCCCTTTGGGTCCTGAGGAAAACAGCCCTTGTCCGAAGGAGTCCACTTGCCTGTCTGGCTCCAGGACCCCTCCCGTGACCCAGCTGTCCTCACCTGACCAGGGCTGACGTTGCCGGCCTCCGTGAGCCCATAGTGCTTCATGAGGAGCTGGCCCGAGGTCAGAGGCTCGGTGGTGCCCAGCACGGGCTCGGGGAGGAGCTGCTGGACCTCTTTGGCTGTCCACACGTAGAAGGCACCCTCTTTGGGCCTCATGCCCCGCTCCGGGGGCGAGTCCCCGTCCTCTGCACTGTAGAAGCCTCCAGACTGTGGGGAGGGGAGACTTGGTTGGCCCCAGCCTTCAGGGCAGCCAGTGGAGGCCCCGAGCCCTCCCGCAGCCAGACCCGCCTGCCTTAGCGGACACACACCCGGTGACTCAGGTTCCGAGCCACGTACTGCAGGATGCCTTTGGCAACTTCAGAGTAGAACTCATCACCAGAGATCTGATGGGAAGGAAGGAGGCTGTAAACAGAGGGAACTAGGTACAAGGGGCAGTCAGCGTTCTCCCAGGAAGGGAGGGAGGGAAGCTGGGTAGTGGACATATGAGAAGGAATTAGGGGTGAGGTTAAGGGAGAGCCTCAAGTCACCAGGAAAGCCCTGCAAAGGGGCAGCCAGGCGTTAGGGGGACAGGCTGGGTCCCTGCTCTGGGCTGGGATCAGGGGTCACCTGGAAGGCCTGTGAATAGGCCACCGTGAGCTGTGCCTGATCGTACAGCATCTTCTCAAAGTGGGGGACGTGCCACTGGCGGTCGGTGGAGTAGCGGTGGAAGCCCTGTGCCAGGAGGAACGTGGGGCTGGAGGCCGGTCCCAGCTGCTGTCCCCACCCCGCTGCTGCCCGCTGCCCCCTCCAGGGAATGCCCAGCCCCCCCTCACCTGCCCCACATGGTCTCGGATGCCCCCGTTGGCCATCATCTTCAGGGTGTGCAAGGCCATCTGCTGGGCCCGAGCGCCATCCTGAGTTAGCCGATGGCTGAGCCAGTAGGAGAACAGGAAGCTCAGGATCACTGCAGACACCGAGAGCAAGCGGTGAGAGACCGGGGAGGACAAAGGGGCCGAGCTTTGGGTGATCAGGACTTTGGCCAGGCTAGGCTTAGGGGTTCACGCAACAGGCAGTCTCTCTGGACAGGCTGAGGATCAGGAGGTCAACCCACAGGACAGGTGATCGTTACCTAGGTCAGTATTAGAAGGTCCCTGCTAAGACCACAAGTCAGGGCTTCACTAGATAGCTACTGACAGACAGGCTGGGGCTCAGGAGGTCACTGGCCAGACAGGAGAGTGGGAGGTTGCTAAGCGAGACGAGAGTCAGGAGGTCACTTACTAGGGTCGGCTTCAGAAGGCCAGGCCGGGGCTGGAGCGGTCACGGGGCGGGGGACACTGACCTGGCGTGGGGAACTTGGGGGCCTCGGCGAAGCCGCCATGCTCCTCGTCGTAGCTCTCATCCAGCTGCTGGAAGCAGCGGCTGTTCGTGGTGGCAGTGGAGGGTGGCAGCTGGCGGTCACCCATGCTGATCTCCGACCGGGCCAGCAGAGCTGTGGTGACACGCTGGCTGGTTTTCAGCAGGGGGCTCTTGTTCTGTTTCCACTATGGGAGGCAGGGGCAGACCTGGAGGCCAGCACCGGGTGGGGGCCCTTGTTCCCTCACCCTTGACCCCCCGGCCCCCCACTCCCCAGCGCACACCCACCTGCTCCCGTATCCTCATCAACACTGTGCGGAAGCCAACTCGGGTCAAGCCATCCTCAGGGGGAAAATAGGTGCCCCCCACGAAGGGCTGGAGACTGGGAGTCAACCACACACTCATGGGCCAGCCCCCACCACTGCTGGTGGCCTGGCGGAGAGAGGGCCAAGGTGAGGGGAGCGGCCCCAAGCGCACGGGCAACCGCCCCTCCAAGGGAAGACCACGCACCTGCACAAAGGTCATATACGCTTTGTCCACGTCGGGCCGCTCTTCCCGGTCAACCTTCACACTGACGAAGTCCTCACTGAGCAGGCGGCCAATCTCCTCGTTCTGGAAGGACTCCTCCTCCATCAGGTGGCACCAGTGGCAGGTGGAGTACCCCACTGGAATGGGGTCACGGGGCCAGGGGGGACCAGTGACTGGTCAGAGGGGGGCCAGCCAAAGGGCCGCGGCTGAGCCAGAGAGGCCCTGGCCTGTAGATTCCTGGGAGGCCCCCAGGCCCAGGGGACCCTTCCCTGATCCACCACCACTCCCCTCACCCAGCCCAGGGAAGGTGGGCACAGTACCTGAAAGGAAGATTGGCTTGTTTTCTTTCCTGGCCTTGTCGAAGGCTTCCTGCCCCCAGGGGTACCTAGGCCCGGCAGGGTGGGGCATCACTCACTAGCCCGGGCAGGGGTGGGCAGTGGGGGGGTAGGAGGGGTGAGGGTCCAGCTGCCCCGGGAGGGCATCAGGAGAGGGACTCACCAGTCCACAGGGTTGTAGGCATGTTGCAGGAGGTACGGCGACTTCTCACTGATCAGGCGGTTGGGGACTTTCTGGGGTGTGGACCAAGAGCAGTTAGTCCGGCTCCCCTTCCCTCCAGCCGACATGGGCACCAAACTACCGACCGTCACGCTTCGGTTCTTGTCCTGGGAGGAGCTACCCCTGTCGTGGGCAGGCAGGTCAGGTGAGGAGTCTCCACCGCCTCCCCCTACACCGCCCCCAGAGGCCCACCTGACCCCACCCTGCCCTCTGGCACCCCTCCTGGAACCCCCTGTTCCCAGTCCAACCCACCTTTCTGAACCACGGGGGAGACGGTGGCCTTTGCGCTCCCCCTTGTGTTTTTCGGGGGGTGAGGAAAGGTGGCTCATTGGGGGCTCCCTGCCAGGTTAGTCTCCCCCAACCTCTCAGACCTGGCGGTGGGAATGGTGATGACTGTGAGGTCAGGGCGAGTCACAGTGAGTGGAATGGTCCTTCCGGCTCCATTCTCTTCCCCTCACCGGGCCCCACCCCAGGGTGGCTGGGCTGGAGGTATCCCTCTGGCATGCCTGCCTGGGTGTGATCTGGGCAGGGAGGCTGCCGGCTGCCGGGTGTGGGACTGGGCCAGGTGAGGGGCAATGAGAAGAAACTCGGCATCAGGGACTCCCTCACTCAACATCCACCCACTGGGCACTTCTGGGGGGCCAGGTCCTGTGCCAGACACCCCATGACCCCCAAAGAATCAGAAACTGGCCCTGATCTCAGGGGGCTCAGCCTGGGACAGTGGCACTGTAAGGCAGGTCTCAGAAATGACAGGCCCCTGCAGCATTAAGGACTGTGACAGGCCAGCCCAAGGTGCTTTTGGACAAGGACTCTTGGCCCAGCATTGGGGTTCAAGGAGGGCTTCCAGGAGGTGGTGTCAGAACAGAGTCTCTGGGGCAAGCTAGCCCTGCAGCTGGAGGGGAGGAAGGGAGGAGGGGGTTACCGTCTGGGCCAGGTCTAGGGAGCGGACTCGGGGAAGTAGGCACAGGGTCGGGGGTGGGGAGGTGGCCGGGCAGGCACAGGGGACCAGCGCCGGGAAGACTGGCCCCGGGGCCCCCCAGGCGCAGCGGCCCCCTTGCCCGCGCGTACCTGCGGCTTGCGGCGAGGCCCGGCGCGGAGCGGGGCAGCAAGAGGCCGCGGCATCGCCACGCCCGCGCGCCCTGCATGGCTGCTGGCGGCCGACCGCCCGGACGCCGCGGACAGGAAGGGAGGGCGGGAGGGAGGCTGCGAGGGGCGGGCCCGGGCACCCGACAAGCCGCGGGTGCGTCTTCGCGGGGACCGCAGGCCACGCGGCTGGTCTCCGAGCGCCGCCCGGTGGTCGACTGAGGGACTGCAGACCGGAGAGGGGGACACGAGTCTGTACACAAAACTGGGCCGACTCGGCTGGATCTAGACCAACTGTGGGGGTTAACCCTCTTGAGTAGAAGATGGAGGGCTGTGAGGATGCCAGGGCCGTGGAAAGCTCTGAGCCGCCTGTCATTTTATTCAACCCTAGCCCGTTTTACAAATGAGAAATGAGGCGAGAGGCAAAGGTGTGGCTTGTCCAGGCCCTCCAAGCCAGGAGCTTCGCCTTTGCTCTGCCCACCCCCGACTCCCCAGGGCCTCAAGGTCCTGCTCAAACCCCACCCCCTCCAGGAAGCCTTCCCTGAATAATAATAACGAGCCAACTTTATGTACTATCAGGTACTTTACACATGTCTCATTTGCTACATTCAGTCAACATTTATTGAGTGCCCGTCGCCTACCAGGCACTCTGTTAGGTACAACGGTGGGCAGAGGGAGACCAGGCTCCTGCTCTCGTGTTGCTCACAGTCTGATGAGGGAGGCGGAAGCCAATCAGACAACCTGGCAAATGAATGTACAACCACCCACTGTGAGAAGTACCATGACTAGGTATGACAAGGAAACTGGTCTGGTGGGAGACGAGGGGGGAAGGCCTCCCTAAGGAAATCACATTTGTGTAGCAGCCTTCGAAGAACAAAAGGATGGATTCTGGAGAGGGCATGGGGAAAATGCTGGGGAAGCAAGAGGAACAGATGTGCAAAGGTCCTGTGGCACAGCAGTGAGTCAGGGCTGAGGAACTGCAGAAGCCATCATGGCTGCAGGACAGAGAGCACAGGGAAGAAAGATGGTAGATGAGGTTGTGAGGCTGTGGAGGAGGAAGGCAGGGGCCAGGTCTTGAACTGTCAGCAGGAGTTTGGTTACTGATGAGAGCAGAAGAAAGCTGTGGAAGGGCTTTAATCAGGGGAATGAGCCTGCATTTTGGAAAGGTCCCTCCAGCTTCCTGGTGGAGAATGGACTGGAAGGAGACAAGAGTGAAGCAGAAGGGTTCAGAGGCCATAGCAGCACCCAGGGGAGAGCTCTGGGAGGTCTGCACCAGGCAGAGGTGGAGATGGAGAGAAGGGGTGGACTTGAGGTCAGCGGGAGAGGAAACATCGTCAGCATTGTCTATAAGGGAGAGGGGGGTGTCAAGGGTGAAGTGCAGAGTGGGGCTGGTGCTGAATGGGGGGCATTTGCTGAGGAGGGGGCACAGGGAGAGACTCAGATCATGGGTTCATGAGGTCCGTTTGGACGGTTGGTTTGAGATGTCCTTGAGAGGTACGTGTGGAGATGACAAGGCTCTGGAATGCAGAGGAGGGGTTGGTGGGAGAAAGGAATCAGAGTGGCGGCTCAGTGCAGACAGTGTGGGATGACCCAGGCTGACTGCAGCGAGAGGAGAGGCACGGGCTCGGGCCTGGGCTTGAGGAGCTCAGAAGTGCACCCGTGAAAGACACAGAGGGTCATGGGAAAACCAGGAGAGGGTGTTGTCCCAGAGGCAAAGGGACAGAGAGTTACAAGGAGGGAGGGTCAGACTCCGGAGAAGCCAACTGGGATGGGACAGAAAAAGGTCCACTAGCTTCAGCAACGTGGAGGCCATTGGTGGACTTGGCAGATGAGTTCTAGGAGGTAATGCCGACAGTAGAAGCTGATTGGAGTGGGTTGGGGTGGGGGGAAGAAAGGGGACATAGAGAGGAGGGGCACTTGATGCGAGGGGAAAGATGGAAAGACACTCTCAGGCTGGATGAGATTAATTATGGCAAATATCACAGGGAAGGATTCAGTTGAGAGAAGGCATCTGATGATGTGGAGGAGAGGGACCTCTGAGAAGCTGGGATAGTGGAGTGATGGAAGGGTTGGCAGGCGGGAGAGGCTGGTGTTTGTGCTCCCCGGACAGAATGAGGTTAGGATCAGAGAACAGGAAGCCTGGCTTTAATGTGGAAGAATTCAGGATGATGACGAGCCCCAGAGAGTGACCAGGGGTGAGAGCAGCTGAGAGGGCAAGGGGTAGCGAGGTCATCTTCTTGGATAATGGAATCACATAAGATTGAGCAACATCTGGATGAGAAGACCATGAGCCATGGCACGGGAGGAATGAGGTGGAGCGCAGCCCCAGGCGGGAGGAGGCAGGACACCAGGTGGCTCCAGTCTCCGAGGAGGGAGGGGTCTTCCGGGAGAAAGACGGTCCAGAGCAAAATGGGGAGCCAGACTACCAACCTCCTCTCGGTGGGAAGCAACGGCACCCCTCGGGAGTCCTTAGGGAAGCGGTGTCCACAGGGAGAGCCACTTTAGAAGAGGAGGACCCAGGCTGAGGAGGGGCGAAAAGTGGGTCAGTGACCAAGAAGGATGGAGATCTCCCAGGTTTGTGCAGAAGATGGATGGGTCTGGGTACTGCCTGGCAAAACCAGGAATGAGAGGTATTGCAGGTTCATTTCTCATGGTTAATCTCTGAACAGGGTGGATCCTGGGCTGAACGGACACTGGCCTGGGAGAAGCCACACAGCAACCTCCTAAGTCAGGAACTCTTGTTCCCATTTGACAAGTAAGGAAATGGAGGCGCAGTCATAGAGAGGTTAAGTAATTTACTCAAGGTCAGGGAGCATAACCACTTATTACTAAGTGATTATGATTAAGTGCAAACCTTAGAGCAGTTTTGAATGCTGTCGGTCTGACTCCTAAGTAGATGCTCTTGTCCACTCTGCCTGTAACAGGTACAGTAGGACTGACTCCCTCCAAAAAAACAAAGCAGCTCCTTTCCCCACCCCCACCTTAAGAAGGAGACCAGCACTGTGTCCTCCCCCACCAACTTTGGTGTTTCTGGCCTATGGAAGGCCATTTTACCCCAGGCCTTTGGCCTGCTGCCTTCAGAGCCAGACCCTGAGCACGGAAGACACATCAGTGCCCAGTGGTTGGAGAGCACTGAGTAGAAGAGAAGTGAGGGTCACCATGGTGGCCCTCAGAATGAGGTACCAGGCCCTGCTCCTCCCCTTGGTTTCTCAGACCCCACACAAGCCCCCCAGGAGGGATCATGGCTGAAACTGAGTTTCTTGCCAGTCCTGGTGAAAAGACGAGAGGAGTAAGAGCCAGATGTAAGGTGATTCAGTAAAACAAAGGATCGTGGGGGCTCTTGGATCCGGCTTGCCTGCCCCACTGAGCTCTGAGCTCCTGGAGGCTGCGGGCTTAGCAACTCTTGAATCCCTCCCAGAGGAGCCTAGCACTCTGTCCACAGCAGCCAGTCAGTATTTGTGAATTAAATCTGGGGCCCAGGGTGCGAGCTCAGAGCTGTGGAGCCAGATCCCCTGACTCTGAATCGCAGCCCCACTCCGCTAGCTTTGTGACTTTGAGCATGCCATTTAACCTCTCTGAACCTCACCTATAAAGAGGGAGCAGGGCCAAGGGCTTTGCACTTGATCTAACGCTCTGCTGCTCCCGTTTTGACATTCTTAACCCAATTTTGAACAAGGGGCCCCCACGTTTGCATTTTGCACAAATTATGTAGCCATTCCTCAGTGGGAGTAATATTATCTACCTCAGAACATTGATGCAAGGATTAAATGAAATAATCTGTCTGAAGTGCTTAGCACGTAACGAGTGCGCAAGGGAACAATTGTCTATTGTCCCTTGCTATTAGAGCATCCCCCGCGCCGATGTGTGATAAATGGTTGAATGAATGAGAGTCTGGGGAGCATGTGGAAGCGAAGGTGCCAGGCTGAGGGTGCTGTACAGGAAGTGGGAGCATTTTTGTGCCCCACATTGTGGAGCAGTCGTTCCCACGGCAGCCGGTGATTCGTGCTGTGGTCCGGGCCTGGCCGCCACGCCCGGCAAAAAGTCCACTTGGTGAGACCTGAGGACGTGGGTTCCAGTCTTTATTACGAGGCGTGGTCTCGGCCCCAGTGAAGTCGTCAGTGGGATGCGGAGGCCGGCGAGCAGTATCTGCGCCGGCCTCGGGGCGGAGTCTCAGCCTCCCTTCCTTCCCGGGGTGGGTCCTGGCGTGGCAGCCCCGCCCCACTCACGTCAGGGGGCGTGGCCCAGCGCCGTCCACGTGGGGCGGGGCCTCACGCGCACGCGCCGGCCCGCCGGAGGCGGGGGTTGTTGCTCAGAGGAAAGGGTTGGTGCTGGCCTGCGGGGGTTGGTTGAGCAGCGCGGCGGAGCCTGAGATGGGCAGCAGAGGCTGCGGCAGGCTCCCAGGGGACGGCGGCGTGAAAGCGCGCGCTTGGGGGAAGACGCTGACCGAGGCGGGGAGGGTCACGCTGGCCGGCACGCTGCTAAGCGGGAGGGGCAGGGAGGCGCTGTAGGTCATGGAGCCGCCGACCGGCCCACCGGCCGCCAGGCCCAGCGCTGGCGACCCGGTGCGCATCTGGTTCAGGGTCGGCCTGCCCTGGTCGCCCCCGCCGAACGGGTTGGTGGGGGATGGAGTGCTGAAACCTGCGGAACGAGATTGGGTTGGGGGACTTGGAGCGGGCCAGGGCCACATAGCCCTAAGTGGGGAAGGGGCAAGGTGGCCAGATCTGGGGTCTTAGAAATAGGGAAGAGCTAAGATTTTAGGGCAGGGTCTGGGCTGTAAAGGAAGAGACGGAGAGAGAGCAGGGGACCCCAGTGTTGAGACCCAGCAGGGACGAGGGGGTGTCCTACCTGTTAGGAAGGGGTTCCGGGTCTTTGCAGCCTGGGGCGCCTTGACTAATGAGTCAAGGTTGACCAAGGAGGAGGCCGAGGGCCCCAGGAAGGACTCAGGAGTCCGGCGCGCTGGGGTGTCCTTGCTGGGCTGGGTTAGTGCTTCCCCCAGCACATCCAGGTCAAAGGCATCTGGCTCCTTTGTGCCATTTTGCTTGGAACTGGGGTCGGGGTCTCCAAACAGGTCCAGCTCTGGAATAGAAATGATAAAGCTCACTGGTAGGGAGACTGAGTGGTCTCTCTGAGAGGAAGAAGGCAGAGTCGGGGTGGGCCCCTCCTTCCCCAGAGCTGCACATTCCCTGACTCCTGCTTACCCACAGGACTGCTGGGCTTCCCGGAGGGCAGGGCCTGGGCACACTCTAGCCCCTCCTTGGTCTCTGTGGATACTGGAGGCTTGGCAAATGGGTCAAAGGTCGAGGCACCGTCCAGCACTAGCCAAGGAGGAAAAGGGAGATGAGATGGGTTGGCAAAAGGGCAGGCACTGGGCTGATCCCTTTCCAGGCAAGCTGCCCTCTTAACACAGGATCTCTTGCCCCTTGGCACTGGAGGTAAGGGGACCCAGCATCCCCTCAGCCACACCCCCTGGCCCTCCACTTACCAGGTGTGTTGGAGGTCTCCACCAACGCCCCCCAGGGGTCGGCCCCAGTGTTGAGGAGTTTGTGGCGGGGGGAGTTCTGTGCCCAGGAGTCTGTGGGGGGTGGTCCAGCAGGCGGCACTGGGGTCCGGCCCCAGGGCTCAGAGGAGGAGAGCATAGGGGGCAAGTTCCAGGGTTGGCTCTGGGACAGGATGCTTCCTGAGCGGACTGGAGACCAGGGGTCTGCTGAAGGCCCCCAGGACGAGCCACTGGGCTCTGTGCTGGGCCTGAGACCTGAAATGGGGACAGCACAGATGTGACCCCAGGCTCACTCAAATCCCCAGTCCAGGGCCTTCCCAGTTACCCAGAGCAATGTGGGAGGCAGACTCATTTCATAGATGGGATGCTGACTCAGGACTACCCAGCAAGCTGGAGCCCATATTCAGCAACTTATTCCAGGATTCTGCACCCCCAGGGCATAGGCAGCTCAGGCCACATTCCCAGTCAGGGACAGGCTGGGCCAGGAAACCCAGGGTGACCAGAAGCAACAAGAGAACGTTTCTGAGTTTCCCATGAGCTGAGTTCCTCGGATGTGCCCCCTCCCTCACTACAACCCCAAGACACAGAGGAAACTGAGGCTCAGAGAGGTGCAGTGCTTGCCCAGTGGCCCTCACCTATGGGAAGGGGATGCCAGCAAGTGGCTGGGAAGGAAGGGGCTCTCTGGGGCCAGCCTGGGAGCCCCTTGCAGCCCTGCATGCCCACCTGGGATGTCCCATGGGTCCGCAGAACAGTGTGTGGAGGGCAGGGCCGGGGCTGGTGCGAAGATATCCACCAAGTCCAGGATGGAGGACTGCTGGGGGCAGAGGCGGCCATGCTCAGGAGAGGGTGGGACCTGGAGGAAGGGCGGGCCCTGACCTGTCATCCTCACTCCAGCTCATTCTCTCCTTTATTCATTCCACAAACATCTATTAATGGTCCCTCGCCTCTGCACAGTGCTTTCCAGTTTGTTTCCTCATCTGTTTAGTGTGTGATCTTCAGAACAACCTGTGCTGTGGGTAGGGAAGATGGTGGGGTGCCCATTTTACAGATATGCCAGCTGGAGCCCAGAGAGGGGAATCAAATTAGCCACATAGCCAGGGAGAGGCAGGGCTGGGACAGAAGGCAGGCCCGCGCGACGCTTTCCTCAGCTGCCCTGCCCCTCGGCCCATCAGTGGTAAGAGACATTTTATGATGAGCCTACTTCTATAAGTCAGTGTCCAAGAAAAATTGGCCACAATGAGCATTGGCAGAAAGGGTACAGAGACACCCCAGGGATAGCACGGACAGCTTTGGAAGGTCGCCTTGCTACCAACAGCTACCCACTCCTCCCTCTTGGAAAGTGTTGTGTATGAGCCCAAGATGTTTTCAGCACCATAGGCCCGAGGCCACCCCCAGTCTTGACCCACCGTATCATATGATCCTAGAGTGTCAGAGCCAGAACCGTCCAACAAGCCCACTGTACGGAGGAGGAAACTGAGGCCAAGACAATGACAGTGCGGCCAAGTCATTAAGTGGCAGCAAATCCAGGAACCTCAGATCAGGATTCTCTGCATCCCACTTTGCCACCAGTTCAGTCATCAGCCCATGCATGACGGGACTTGGGTCTGCTAAACCCCCTCCACCCCTATTTTCATTGAATTAACACTACTTAGTGCTCACTAGATACCAAGCACTGTTCTACACTCTTTACAGATATTTAACGCAACTCATTTCCCAGGCTCTGCCAGCCCCCAGCCACCAGTCCCCTCTACCTGGGTGGTTTTCAGCTTCTCCTCCTCTCTCTCTTCTCTTTCGGGCTCTCTGTCCCGACGACGGTGGGGTCCGGCCCCAGCACCATTCGCCACAGGGGAGTCATCTCCCCGCCAGGACCTCACCTCCTGCAGAAGGAAAGCGTGAGCAGCCCAGGCTGGACTTGAGGGGACCTTGGCTGGAGTCAAGAGTGTAGGGTGGGAGGCGCCGAGAGGTCGGGGGCAGCAGGACCACCACGGGGAGGGGGAAGAGCCTAGTTAGTGCCCGCGTAGCACCTCCACCAGCAGCAGCAGCAGCACAGGAGGCCCGGCCCACTACCTTCTGCTCCTGCCGGCTCAGGTGCAGAGCCAGCTGCAGCTGCAGGTCCTCGTCCCTGTGGGAGGCTGGGGGGACCGGCTGCGAGGGAGGGAGAGAGGGGTGAACTTGGCCCAGTGTTCCCACTCCTGGGCCGAAGGGCAGCATCGCCCTGTGCCGGTAAGGGCAGTGGAGAGAGGAATGCCCACCCTGAGTGGGTGTGGGCAGCCTGCCCCCAGACAGCAGTATGGGTGTGGTCTTCTCCCTGCCCAGATCTGGATCTGAGATGCAGTTTAAAAATCAGGAAGATTCATCCTTCTCTTCTGGGTCCCCTGAGTGCTCTCCAAGCCCTGCTGTGCGAGGCCAGCTGTGTCCTGCCAGGTCTGCCTGGATCCACAGAGGCGATGGCAGAGAGGAGGCTATCAGGGAGGCTGTCCCTGCCCCCCATAAGGACAGCTGATGGGGGGGCAGCATATTTCTGTGTCTCCTAGGAAGGTGTCTGTCAGCACACTCACCCCTTCCCCTCCATGAGGCGATAGCAGGCCCATGAGACAAACGGTACTGCCAACCTACCACACACACACTACCCCTTCCAGGCCCAGCTGGAGAGGACTGGGGGTGGGGAGACAGACCCCAACCCCAGTAACCCAACCCAAGGCACACAGGTGCTGTGCTGTCCTTGGGAGCAGGACTAGGGCTTTGGGGACCAGAGTAGGGGAGCCTAAGAATCAAAGGTGTGGGGCATCCAGGCACCCATCCCTCCTCCAGTTCCCTCCGCCCCTCGGCTGCCCCAGGAGGCGCCTTACCTTCTCAGCCTCCTCGCGGCTCATGGCCAGGGCCAGCTGCAGCTGCAGCTCCTCTTCTCCTGACGTCTGGGGCCGGGCCTGCTCTAGGTCGGAGGTGTAGCGGGGAGATGAGGAGGAGGCTGCAACGACCAACCATCTGTCGTGGCTTCCGTAACCACATAGGCACCCATAGGCTCCCCTGCCCGCCTCTTGCCGGGAAGCTAAGGCTCAGACAGGGAAACTGAGGGGGAAGGGAACAACTGGCAGTCGCGGGCCCCAGAGGGCCAGGCAGTGTGCTCGGCACTTTCTCTAAGGTTTCCATTCCACCCCGATAAAAGAGCCCAATCCCTCCTTTACAGACTCGCCACGGCTCTGAGGGGTGCCTGGCTAGGGTCCTGCAGCAAGACTTGAACCCAGGTCCCCTGACTCAAGTTCCTGGACTCTTACAGCTGCGCCCCACCCAGCTTGGGGTCAAGTGCAGTGGGAGGGGGAGAGGTTCCAGTCACGGTCACAGCTCTCCAGGCTCTCAGCCTACTGTCAAGGAGGGCCATCCTGAGCGCCCCCAGATCAGGAAAGTGCCTCCCTTCGAGATAGGAGAGTTGAGAATGCTCTGCAGCCGCCCCCGTTTCCAAGGGCAGGGCCCTCGAGCGGGGGGATCAAGGAGGATGCCCTTAGCAGCACCACGCGCTGTGTGTCTGTGCACAGGGCCGAGGTCTCCTTTCATTCTCAAATTGAACAACTGAGGCAAACAAAATTATCCCTACTTTACAGACGAGGAAACTGAGGTCCAGAGAGCTGGTTGTCTAGGTCACATGGCTTGGAAGGGGCAGAATAAGGACTGCTACTCCAGAGCCTATGCTTCCGCCACCACGCCCCTACCAGACAGCGAATTAACGGTAACAAACCTATAAATAACATCATTGTTCCCGCTGACTTGTCGGGCACCTACTATGTGCGGGCCTTGGGCCTCGCACGTCAACCTCTTTCTCTCACGGAATCCTCACACATCCCTCCGAGGTGGGGATTCTTATCCACAGCTGGGGTCACAGAGCCAGGGTCAGAACTCGGGCTGCCTCTCTGTCCCCAGCCACGCCCTGGGCTCACTCACAGTTGTAGGAGGACGGGGAACCGCGGGCACGGCTGAAGCCCAGCTGCCCGCTGCCGATGCCCGTGCCCTCCAACGCCATGCGTTCCTTGGTCTTGAGGGCGTGGGTTCGCTCCTGCCGGAGGCGCTCCTCGTCCTTGAGCAGGGCCATCACCTGCTTGACCTTCTCGCGCACGTTGACACCCTGGTCCTTGCCGTCGCGGTCGATGTACTGGAAGTCCTTGAGCGTCTGGATGGTGTAGAGGTTCTCCCGGCACTGGTGGGCCACCCGCTCGGAGCCTGTCTTGAGCAGGTAGTCCAGCAGCGTCAGCGCCTTGTACACGTGCCGCCAGTTCTTGCCGCTGTCATTGAGCCGCCGCCACAGCATGCCCATGACCTCGGCAAAGGCCACCGTGTTGAAGGTCAGATCGGCAATCTCCGACATGAGCGAGCTGGGCGGACCCCACGGGTCATTGCTAGTGGCCTCGCGCACCTTGATCTCCGCTTCCGAGTAGTTGTGCACGATGTTCTTCACCTGGCGCCGCAGCGCTGATGTCGTCATGGCTGGGGACTTGGAGATGGGCGGCCCCCGCCCCAGCCGGAGGTGGAGGGCCGAGGAGGGCCACCGTCGTCGTCGTCGAGAGGTCACGGTCTCCAAGGGTGGGCCGCCGTGCTCTCAGCAGGGCGGCTGTGTCCTTGGCTTCCACATGGGTCTGAGGAAGAGAGGGCCTGGAACTTAGGAGCAATGGGCCACCTTGCTGGCCACTCAGCCAGCGACTAAAGCCCTGGCCAGGGTGTCCCTGCCGCCAGGAACAGCCTTCGGCAGGCACTCATTTTGTTTTTTTATTTTACTTATTATTCAGCAGGTACTTGTAACTTTGCATGCTCATTAATCTTTACAATCACACCTACAAAGACATTATTATTATTACCTCCGTTCGAAGATGGGGAAAGTTTGAGAGAAAGATTAAATGACTTGTCCAAGATCACAGAGCTGGTGAATGCGGAACCAGGATTAACCCAGGTAGACACGCTCCACAGTCTTTGCTCTTAGTTTAGGGACACGAAAGTGACCCCCCAGGAATGCCTACTTGTCTTGCTTCTACTTCACTACCTCTGTTTCTGCTGGGATCTGCCTTAAGACCTATCCTTTCCAACTTCTCCATCCTCACTTTGCTCTCTTCTTATACTGTTAATTTTTTTTTTTTTTTTTTGCAGTACGCGGGCCTCTCACTGTTGTGGCCTCTCCTGTTGCGGAGCACAGGCTCCGGACGCGCAGGCTCAGCGGCCATGGCTCACAGGCCCAGCCTCCACAGCATGTGGGATCCTCCCGGACCGGGGCACGAACCCGTGTCCCCTGCATCGGCAGGCGGACTCTCAACCACTGCGCCACCAGGGAAGCCCTATACTGTTAATTTTTGTAGCTTGATCCATTCAACACCAATTTCCTGGGGACTCCTCTGAGCCAGGCTCTATGGCAAGCATAGAGTGCAAGCCTCGGCCCACACACATCCACTTGAGAGGGTGCAGGCAGTCACAGTCCAGCATGGGAGTGCAGAGGAGCACAGGAGTACCCAAGCTAGGAAAATCAGGAGAGCCTTCCCAGAGGAGGTGACGGCTGAGCTGATCCGAGATTCGAAGTGAAGAGTGAGGAGGAGTGAGGCAGCAAGGCAAGGAAGGAGCATCTGGGGGAGGCTGCCTCCCAAAGAGGACCCATTGTACACGCCAGAGCACCGAGGCCAGAGAGGGCTATGGCGCGCCCATAGTCACACAGTGTGTAGGTGGCAGAGCCGGGACTAACAACCTAGGTGTCCAGAATACGAATCCAATGGATTCATCTGATTGCTTTATTGCCTCAGTCCCACCTTCTCAGCCAGAATGAAAACTCCCTGAGGGCAAGGCCAGTCTGGGCTCCCCAAACCCCCAAGGCCCTGGGCACGTGGTAGACCTCTGATCTCCCAGCTGAGGGAAGATTAGAGCCAGCCCACAGCCTCAGGACCAGGCCATCAGCTAAAAGCACACCCAGGCCCAAGACAGAGAAAGGTGCTCCCAGGGCCCTACCAGAAACCAAAACCCGAATCCCCCTGCCACCACCATTCCTCTGGTGTGGAGACACACACACACACACACACACACACACACACACACACACACACACACACACACACACACACACACACACACACACACACACACACACACACACACACACACTTGCTGGACCTGGCCTCCACCCAAACCCCCCACCAACAGCAACCATGGAGACTGCACCTCTCAGCTCTACCCTAGGACCCAGCAGGAGTCAGAAAGAGCCTGTCGACCCCCGCCCCCCATCTCAACTCTCCCTCCAGCCAGCCCTGCTAACCTGGGCTCAGTTCAAAGCCTTGGAAGTTTTCATCAGGGCCCGCGTGCCTGGGAGAGCTTGGACCCAGAGGGTAGGACCTTGTGGGGGCACAGACGGGATGGAGAGTGCTGGCTGAAAGCGGGCTTACCTTCTCTCTGCTGCCTTTCTGTCCCGGCAGTGGCGGGCCTTCTGTGGGATGCCACAGCCAGCACTTGTTTAACGCCTGCCCTCTCCCTCACTAGTGACTCAGACCTGTCTTTACCTCCCCAGCCTGTGGGCTGGCGGGTGGCAAGAGTCAAGGTGAGAAATAATTGTGCCCTAGAGCCCACCGAGCGCAAGCCCCTCCCAGCACTGGCCACTGAAACCAGCAGAACTAGTCGGGCATCCTGACTCCACCAGGAGCCCTACCAGGGCCGCCCTGGCCCTCCTAACCGGCCGGCATAGTAGAAGGGGGCCCTCAGTGTGGGCCCTGAGGCTCTGCCTGAACTTTCTCCTAGAAGGTGGGAATGGAGGAGGCTTCTCCACACGCCTCGGACTGAGCTGAGGGAAGGGAGGGGTCAGAGACACCGGGACGCCCCGCCCCCACTGAAGTGTAAGGGGACCAGGTAGGGAGGAAGAGAGGGCAGGGTGAGGCCAAGGGAGCACCGAGGGGAGGGAGAAGGAGAGGAAGGAACGCGGGAGGGGGTGGCCGGGAGAGCTGCCAGCGGTGTTATAAGCAAAGGGTTTTATCGAACACAATATGCCCAGAAATAAAAGGGAGTGAAACAGAAACCCAGCAGCCGATAAGGCGGCAGTGGCAGCGGCGGCAGCCGGGCAGCCGGGTATGGAATTACTGCAGTGACCTTGAGCCAGACCCTGTCAGGTGGAGGGAAGGACACTGAGAAGGCCAGGCCGAGAGGCCAATTCAGAGATGGGGAAGAGGGTGGGGGAGGCGGGAGGCAGGAGGGTACGGGCTGGGGGATGGGAGAAGGGCCAGCAGGGGGCGGGGCAGGCCATGGCGGCAAGAGCATCCGCTCTCTCCGATGTTTGGGGTACCAAGAAGCGCTTTACAAGGGTCGGGAGACTGCTCTTCTCAGGGCCCACAGCGCTGGCGGACCTGTCAGGACTAAGGCAGCAGATGGCATTCCCAGAGCGGGGATTCGGGGAGACGGAGGAACCCAGATATGTTAAGTCGCGTGCATGCGTTTACCCAGAGACTGTGCCCCCATGGGCCCGCACCCCTTCCCATCCTCTGCTAAGGCGGATCTAGTGCCAGGCCCTTCCCCCCATCAGGTCCAGCTTGGGCAGTGGGGGGAGTGGCAGTGCGCTAACTCTTGCTGCAGGAGGGACAAGAGGAGTGACCCTAACTCTAAGCTTAAGTCAGCCCAAAGGTGGATGTGTCTTGGGGGCACTGGAGTCGGGTGGGGGCTGTCCTGAGGCTACAGGAGCAACAGTGACTGAGGAGGAGCGGGCAGGAGTCTGTGCGGAATGCCACCAAAGATGCTAGTCCCAGGATGGGGAGCGAGCCCTAGGAGGCCCCCTTCTTGGGGGCTGTAGGGAGGGAGGGGCGGCAGGCAAGATGCCTCCAGGTTCCTCTGTGACCCTGCCCTCCTCGCCCTTCTCCCGGGGACCTGGAAGGGAGACTAAGCCCCAAGCCTTTCATGCCAGGCACCACAGCTGATGACGGGAGCTTACCTCCAGTGCAGGCTCCCTTGGCCCCAGCCCCGGGACCACGAGCAGCCTCTGCAGTGACCCTCCGACCTGCGCAGCAGGGGGATGGTACAGCCTCGGGAGTATCCCCAGAGCCATCCACCACGGGCCCTCGTCCTGGAGACCAACCCTCTCCCAGGAGGCACAGACCCCTCGGAAGGGCGGCTCAGGGTCCCCAGAATGGGCGGCTGCTCTGCCTCCTGCCTGCTTGTCTTCTGGACGCCAGACAGCACTCAGGAGGAAAGTTGCTCAGCTGGCCAGGCAGGTCTGCCTCAGCAGTAACAGGACACAGGAGGAAGTGCAGGGCACGTTAACCCCTTCCTGCTGGCCAGACAGGCAGCACCCTCAGAGGTGGGAGGCCTGCCTGCTGGCTGTCCCCAGGAGGTGCAGCTCTGGAGCCAGTGCTGGTGACCCACTCCCACTCTGCGGTGAGTTAACCCTTCCTCTGCCTCCTCAGGGGAAATGAAGGGTGGGGAGGGGAGGCTCCAACACTCACCCCACCCCTATATTCCTCCTCTGAGCCACGACCACCATTCCCTGGGGCTGGCCCTTTGGTGGAGTACTGCCTTGTGTGGGTTTCCATCTGGTCCCCTCAGCAACCCTGAAGGGTGCATCAGGACTTCAGGCGCAGCGCCCTCTCTGCATCTCTGACACGGGATCAGATCGGAATGCCCTGCTCTCCCCAAACCTCCTCCCATGTGTCAACTGGAGGATGCTTGAGGCCCATGAGGTCCTTATCAGAAGCACCAAATGCAGAACCAAGTGGGTAGGAGACTGTAGCCACTCTTCAGGTCTCCCCCTCTCCCTTCTGCTGCATCAGCATTTAAGGCCCATAAGCCCACCGTTAGCAAAGTTGTTCTTCAAACTCTGGGAGCCTGGGGCCCACTCTGTACAGGCAGCCTGGCCCAGAATGATTATTACTGACAGAGGAGAATTTATGGTGCTGAGTCTGAGCTGACAGCATGTTTCTTTGCAAGAGTCATCTCTCATCCACTTCATATTTCTCTGAGCAAGGGAGGGAGCAGAAAGTCCAGAGGCTGTTTTTAAGGTAGAAAAAAATGGCTCAAAGAGGCCAGGTGGCTCGGCATGGGGAGGGGGATAAGCAGGCTAGAATCCAGAATAATTTCTGGCTGACGACAAAGGGATCTGGCCTTTAGGGTTTAAGGGTGTGGTAGCATGATCCTCAGGGACTGGGACGAGGCCCTTGGACCCAGTGGAAGTGTGAGGACCTCAGGGACCCAGGTCCCATGGTGTCTAGTTCCCCTCCTAGTCACACACTGTGTCATTCTTGGTGATGACACTTTGGGAAGACCTGGCTCCGGGAAGATGACCCCAAAAGTGTAGGTCAACAAAGGCCAGAGGCAGGGGCTACGAGGGGTGATGCTCTCTGTCCTGTCACCTGCTTCATTCCTTGTCCTGCTGCCAACTTGCTCTTCCACTCCTCATCCCACATATCACCTCCCCAGCTGTGTTTCTCTCTCCTCCTGTTGGATGGCTCCAGGAATGGGGAGGAGGGGAATCCAAGGGCAGGTGGGACATGGGAGGACCAGGACCTGACTTCATCAAGATCTGACATTCAAGGGCTTCCCTGGTGGCGCAGTGGTTGAGAGTCCGCCTGCTGATGCAGGGGACACGGGTTTGTGCCCCGGTCTGGGAGGATCCTACATGCCGCGGAGCGGCTGGGCCCGTGAGCCATGGCCGCTGAGCCTGCGCGTCCGGAGCCTGTGCTCCGCAACGGGAGAGGCCCGCGTACCGCAAAGAAAAGAAAAAAAAAAAAGATCTGACATTCAAGACATGGAGGCATAAGGGAAGTGGTAGGAACCTAAAGGTTCTTTATTGATTTGTTTTTTAAGCAGTTTCGCAGAAGGCAGCTCAGGCATGCAAGTCAGGTGCAGAGACGCAAAGGCTCCTTGACATTCTCTTTGGGGCTGAGCTCATCAGCCAGGACCAGTAGGTCGGTCACCAGGGCATCCAGCAGCCCATAGACCTGGAAGAATGGGATGAACATCACAGGCAAAGGTTCACTCCCTGGAAAGCACCTGCACGAGGGAGCATCCCCCATGCTGCGAGATGGATGGACACATCTATACAAGAGGGACAGCTGGAGAGGGGGACAACTCAAGTTGTGTAGATAAAACTAAATTTTCTGTAGGACTTTTGTTTTTGCGAATAGATTTTTTTTTTTTGGATGCGTTGGGTCTTCATTGCTGCACATGGGCTTTCCCTAGTTGCGGCGAGCAGGGGCTACTCTTTGTTGCAGTGCATGGGCTTCTCATTGCGGTGGCTTCTCTTGTTGCAGAGCATGGGCTCTAGGTGCACAGTTTTCAGTAGGTGCAGCACATGGGCTCAGTAGTTGCAGCACGCGGGCCCTAGAGCATATGGGCTTCAGTAGTTGCGGCACGTGGGCTCAGTAATTGTGGCTCGCGGGCTCTAGAGTGCATGCTCAGTAGTGTGGCACACGGGCTTAGTTGCTTCGCGGCATGTGGGATCTTACCAGACCAGGGATCGAACCCGTGTCCCCTGCATTAGCAGGTGGATTCTTAACCACTGTGCCACCAGGGAAGTCCCAGTTTTATTTTTTGAACCAGTCTGGGGCAGTAATCCTGCACTGCCCCTTGGACATATGGGGACATTAGAGCCTAGAGTGGTTAAAGGGGCAATTCCAGGGAGGCCCAGGGAGCAGTGCCCATTTAGTCCCTTGAGGTGACCCAGTTCTACCCTGGCCTCCTGGAGACCAACTTTCCTTCCAGTAAGATCACAGATCCACGTACTGAAATGTCTCCAAGACTGTACCCTGTGGTGGAGCTGGACCACACAAGCCTCAGCAAGTTGATTCTTAATTTCAAAAAGCCAAGCAAGAGACTACCCCACGGGTCCTCAGAGCCCTATGATTACTTTCTAGACCCCATGGAAATCCACACATCTCAGTGATGTCACCAACAGCAAATGGAGCTTCTGATTAAATGTGATCTGAGCGTTAGCGCAATGCACAATACAATCTCGGCTGCCCAGCTGTCCACACCAGAGGAAGACAAAGCATTGCCATTAGACTCCTTGATATATCAAACATGGCTTTGTGGAGCTCCCCTCCCAAACCAACAACAATGACAAAGAACAGAACACAACACGTAGGTGAATCCCTAAGGACCTCCTGCTTAAGAACACATTTTATAAAGTCTCTCCAGCGTTTCAAAACCCTTACACTTGCTGGAAATGCACTCTACATGGTGGTCACCCAAGGAACACATCTCCCAGACGCACCTAACAGAGAAGAAGTGGGAGCAGCAGAAAGGAAAAGGCTTCTGCTCTGTCCCCCCTAGAATCTATTTCCAAATGGCAGCCGGAGTGATCTTCTAAAGCATGAGTCGGACCACATCACTCCTCAGTTCAAAACACTGTGTCCTCACAGTGGCCTACCAAGCCCCACATGACCCGCTCCCTCTTGGTGGACCCTCTGCCCTTCTGTCCTCCTGGCTCACTCCCTCTTCTGCTCACAGCACTCTTCCTAGATGCCAACATGGCCACACTTCCCTTCCCTTCAAGTCTTTGTTTGATGTCACCTTCCAATGAGGCCCACCTACCCCCACCCGGGGCTTCCCCATCCCCCAGCCCTGGTCTCTCTCTTTTTCCCATAGTGCTCATCACCTAACATACCAGAGGTGTTACTTATTCATGAGGTCTGTCTTGAACACTAGGATGCCCTTCACAAGGGCAGCTCTGCTTCCATCACAGTGCAGTAGGCCCTTACTGTTTGTGGGATAAACAGAATGAATGAGGGAGCCAGGGAGTGGAGGAAGGTATGCAGGGCAGGTGTGAGTGAGGGGAGGGCTGAGTGCCAGGCTCTTGCCCTCACCTCAGTATGCAGCCTCTGGGTGTATTTCTCCATGACCAGGGGATCTATGGGTTCCTGAGCCGGGATGATGATGTCAGGGACAGGGTCTTCCAAGGGAAGCCTGTCCCGACTTGTAGATTTCATCGGTTTCTTGTCATCCTTTGCTTTGTGCTTCTTGCTGTTTAAATGGTCCTGCTTGGAGAGACAGAGACATGCCCGGCCTTCAGTAGCTCCTGGGGGAGGTCCAGGACTTTCTCAAGAGCAGCTTAGTGGGGAGCAGGGGCATCATGCTGGCGTGACTGCCCACCTTCCGCAGCCCCTCGTATCCCTTCCCCAGCCCACGCCCCCAGGCCCAGACGACGTGCTACCTGCCTCTTTCCCAGGTGGCAGCTTGGCTCCTTTTTTATCATCTTTGTCTTTGATTCCCAACTGCTTCTTTTCTTGAGATGGCCCTTTCCGGTCCTCCTTCCCCACTCTCCCGGAAGTCACCTTCACTTCTGTGACAGGAGGTGACTTTCGATCTGAGGAAGGTGAACGGAAGTCAAATGGCCTGTGGCCTAGCTGCCCCCACAGGCAGGAACTGGGAGAGCAACGGGCCCTGGGCCAGCAGTGCTCTAGCTGTTTGAGAGAATCCCCACAGACTGGGAGCAAGGCCCTGGTTCAGGAGCATGACCTTGTGGAACAGGACTGTAGGCCAGGGGTGAGAGGCCCAGGCGCCGGTCCCAGCTCCACCCTTTCCCCACCTACGGGACGGCAAGTCATCTTGCCTTTCTGGGACTCCACCTGTAAAACGTGGGGACTGAACTAAGGTGATCGTTAGGGTTGTTTCTAGGTCCCAAATTCTGGCAGCTGATAAAAAGGTAGCAGGAGGCCTACCCCATGGGCCAACCTAACGAAGGTTCCACCGGAAGCGTACAAATGGCTGAGGCGCCACCGCCGCCCGGGCAGAGGGATGGGAAAGACTACACGGAGGTGCGGCTGCACAGTGTCTGACCTTGCGCTTCTGGCATGTGCAGGTAGATGGTCTCCTTCTCAGGCAGGCCCAGCAGAGCCCTCAGCCACAGGGAATGGCTCACCAGGCTGTCAATCACATCTCGCCACAGCTGCAAACTAGAGAGCAAGATATATTGGAGAAAAGCCATCGTCCCTCATTCGCCCTTGAACCCGTAGAGGCTTGGTCCTTCCCTTCCAAGGCACTGGTGCCAGGAACTGCCACCGAAGCACCATGCCTCTGTCCAGCCAGCACCCTCACTGGCACCCATGCAAGTGCTGGGATGGCGATCTGGCTTCCCTCGGGAGGCAGCCAAGAAAAAGTGGCCCAAGGATAAGGTTAGATCAGCCTTGAACGAACTCCATCTTGAAACCATGGCTAGAACTGGATCCAGTCCCACTGGAGGGGCTAGACTCGCAAAAGACTTCCAGGACAAGGCTCCTGGGGATGTGTTCTGAGGGCCTTGCAAAAGCCCCCCAGGCCTATCCAAGCAAGTTGCAAACAGGCGATGGGAAGGCTGGCGATCAAGTGAGGCTTTTCATGGAATAGGTCCGCTTCTCACTGCCCTCTGCTGTCGCCTCTGCTCTCAAGGAGCATTCCTCTGCTCATTGAGAAGGAACAAGGGAAGAAGGGGGGAAAAGGTCTAGGTGCTTACTCTGCTGTGACTCCTCCCCAGAGGGCAGCTGGCAGAGGGAGAGCAGCTGTAGGGGCTGCTGCAGCAGCTGCCGGACCGTAGCGTGTGTGCAGCATCTTTCAGCAACCCGATCTCAAAGAGAGCTCAGCCCCCTTGAGTCCTGGGACTGCTTGCCCAGAACCCCTGGCCACACGCCGCGAAGGGGAAGGGATGGGAGCAGCCCTCCTGGTGGCGGTACCTACCACATCTGGTACAGGAGGTCGGACTGCAACGGCCGCGGTTCCTGGCACAGCTCCAGGGCCGCTTTGTTGAGCCTGATTAGGGCGTCTTCTCTCTGGTTCTCCTCAGGGAGTGCCACCACTACCTGGCCGGTCAGAGGTACCATGGGCAACCGTTCTGCCCAGGACACCAGGGGCTCCTGTGTCCTCTACTAACAGGTGTAGTGTGGTAAGGGCAGGTGGCCAGGAGGGGATGCAGCCATGGAGAGTCTGTCTGGGTGCCTTCTGTGGGAGCCTGGGCCCTCCCTCAGAAATCTGTACCCATGAACCCCTTTCCAAGGTTTGCCAGGGTCAGAGAAGGAGTCCCTCCTGCACCACAGTGGCCTAGGCACCCGAGATAAAGAGAGATGACCAAGAGATTGCTTTCTCTGGGCCCTTAGAAGGTTGGCTAGGGCCCTTAGAAGGATGCCCCTGAGCTGAGGCAGCTCAGGCCAGAAGCACCGGCACCTGGTGCTTGGGCCCTTCTCCACCAACCCCCCAGGGCTGGGGAGGCACCTTTCTGAAGTCCTCCAGGCAGAGGTTCCACTCTGGTGGGGGAAGGCCGTCCAGCTCCTGGGAGCTCCGGACACTCTGCAGGTCTGGGCTCTCCTCCACCTCCATGATGCTCTTCTGCTGAGAACCCAGACCAGTCTTCTGGGACCCAACAGGATGTCGGGAGTCCCTGAGGGCCTCACTCTCCTGCCGGGGTGGTTGGGGGTCCAACGCTGGGCTCTTAAGGTGCACAGAAGACCCGACCTTCATCGAGGCCGCCTCCCCATAGGCTGACGGGGCCGCAGCAGGCTGGGCCCTGGGGCTGAGGTGCTCTTCCTCGCCCGGCCCGGCCTCCTCAGCCTTGGGGGGCAGGACGGTGTACTGGCACCACAGTCTGTGCAGGTTTTGCACCACTTGGTGCTGGTAATGCAGCTGCAGCAGAGGCAAGAGAAGACACGTGATGGAGAGGCTGCAACATGGGGGACCCAGAGCCCGAGCCAGCCTGCTCCAGCTTCCCGTTCCCTCGAGAGCGCCGATGGAGGAGGCTGGCAGGAACTGCTGGGCCCAGAGGGGCTCCCCACTTCCCTTTCAACCTAAGCATCTCCAACTTAAAGCTTTTTATACATTTGGGCTTCCAAGGAAGATTGAGTTTGAATTAAGACGTTTTTGAAGCTCTGTTATCACCAAGCATCCACTTACACTAGCTAAGTTATCTTGGGCAAATTACTTAAGCTCCCTGGACCTCAGTTTCTCCCATATAAAATGAGGATATAAATAGTACCCATTGGGCTTCCCTGGTGGCGCAGTGGTTGAGAATCTGCCTGCTAATGCAGGGGACACAGGTTCGAGCCCTGGTCTGGGAGGATCCCACATACCGCGGAGCAACTGGGCCCGTGAGCCACAACTACTGAGCCTGCGCGTCTGGAGCCTGTGCTCCACAACAGGAGAGGCCGCGATAGTGAGAGGCCCGCGCACCACGATGAAGAGTGGCCCCCGCTCGCCACAACTAGAGAAAGCCCTCGCACAGAAACAAAGACCCAACACAGCCAAAAATAAATTAAAAAAAAAAAAGTAACAAATGTTCAAGTAAATTGGTGTCTTTAAAAAAAAGAAAAAAATAGTACCCATCTCACAGGACTGCTGTGGAGAAACTGAGTTATTCATGGAGATGCTAAGAACAGGTCCTGGCACATCAAAGGGTTTGCTATTACTTTCTCCCAGGGCACGCACGAGGGGCAGGGGCCAGCGCTGGGCCTGTACCCGAGGATTCCTATGGTGGAACAAGTCCTCCTCGGTGAGATAGGCGTCCACAGGTGACTGTGCACGTTCCGGGGTCAGGATTCCCCTCAGCAGCTCCTGCAGCATGCTCTCCACGACGGTGACTGCTTCGTGGGAAGCCAGCTTGTTCTGAGGAAGGGAAGGTGGTATAAGCGGCACCTCAGGCTTTCAAAACGCACATGACATCCTTGGGGCCGCATGGTTTGGGCCCTGTTGAGAACGTGGCTTGGCCACATGGTCAGTGTCACAGAAATAGTAGAGGGGCATCTCGTGAGAAAGGCTGGTCCTGTAGTCAGCAAGTAAAGCAGACATTACATTTGTCAAAATCACCTTTGTTCACCAAGGGCTGAGCCCCAGCCGAAGTAGCTGGCTTGTGTCGGGGGGCCACGATGAATAAAAAAGCACAGCTTTCTCCAGAATCCCACAAAGCACAGCACCAGATGGCCAGGCCATGAGATGGACTGGGGCCGGCAGACTCCCAGTTCCCGTTGTGTTCGTACTCCTGGGTGCCGGCCCCACTAGTTCAATTGTTCTCTCTGGTTTTGCCTGGTTTTGAAGTCATGCCAGTTAAATGCAATTCCACTGGATAGTACCAGACGACAGTGAACAGATACAGTACCAGCGCAGAGGGCCATGCGTTGTGTTTGTACTCAGATAAGTACTTGCATGCAGCCTGCATCTTAAGGCCCAGTCTCATTTCTTTCTAATGCAGTAGGGCCGAGCGTGGTGAAGCTCAAAGCTGCCCTTTCTCTTGCCTGCCCACCCATCTTTTATATCACAAAGCCCCGAGGAGTGTGTTTTGAGCAAGAGTGTGTTTTTGAAAAATTCACCTCTTGGGCTGTGGGAGAAACAAGATCCCTGCAGGCAGTGCCAGGGAGAACACTAGGTAAGTTAACCTACCTAGTGTCCACAGGGGCCAAGATCCCGGGTCCCTTACCTCCAATAACTTCCTCTCATCCCTAAAGATGTCCTGGGTCAGGGAGACTGCATGGAGATTGACCTGCAGGAGAGCACCTCCTAACAGGGTGGGGTGGGTTCCAAACTCCCAACACTCCCTGAAGATCCCAGCATTCAAAGACTTAAAGAAGAAGGGAAACTTTCTAGTTTCTCCAGGCAGAATCACACCTGAGAGGGACAGAGAAAGAGGTTTTCACCGAGTAGGAGCACTGAGCCCCAAGCCTGCATGTATAAAGTTAACTAAGCCCTGGTTAGGGTGACCAACTGTCCCAGCTTGCGTAGGACTGAGGGCTTTCTTGGGATGTGGGACTTTCATTGCAAAAACCGGGAATGTCCCAGGCAAGAGGGACAGGTGGTCGTCCCAGCCTCAGGCCTGTGCATATGGGTAACTGAACATCTAGAATGCTTCCGCGGCACCCCCCCCCCGTGTTCTGCCTCCCACAGGTGGCTCACTCCCCTGTGTTCTCAAGTGTTCCACCGTTCCCCCAGCTGACAGGAACAGTCAGGCGACAACACACTTCACAGGATGGGAGGGACAGGCGGGAAGAGGGGCTCACACTTGCAAGAGCTGGGCATCAGCTAGACTTTGGCTGCAGGAGGGGTGAGCGGGGCGGCTTCTCCCTGGTACCTTCCCGATTGTTGAAGTAAAACCGCTGCATCCTGTTCCTCTTCAGGTCTTGGAAAGAGTCCAGCTGGGACCTCCTCCGCCAGTCATACCAAATGGCCACTGTGCCATTATTGACCACCGTCAGTTCTGAAGATGCTTTCTCGCCTTCTAGAGTTTCAAAGGTCAAGCGGACAGCAATTCCAACGTGCCTCTGGGGAGAGAAGAGGCATGAGAGATGCCTCTGTGGGAGGTCCTGGCCTAGGGTGACCAACTCAGCCTGGTTTGCCGGGACTCTTCCGGGTTTGGCACTGGAAGTCTCCTGGGCCTGGCCGCTCTCAAACAGCTAGGTATCATACCCCAAGAGTGGCTGTCCCTGCCATCAGCAGTAAGGAGAGGAGATGAAACAGATGTTTACAAACACTTCTGTTCCTTAGCGTCTGAAGACTATTTTAGAACCTTCTTAAAGCCATACCTGTTTGAGGTTTGCTTATTTACATGTTCGGGACTAGGTACAAACTGGGCGGCTTGTGACACTCTCTTTCCAGCCTTGTGACTTTATTCTGGCTCAAGTTAGCGTTGCTGTTACCATTTTCAGACACATACTGAAAGCATGACCCGATAAAAACTCAAACAGGAGACCGTGCAGGCTCCTTGTGACTGCCGCAGTCACCCTGGGACTGCCCCATGAGGGAGGCCCTTCCAGCAGGTGGGTGAGGGTGAAGGCCGTTTTACCTTGTCCTCTGGGTTGCTGCCTCGGATCCAGCAAGCTGGCTGCCCACAGAACAGCAGAGAAGGGCCAAGAATAGGCATAGGGACCACATCAGGGTAATTGGCCAATAAGTCTCTGTAAGAAAAAGCAATGACTTATTCTCCCTGAGTCTGCCACAGTCTTGCCGCGTGGAGCCCACGGAAATGGTTGCCAGAAAAGCTGGAGATGTGCCCGGCTCTGCCCTCCAGTGGAGCATCATCGGCTCCATCCTGCTCCGTTCCTGTAGTGGGAGGTTCTTGGACATAAAGAGACTCTTCATGCAGAGCCGCTCAGCACTGGGAGAGTCTGGAGGGGCCCCATTTATGAGCAAAGGAATGTCTAGGAAATCTCCACTAGGAGTTGGTTGCTGGAAGAGAACAGATGGCAATAGTAAAGCGAGCACAGGTGTTCCTTCGAATGGGCTAGAGGAGGGGGTGACAGCCACTAGCGAGAGGCTGGAATGGGGGCCCCCTGACTTCAGGGAGGGAAGCTTGCCCTACAATACTTGAAGGTGCTGGGGAAGCCACACTCTCCAACCGCTCTCCCTAGGGCCCAGCCCCAACTCACAAGTGCACTGTGTCTTCAGAGGAGCTTTCCTGGCTCCTTTCAAACACTGAATAGTCTTCCACGGTAACAGTGGAGAAAGGCCGCCCTTTGCCCACCACCTCCAGGCCATCAATATCCTCAGAGAGACAGAGAAAGGAAAGGTTAGCTGACTGAAGACAGGCACCACCCTGCGGGGCTTCAGACTAGGCACAGACTACCAACCTGCTGGCTAAAATCCAGCTCCGCCATGATGCTCTGTAGTTCCTTGCGTCGGTAGATCAGAAACAGACTCCGATCCCAGGTGTAGCGGTACCAAGCATCCTTCTGGGCTGGCAATCCTAGAGCAGGGTCCAAGGGCCCTCAGCACAGGCTGCTGCCACGCCCCCTTCCCCAACCACTTTCAAGGGCTCTGAGAGCGCCCATCCCAGCACCGTTTCTGAAAGAGCTGAAAACAGCTTCTCTGTGAGCTGGGCTCCCCTCCTTCTGGTCCCACACCTACTGCCTCAGCAGGCCTGCACAGGACTCCTGCAAAATTAGCTTCCAAACCGTCAAATCTTTGGATTATAATAAAAGTAACAACAGCAGCTACCTTTTATTGAGTGTTTAACAATGGGCCAGAACCTCTTAATACACAGCACGTCTCATTTAACCCTCTCACAACCCCATGAGTATTTTACAGATAGGGAAACTGAGGACCAGAGAGGTTAAATAACTCGCTGGTGTTCACAAACTCAACACAGCTGGGATCTGAACCCAGACAGTCTGGCAGCCTTTAAAGCAGTGCTGCCCATTAGAAATACGATGCAAACCACAAATGCAAGCCATGTATATGTAATTTAAAATTTTCCAGATGCCACGTTTAAAACGATTAAAAAAACACAGATGGAATGAATTTTAATAATACAGTTTAACCCAATATATTAAAAATCTTATTTCAACACGTAATCAATACAAAAATTATTAATAAAATCTATTTTTTCGGGGCTTCCCTGGTGGCGCAGTGGTTGAGAGTCTGCCTGCCGATGCAGGGGACGCGGGTTCGTGCCCCGGTCCGGGAAGATCCCACATGCCGCAGAGCGGCTGGGCCCGTGAGCCATGGCCGCTGAGTCTGCGCGTCCGGAGCCTGTGCTCCACAACGGGAGAGGCCACAACAGTCAGAGGCCCGCGTACCGCAAAAAAAAAAAAAAAAAATCTATTTTTTCGAACTGATCTTCGAAACCCAGTGCAACGCTTACACTTACAGCACATCTCAGTTCAGACCGGCCACATTCCGCTCAGCTGCCACGGTGGCTCAGCTGCAGTAAGGACAGCACCGCCCTAGAGCCCAGGCTTCTGCCTGCTCCTCCCACCACTGCTACCGCGGTCTTACTGAAGAGAGGACTGAACCTCCGCACCAGAGCCCTGATCTTTCCCCCCTAGCCAGTCACATTTACAGCCCGCTCCTCACCCATCTCCACCTGGATGGAGCGGGGCTTCCTGACGTGAGTGATTGGTTCCACGAGGCCACGCTGAGTTTTTGTCTTCGTCATTACCAGGCCCATCATTTCATCTCCCAGGTATTCCGGTTGACTCCAGAACCCACTGGTCAATTCACAGCCCTGGTGATGGAGGACAGATGAGTCAGACCACCTGAGCACCTTGGAGAGAGGCTGGTGGGGAGCCTGGGAAGACAAGAGCTCCACAGACTACAGATGCTCCCTCTGGGGGATTCGCACTGCCCTGCCTGAGAGCAGGAGAGAAGCACCCACTTTCTTATTTTCAGGCTGCCCTGTTGTACGTTTACCTGGCTCCAGCCAGGGCGGGTTGTTCCAGGTACTGACATACCAGAACACAACATGGCACCCTGGGGCGACTGAAAGGTGGAGCCTCAGTTTTTAGGAGACAACACTAAGACGAAGACTATTCTGATAACTTAGTGCCAGTGGTATCTTTCTCCTCAAACTGACTAACAGTGACTACCACGGGCCGAATTACTTACCTGGCCAGTCCGTGAACGATCAGTAATAGGACCAATAATAGAATTTAGTAAAGACCTTGAGGGCTTAACAGTGCTTTGCACTGGATAGATTTTTTTTGTCCCCAGCTGTCCAGACCCCTCCCACAGGGTACCTGGGAACGCTGTCCTTACCTTCCCATCAGGCCGTGCTGGCAGTGTGCGGTCAAGGAGCTCCCGTTCTTCCTGGATCTTCCTGTAGGTCTCCCCCATGTGCATCAGCAGCTCGCCGACTGGCTTCTTCAGCCGTTCTAGCAAGAGAGCCAAGAATGCAGTCCCGCCACCAAATCAGAACAAACAGGGGCCCGAGCTCTCTGCACTGATCGGCTCCAGTCACTGGGCTGATTTCACGACCCACTAAGAGCAAGAAGCACTTGGGAGTACTCAGCACAAACGTGAGCAGCCTGAATCCAGGTTCTGGAGGTGAAGGGAGAGAAAAAACACAGCGGCGGAGCCTTGACGCCATGTGAGGCCAGGCAGGGGCCCTGTCCGCTCTGCTCACCACTGAGGGTTTCCTGCTGCTTCTTCCGAAGGGCTACGTGGCGCTGCCAGTTTTTCAGAAAGTTGTGCTGAAGAGGTGGGGCCCAGGGAGGATGTGCCTTCTCTTCTTTTGGGGCTTCCTGCTTCGGCTCTTCTTTAGCTGAGATGAGGGTCATCAGACAGGGTGGGGTGTGGATCAGCTCAGCCAGCTGAAAAGAGCAACGTTGAGTGTGGAGGGCAGGGGAAGGCACCGAACCGGGGCGGAGCAGACTTCTCCAGGCCTACATCCCTGCTGTCCTCCCGCTCTGCTGAGTCCCTCCTTTCCAGGGCCCCAAGGTAGCAAGTGACAGAAAGCAAATGGCAGAACAAGGGGGGCTTGGAAGCTGCTGTCAGTCCCCTCTCGCCTAGAATGGGAACGCTTGTTCTAAGATTGTGGTCAACGTCCTTTAATGTGTCTGTCCTCCTCACAGCTGGTGTTGACACCCTCACCTGCTGCACGACTGAGTCATTTTTATTGACCCCAGGCCTCTTAGCACCTGACCAATCAGAGGTTCTTTGCCTGGAACCAGAGAATTAAAGAAACTGAAAGACAGACAGACTCTCCATGTGGCCCTGGGAGCTGTGGGGAGCCACCTTCCTGCACCATGTGGACTGAGGAGGAGAGCAGGCCAGTCTTTCGAGAAGGGGAGATAAAGCCGGGGCACAGAGGAGCAGAGGGCAATGGGGGAGCGTGGGCCCAGTGTGACGGGAGCCAGACACACTCTCACCTTGGGGTTCCTCAAGGCACTTCTGTCTCCTTATAGTGAATTCTTGACTTCAGCTGAAGCTAGCCTATGTTGGCTTCATTATTTGGGGAGAAGGGTCACTTATCACCTCAGATTCTGGGGCCCAGAGCCTGGACTCTCTCTGTAACTCCAGTTCTGCTGGACTCTGCCAGGTGGTAAGACCACAACGACATCAGTGACTTCTCTCCCCCAGGCAGCTCTGTACAAACGAACCTGGGTGTTCCCTCGAGCAACTGCAATTCTCTTAAAGTCCTGGAGACTCCCCAAGATGTGGTGGGGCAGGATCTGGTCACTGCCATAGAGGATGTCACCTGGCCCTGGGGGTAAAAAGAAGAGGGGGGAAGGTAAGCTATAGCCAGCTGGTGTAAACAATTCAAGAGGCTACTCTCTGATGAGGACCCGGCATTCTCTCCAGGATGACCCATGAATTCAGATGCCAGAGCCGAGGCTGGGCATACCAGAGTAATCCAGGGGCTTCGTGGCTGCATCTGGAGTAGCAGGATGTGCTACTAAGTGACAGACCTTCTTCCTATGATCCTTGGGTTTGAGTTTACGGATGATAAGTTTCTGGGTAATTGCAGGTTTATCTTCTGTTTCAATAAGGCGAGGAATATGTTGCTAAAAGGAAATAAAACGAGGAGATTCCGCATGAGATCAGGAGGAGGAAAAACACCACCCTTCTCCTCTGTCCTAATTCTTGGTGGAATTCCTGAAGGCGGACAAATCTGTTTCTCTAGATCTCTAGATCTGTCCATATGTTCTGTCGAGGACATGCCTGTGTAACAGCTATGAGGCTTAGTAACATCCTGGGAAAAAAAATAACATCTCATGCCTCCAGATAGTTCAGGTGAGAAGTGGCTGCCTCTCCCAGGGAAAGCAGGGGGCTATCCACATCTGTAACTTTGCTTCTTAAACGCACTGTCCCTCATGTGAAATGGGGATGGTAGCACTTGCCTCTATGGGAAGCGAATGACTTCATTCTCTCTTCCCTGTGGTTCTATATGAATCTTAGAAATGTTAAACAAACAACATGGTAAATTCCTTTAGATGCAAAAGTGAACAGATTTATGTTTGATGGATTTTTCCACGGAATTAGACACTCCCTCTGAGTAGGGAGGCAGTGGACAATGGACATGGTTGAAGTTCTAGACAGCCCAGGTGGCAAGGAGAGGTTCCTGCAGGAAGGGATCCCTGGACTTCATCCTTACCTTCCTCAAGTCTTCCTTCTTAATGGCTAAGGCAAGAATGTCATCTCCTTGTAGGACATTGCTAACAGGTTCAGGTTCTTCCTGAATGGGGGGTGTGGGCTGTTCAGGTACTTTTGCCCGCTTCTTTTCTGAAGAGGAGCAAAGTTCAAGTACTTAAAAATAGATATTAGCCTTCATGGTGGGGGTGCAAAGCTAGCCACCTGGATGGACAGCAGAGGCTGCCAAGGTGGCCTGGGGAGCACTTTGCTGGGGTAACAGGAGTTCTCTCTTGTAGGTCCCCCCCGCCACCACAGTGACCGAGGCTTCTGTAGCTGGAACTGAGATCAGAAGACGTTCCATTCCAGGCTGTGCTACTTATAAGCTGGACAACCTTGGGTACATCACTTAACCTTTTTAACCTTTTGTAAAAAGAGGACGCTGGACTAAAGCAGTGGTTCCCAAATATTCGTCAGGTGTCTGTCTCAGAACCTCCTGGGGGTTTACAAACACAGCTTCCTGGCTCCTGAGCTTCTAACACTCCCTAGGTGGCTCTGATGCACAGTGCTCTGGGACAACTGGATGAGATGCCTTCTTACCCTCCCATCCATTCTTCTGGGTGAAGGCACTGAGCTTCCTAAGACACTGATGAAAATTCAGATGCTCTGGGGAAAGCAGAACGTTTACCACTGACCATTTACTTCACATTCTTCATTTAACAAATACTGTTTAAGCATCTTCTACACGTCAGGCACCGTGCCAGGTTTTGAGGATATAAGGCAAAGTCTTAGGCTTCAAAGAGCACATGCCCATGGGAGACAACACTGTCAAACAGACTGAAGTAGGGTGACTATGGGAGCATCCAGGGGACCCCAGTCTGGTGGGTGGGGTGGTCAGGGAGGGCTTCCTAAGGAGGTAATTAGACTGAGAGCTGAAGGATGAAAAGAGACAACGGAAAGAGAATGGAGAACAGGAATTCCAAAGGGCATAGCATGAAGAGGCCTAGAGGCAAGAGAGAATGGAGCACCTGGCTGGAACTCAAAGCATGTGTTTTTAAACAGCTGGAGTGCAGCGAGGTGGGAGGCAGGAAGCAGCGTCTGGAGAGAAAAGGAGGAGCCATATCACTAAGAGCTTAGTGAGCCACGTGAAGGACTTCAGTTTTTAGCCTATGGACCATGACATGGCAAAGAACGGATTAGGGGGTGCGAGACTGAGCGCAAGATTATCGAGGAGTCTGCTGCGGTGGTGAACTGGTTGGCGGAAGTAGCTCATGGGCCTGGAGGAAAGTGGAGCCATCTGAGACTGTATCTTCCATGCGCCACGCCAGAGCACGGTACGGAGAACGCACGGGGCGGAAGCAAGTTTCTTCCCAACGAGGACACATTCCCTGCCTTCCTTCCACAGAGGTGGGTTAACAGTTTCAAATGCATCTCGTTCCTCTGGCTGGTATCCTCCTGTCTGCTGCCCTCTGGTTCAGAAAGCTTTGATATAAGGCCCTACACAAAATAATCAAGAGAAAACCTAAGCACTGCCTTTAATGACTTTAAGACACAACTTGGTTTTGTCCACTGTTTCTCACAGTATTCTAATTTTTAAGAAGCAATATCATTAAAACATCAACGCAGGTGTTTTGGTTACCAAAATCAAACTATTTTTTAGAAACTGCCCACATACTCAGCGGCAAAAAAAAAAAAAACCCAAGCCAGAATCATTCTAAACATAACTCTAGGGACTTCCCTGGTGGCTCAGTGGTTAAGAATCTGCCTGTCAATGCAGGGGACACAGGTTCGAGCCCTGGTCCGGGAAGATCCTACATGCAGCAAAGCAACTAAGCCCGTGCACCACAACTACTGAGCCTGAGCTCTAGAGCCCGCGAGCCACAGCTAGAGCCCGTGTGCCACAACTACTGAGCCCGTGTGCCACAACTACTGAAGCCCGCGCACCTAGAGCCCGTGCTCCGCAACAAGAGAAGCCACCGCAATGAGAAGCCGGCGAACCACAATGAAGAGTAGCCCCCGCTCGCCGCAACTAGAAAAAGCCCGCGCGCAGCAACAAAGACCCAACGCAGCCATAGACAAATAAATAAATAAAATTTAAAACTAAAATAAAATAAACATAACTCTAAATTTCGCTATCGGCCAGAGTCCACCTCCTCAGCAATGGGGTCAGAGTAAACTCAGGAGCACCTACTAGTCAAGCTACATGGCCCTGTGCACACAAACCCACATGGGGCTAAATGGCTTGACGGCGAGTCCTGGTCCCATCCTCGCCACGTGTGGAGATGCAGACTTAGGTTTTGATCTCTACTTCCCCTCTCCCTTCTACACAGTCACCAAAGTTGGTGGTAGCCCAAGAAAGAATTGGTACTAGCTGAAGGTTCCCTTTTATAGATATTTTGGTATTATTTATATTCTCCAGGAGATTTGCTTCCTCTGTCCGTCACCCTTGCTGGTTCTACATCTTCTCAAGGGATTAAACATCTCCAGATATATGCTTTTTACTGATGGGTGTAATTACACATAATTACCATGTGTAAATTTATAAACCTTCAACATTGCTGAAGACTTCTGAAATAGTCAGTGAAACTCTGGTCTGAGGTTTTTCTAAGATGGTTATATCTTCAATGTAGTGCAATACATGCTCTGCTACTGTATAGTCAGGGGATGGTGCGTTCTAGTTAATATTCATAGAAAGGATATATACATTTTAAACTTCAATTCACCCTAGAGAATGTGAATATTTACTAAGTACTTTCTATGTACTATAAATTACAGAGAAAATGGGATAAAGCATTAAGATAAGGCTCCTTCTCTTGAGGAACTGAAAGATGCAGCAGACACTAACACACACCAATCATAACCTAAGAGCCTAAATTAGTGGCACAGACAATAGCTTTGGTTACACAACAAAGAAGGAACAGATGGATGTATATCATAAAGTTAGGGCTCTAAGGAAAGGTTCAGAAGAGCAGCCACCAGGGTCAGAGGCAGCTTCACCAGTTAAGTTAGACCTTGAAGGACCAGAAGGCCTCGCATAGGCAGAATAGCAAACAGAGGTGTTCCAGGTAAGATCACAATCAGAGCAAAGGTGGAGGCGGGGCTGAGCATGGCATACGTGAGGCATGGTGACACAGAAGGCCTGTAGAGGAGGTGGGGGTGATAGTGGGGATGAGAGGAAAACCAGGGCATCACGGCTTTGTAAACTAAGTCTGAAGCATCTGATCTTCCTCCGTTGGCAAGAAGGAGGTTTGGTTCGGAAGAGTGAGTTGATGAAAGCAGCATTTCAGAGTGACTCATCCTATGAGGGTAAGCCAAGTGGACAGGAGGGGCAGAGACAAGTTGGGGAGGCCAGGCAGGCAGGATGATGCTGTGGGGGTCATTTCAGGGCCTGTGGGAGGTTTCCACAGGTCAAAGTATGTCTCACTACTGAACCTGTACAGGGCCAGCTATTTCCAGTTCTTTGGTCTGGAAACCCAAGGGCACTTCGCCCTTGTCCTGACAGCTGTGAGGGGGTCAGAGACCAGCCCCCCTGCATGAGGCAGTCAGATGACACCTCTGCTGGAGCTAGCCCAGGCAGCTGGAAGCAAGGTGCTCAGGTAGGGTGGGAGGGACAGGGTTGGCAGAAGGGGAGGGGGGAGCTACGGAAGGAGAAGAAACCCTATTTTTTCTGCTTCTTGTTTCATCTAAATGTTATTCTTCATTAGTGTTAATTAAGGTCTTCAGGAAATTCTGACCTCACAGTTGCACCAGGGGAACCAAGGGAGGGGCTGTCCCTACCTGGGCTGAGCTTTAACTGATGGTGGAGAGGGATCTGGTACTGCTGGGAGTCTTCCCAGTTTCTTAGCAACTACAGCAGGGAGAAACCTAGGAGTCAAAGGGCTCAGGTCCCTAAACAGGTTTAAAGTCACAATATTTGCTTGCCTTTTTGCTATAATTCAGAGTTTTTGGAGAAACACAGCGAAAGATTACAGTTGTTGATTAACTTTATTATATTGGGGGGGGAGGAAGTATTGCCTACTACATTAGAAGCTTCCCCCAAGATATTTAGGAGGAAAAAGGTACCTTGCATGCTTCTTTCTTTCGTCACCTTAATGCATGTCCTTAAATGAAGGGCTATTTATTTTTAAATTATTGTTTCTGATTTTATTTTTTTTAATTTTTAAAAAATTTTTACTGAAGTATAGTTGATTTACAATGTTGTGTTAGTTTCAGGTGTACAACACAGTGATTCAGTTATACACACATATATATAAAATTTATTCTTTTTCAGATTCTTTTTCTTTATAGTTTATTACAAAATACTGAGTATAGTTCCCCATACTATACAGTAGATTCAAAGGCTCTTTAACAAACTAAATTTCTTATTAAAAATAAATATGCAATGAAACAAATCTTTCCTTGATTTGTTTACAGCAGAAAGTTCAAATCTGATAAGATCCCCAGAAACTAGGTAAGCAGGAGGCAGTACCTAGGAAAGCCCTTGACTGCCCTTGGGAAAGAAGACCAGCTATTTTTCTCTCTTTCTTTCTTAACTGTTAAAAATTATATCATGAAAGAGCATCTCAATGTAGCCTACATTGGACTTGTATACTATGAAGAAGCATTAAATAAAGGCATTTTCCCAGGCCTCCCAGGGAACCCTACTGTCTCCAGGCCTGCCCCCTCCTCACACTGAGCTCACACCACAATCTTAGGCTGGGTCTCCCCAAGGCCTGCAATGGCATGCCGACTTTCTGACCTAGCATGTAAAGCCAGTTTGTGGTCTGGTCCCTGATCACCTCTGCGGTCCCCTCTGGCTCCTTTCCCCCTTCTCCACACTCACCACCTCTGCCCTGGCCATCAATGTCACAGTTCCATGCCTCAGCTGACGCTGCTACCTAGACTTGGAGAAGCAAATCGCTTTTTTTTTTTTGACTAGCCATAAATGTCATCCTCTTCAGAAAACTATCCCCCCTAACTCCACCATCCAAGGCTTGGGTCAGGTGCTCTGATCCCCCTTAATAGCTATGGGATCCTATATCACAGCCTTTATACTTGATAGGTTTCTCCTCCTCCGTTTCCTGAGGTCTGGGGTCCCACAGTTACCACCGATAGCGTTGTAGCCCAGCACAGTGCCCACACACAGGTATAGGGCACGCCTTGTCCCGTACCCCATTCCCGCGTGATCTTTATCTCCATCCTGGTGTCACCCCCATCCTCCAGGCCCCGTGTCGTGAATCCCAAGAACCCCTGCCCCTGTCTGGTTTTCCTGAGCTCCCAAGGCAGCCAGCGCCAACCTTTCACGCTCTCTGGGGCCTCCAAGAATCTGTTTGTAGGTATTCTAAGGCGGGACTCCTTCTTTAGAGACTTCATGGTGCCGCCCGGGCTGTGAGCGTGGCCCTGCGCCGCCGGGACCCGGAAAAACCGGGCTGTGCCGCAGCTCCCGCGACCCTGCGCGCGCCCGCCCAACAGAGGCCTCCCGGGCGTCCATAGCAACCAGCGCCCCGAGCGGGGACGCGCACCCACCGAACAACTTGGGCGGAGACTGCTTGGAAACCACCTTTCTCATCTTGCCGCGCCCACACGCCAGCCGCCGGCCGCTCTTCTGGCACTGACCCTGAAAACGCCCCAGACCCGGATCGTGACGTCACAGGATGCGCCGCCGGGCGCCGACAAGTCAGTAGCCAGACGGGCGGGGCGGAGCCAGGCGGGGAAGGGGCGGGGGAGGGGCGGGGGAGAGGCGACTCGGGGGCGGGGGAGAGAAACGGAGGAAGCAAGTAGGGGCTCCGCGACCCTCTCGGCCGTTTCCCGCTGCCCCCGACGCCCACCACGGCCTGCAGCCCGGCTCCCGCTGTCCCTCGGCCCCTCCGCACAGCCACCACGGGATCTAGCCTTTCACGCGGTGCGGAAAACCCCTGATTCCCCCCATGGACTTCAGTTGCCCGGTGGCCCCTGCTTGTCCCCTACACGGGCCGGGTGACCTGCCCCGCCCACCAGTTCCCAGACGAGCCAAGCTTTTACCCCGACTTGGGGACTTGGGGCCTTCTCACGCTGTCTGTTTCAGTCCTTGGAGATGCCGCCCTTGACCCCCAATTTAAAGTAGCCTTCTTGGGCTTCCCTGGTGGTGCAGTGGTTAAGAATCCGCCTGACAATGCGGGGCACACGGGTTGGAGTCCTGGTCCCGGAAGATTCCACATGCCGCGGAGCAACTAAGCCCGTGAGCCACAGCTACTTGAGCCCATGTGCCACAGCTAGTGAAGCCCACGCGCTTAGAGCCTGTGCTCTGCAGTAAGAGAAGCCACTGCAATGAGAAGCCCGCGCACCGCAACGAAGAGTAGCCCCCGCTCGCTGCAACTAGAGAAAGCCCACGCCTGGCAACGAAGACCCAATGCAGCCAAAAATAAATAATAAATAAAATAAATATTTAAAAAATCTTAAAACAAAGTAGCCTTCTCTGTTATCTCAACTTTATAAATGCACCCAGTATATTTTTTTCCAGTCCTAACGCATTCTGGAATTATGATGTTTGTTTAAGTGGTTGGCTGCTGTCAAGCTCTCTGAGAGAATATAAACGCTGTGAGAGCAGGGCTGGCTTGTCCTTTGTCCCCATCCCAACTCAAAGTTTAGGACATAGCAGCGGCTCAGAAACTGTGTGCGGAATAATGAAGGGGCTCTAGAGCAGGACAGAACTGGATTCCAATGTCAGCTTTCCCTGTTTCCTAGCTGTGTGTTCTTGGGCCAGTCCCTTGACCTCTCTGAGCTACAGTTTTCTCACATAAAATGGAGGTCATAATGCCTCCCACACAGGGCCACTGTAAGGGTTAACTCAGAGTATGCATTTAAACTACCCAACACAGTACCCTCCATAAACTGTAGGGACGTCTCAGTCAATTCTCAAAATCATGCCAGGGTTGGAGCGATGGTCTGTGTACCCATTTTACAGATGGAAAAACTGAGCTCCACCAAGGAAGAGTATATAGAGTCAGTCGACTAACCAGAAGCACAATTTGAACCTGGTTCTCCCAAGTCCAAGGCCAGGGCTCTTTGGACCCTGTCTCCTGGGACATTTCTGAGCTTTGCTGCAGTATACCCCAGACAGAGGAGGAGCTAGGGAGGATGCCAGTAGGGCTGTTCACTCCCTGGGCTCCCTATGTGTTCTCCACTACTGGGCCTCTCCCAGGGGTATAGCCCCTTCTCCATGCCCCTGTAGACCTTCCCTCTTATGATTGACACATCCTCCACAACCAGCCCCTCCTCTCCTGCTCTCAGTGACCTAGGCACCAACCTCCTTCCACCCTCCAGGGAGTCCCCAGTTCAGTTCACTTTATGAACGTTTACTGAACGTTTATGATACTCCAGGCTGGGGACTGTGTCATCTGGGCCCTCCAGGAAGCAGACACAGATGGAGATAGGAGTGCAAGAGGTTTATTGTGAGGAGAGTGGGGGAGGAAGCAGGACCAGGCCGGGAGAGCCTTAGACTGTGTTGCAGAGCTGACAAAGTCTTGGCCAACCCAGTGTGGACATCTGGGAAAAGAATATTCATTCAGAGGTTGTCAGCTAACTGCCCTCCTTGCAGGAGAACAGCAAGCCCTTTCTTGAAGGGAGATAGGACCAGTTCACATCCATGGCTGCCACTGGAACTCTGAGATATGGAGGAAAGTAAACATTTCCTCTTGTTCTTAGGAGCTTAGGGTCCACTCTAGCCAACAAGACAAACACTCATGAAACTCTTATCCATGCACTCAGCTTCCGGAAGGTCTTGGAACTTTGGGAAGTTACACAGCTTGTGGGTAGCCTGGCTGGGAGTGGGAGAGAGGCCTGGGGGCTGTTCAGGGAGGGTACAGTGTAGGTTAAAGGACAAGGGAAGAAGGGAGCGGGAGAGGGGCGTGGTCAGGCAGGTACATAACCTAGCAGGGCTCTGCCACCAGCCCCTGAGTGACCTTGGGCAGGTGCCTCCCCTTTCTGTGTCTCCATATCACCATTTTCATCATGAAGTTATCGGACCAGATCTGAGCTGGTTAACCTTTTGAGAATCTGATGAAAGCTAGGAAACTTCTCCCCAGAAATGCACATTTGATTTTTTTTAATTGTGGTAAAATACATGTTACATAAAATTCACCATTTTAATGAACACAATTCAGTGTCACTTAGTACAGTCACGATGTCATGTAACCATCACCATTTTCTAATTCCAGAACTTTTTCCTCATCCCAAAAGAAACCCTGTATCCAGTCACTCCCCATTCCTCCCCACCCCTCAGCCCCTGGCAACCACTTATTTACTTTTCTGTCTTTTTTGATTTGCCTGTTCTGGATATAGTTCCTATAAATGGAATGGTACAATATTTGGCCTTTTGTGTCTGACTACTTTTACTAGGTATAATGTAAAGGTTCATCAGTGTTGTGGCACATGTCAGTACTTCATTCCCTTTTATGGTTGGACAACATTTCATTGCACAGGTATACCGTACTTTGTTCATTCATTCATCTGCACATTTGGTTTTGCATATGATTTTGCACTCAGTTCCAGGGATTCCTGAAGTTCACTCGCGTGGCCCTGGCGTGGGGTGGGCTGAGTTCAGAGTGCCTTAGAAAAAGAGTTGGGGCATCTGAAGGTGGGTTTCCAACTCTAATGTATGTGCTCATGGGCTAGGGATTAATCACAGTTTGGGAAAGGCAGGATGTAAGTGCTAGGCGAGCCTTCTTAGGGGAGTAGCATTTGAGGTGGGCCGCTGAAGACAAGAGTTCAACAGGCAGGTCGGGTGGCAGGCACTCCACATGAGGACACAGCAGGAGCCAATCCCAGAGGGGATAAAGCACAAGTTCAGGGGACAGTGTCATTTAGCCACTGCAGTCTCCTCCTAGCACGGCAGCTCTGAGCAATCTCCTCAAGCCCGGAGAGGAGGAGGTGGCTGGTTTGATAGAGGACACGACGTCAATTATTGCTTCCTGTCTCTGCTTATTTCCACGCAGCCAGGTGCCAGGCCTGTGGGCAGCTACTCTTGCAGAGGCTAAACGGCCTCCCTAAATAGAAAGTGTGTTTCTTCCACAGGCTGCATCATCCCTTTCCAGGGACAGCCGCCCTCCCAAAGCCTGAGGCTGCAGCAGTCTGTCTGAAGACCCTTGCATCTAGCTCACCCCCTAGTGCCACCTAGTCCATCCTAAAGCTTCTGTCTTACCTCCACACACACGCCTGTCCCTGTCCCCTATCATCTGCATCGCCCCCCTCCTTACATCTGGCCTTCCCCACACACAGCTGGTTCACTCTCCACATCCGTCTCATTCCCCTTAAAATCTGGCTGCCCCCCACACCACTCCCCTTCTTACTAGAAACTTGCTCAGCTAACATGCAGCAGGAATCTCACATACTTCTTGGCCCTGAAGCCAGGCCACAGCTGGACACTCCCCAGGATGAACCGACTTCAGCTTCAGGAATGATGCTCAGACTCCGGGCACCACCTCCAGGCTCAAATTGCTCTTCTTCCCTTCTGGAGAAGGACACAGGGGAAATGTTTTGGAGGCCACATAGAATAGGGGTTAGGAGCAAGGAGTCTTTTGAGTAAAACATGGGTTTGCATCTCAACATTGCCCCGTCCTAGGCCATCCGTCTCCTCTTCCGGGTGGGACAGTGCTGGTCTCACAGGGCTGCTGTCACCCTCGAATGTCTCATCCTGTTTTGCTATCCTTAGAATCCTTATCCCAATTTCTGTATGGTCTGTCTGTCTGCCCCCACTAAAGCGTAAGGTCCAAGGGAGCAGCAGCCTTGCCTGGCAGATTCAGGGATGTATCCCAGTTCCTGGAGTGGTGTCTGGTACATGCAGGCCATCAGTAGAGGATAGGGATGGGGGAAACCTAGAGAAACGTCAATGGGTTCATGGTAGCTGCCTTCCAATACCTGAGGGACAGGAAGAGAGCCTAGCTCCTCCAGAGCAGCAGCGCTCAAAGGCAAAACCGTAAACCACAGTGACACATCCCTGGGAGGTTTGCAGCACGACTTGCCTAAGAATCAGAGCTCCCTCCTCGTGCGGGAGTCTCATCACAGGCCCTGGGACCATCTGCTTGGGCTGCTGTTAAGGACGTGTCTGAGATGGATGGACATCGAGTTCTGGGGCTCTGGGCTGAGGCTCTCCACCAAAAGGAAGGTTCTCTGCTCAAGACCCCATCCTTTCTCCTTGTCTTGATCAGGAGAAGGCTGCTTGCTAGGGACGGGATCCGGGCCCAGGGAATGGCTCACCTTGGGGCCTTCATCCTCTAGATTGTGGGGGTACCTGCAGAATTGCCCCATTCCACCAGTGAGGACACTGTCCTAGTGGCCCATGGCCTAGAACTGGGGCTGCTGGAGGATGAGGTAGGAGGAGGCTGAATTAAAAGCCCTGGGCCCGAGTTTCTTTCAAGCTGTGCAACCCAGGCCCTATGCCTCCCCCTCTGAGTCTCATCTACTCCCTTGCAGAAGGGGCTCAACAATGTCTTCATTGACTTCCCAGGATCAATGCGAGAAAAAAAAAAAAAAAGTGTGTAAGTACTCTGAAAACTGTACAGATGAAAGGGATTCTAGTTAAGGCCCAGAACCCTCAAACCCACTAGATAATTTCTCTCTTCCACGGTGCAGTAAGCAGGATAATGGCTCCCCAGAGATGTCCACACCCTTATTGCCAGAAGCTGTGGATTTGTCACCTTACAAGGCAAAAAGGACTTTGCAGATGTGATTAAGGATTTTGCGATGGGGAGATTATCGTGAATTATCCAGATAGTCCCAATGGAATCACAAGGGTCCTTCTAAGAGGGAGGCAGGAGGGTCAGAGTCAGAGAAGGAGATGTGATGATGGAAGCAGAGGTCGAAGTGACACGGCCATGAGCCAGGAAAGGCCGCAGCCTTTAGGAGCTGGAAAAGACAAGGAACAGATTCTGTCCTAGAGGCCCCAGAGGAACACAGCTCTGCTCACACCTGATTTTAGCCATTTCAGACTTCTGACCTCCAGAACTATAATAAATTTGTGTTGTTTTAAGCCACTAGGTTTGTGGTAATTTGTTATGGCAACAATAGGAAATTAATATAGACAGAGTCATATAAACACTTGCAAATCTGATACTCCAACTCTTTTTCAATACTCCTTCTCAGTCAATGAAACTTCTGTGGTTACCAAGTTAGCTCAGGACTCCCATGTTTTCATTAAGTAGAGCACCACTTATCCTGAGTTCCATTTTAGCAGAGCGTGCCAAACTTGACACACCCAAGTTAGAACCCCTGCTCAATAATTTTCCAGCTGGGTGACCTTGGGCCAGGTCACCTAACTTCTGGAGTTGTGAGAATTAAAGATGATTCCACTCAAAAACTCTTTCCTTTCACAGAAGTTAAGGGTTGTATCTAGGGTTGCCAGATAAAATACAAAATGCCCGATTAAATTTGAATTTCAGATAAAACAAATAGTTTTTTAGTATAACTATGTTCCATGCAATATTTCGTTGTTATGAACTTATTCATTGTTTTATCTGAAATTCAAATATAACTGGGTGCATTTTTATTTGCTAAATCTGTCAACCTTAGTCTTGTTCCAGGTCACATAGCTTGTAAGCAACAGAGCTAAGCCTCCATCTCAGACCTTTCAAGCCCAAGGTCAGTAAGCGCCCTGCTCCATCACAGGCCTGGCTTTGAGCAGATTAGTTTAGCCACATAGTAGCCTGGATTTTCAACCCAACTGAGGCTTCAAAAACAAAAGAAGTTTGAGCTTTGAAAATTCATTTCATATCTTAAAAATATATAAAGTGATTATGAAATAAAAATTTAAAACAACAAATAAATGCTTATATTTATTATATATGTACATATGTATAAAGTGTGTAAAATCAACACTGAGTATGAAAAATGAAAGAAGAAACTGCATGCCAAAATGCTTTAACGTATATTAAGAATGTGAATATCTCTAACATGCCTTTCAGGACTTTTTTCCTTTTGTCTATGTGGACCAACCCATAAGACCTGTGGAGTTTAAATGGCAACTAACCTTACTGGGGGTTTATCATGGACTGGGCAGCCTTCTAAGCACTTTATGCGTACTGACCTCTGTTTTTAAAAATTGAGATATAATTCACATAAAATTTTATATAACATAAAATTTACCCTTTAAAGTGTACAATTCAGTGGTTTTTACTATATTCACAAGGTTGTGCCACCACCACCACTGTCTAGTTCCAGAACATTTCCATCACCCCAAAAAGAAACCTGTATCCATCAAGAGTCACTCCCCACTCCCTTCTGCCTTCAGCCCCTGGCAAATACTACCCTATTTCTGTCTCTATGGATTTGCCTCTCCTGGACACTTCACAAACAGGAAATCATACAATATGTGGCCTTCCGTGGCTGCTTTCTTTCACGTAGCATAATGTTTTCAAGGTTAAATCCACATAGCACATATCGGTACTTCATCTCTTTTCGTTGCTGTATTGTAATATTTCACTGTATTAATATACCATGCTTTATTTATCCATTTATCAGTTGATGGGCATCTGAGTTGTTTCCACATTGTGACTATTGTGAATAATGCTGCTATGAACATTTATTTGGATATAAGCTTTTGTGTGGACATATTTTTTAACTCTCTTGGGTATATATCTAGGAGTAGGATTGTCGGGTCACATAGTAATTCTATATTTAACTCTTTGAGGAACTGCCAGACTGTTTTCCACAGCAGCTGTATCATTTTGTATTCCCACCAGCAGCGTGTGAGGGTTCCAATTTTTCCACGTACTTGCCAACACTTCTTTTCCTTTTTTAAAATTATAACTACCTTAGTGGGTGTGAAGTGGTATCTCACTGCGGTTTTGATTTGCAGTTCCTTAATGGCTAATAAAGTCGAGCAGCTTTTCATGTGCTTTTTGTCCATTTGTATATCTCCTTTGGAGAAATGTCTATTCAAATCCTTTGCCCATTTTTTAATTGGGTTGTTTGTCTTTTGGTTGTTGAGTTGTAGGAGGTCTTCATATATTCTGGATATTAGACCCTTTTCAGATACACAATTTGCAAATATTTTCTCCCATTCTGCAGTTTTCTTTTCACTTTCTTGATAGTGTCCTTTGACACACAAGATTTTTTAATTTTGATGAAATCTAATTTATATATTTTCTCTGGTTGTTTTAGCTATGTGTCCTAAGTTCTTGAAAGTTTACAATAACCATGTGAGGTAGAGCACTCCCATTTTACAGTTGAGGAAATTGGGGTGTAGAGAGGTGAAGCACCTTGTTCAAGATTAAGCGGCAGGGCTGAACACAAGCGCTCACACTCCGGGACCCGGGTGGGAATCATTCACCGCTCCTGCGCTCAAACTCAATTTAAGGAGTAGGATCCTTAAATTGTCCCTGGACCTTCAGACCTTATTCAAGATTAGGACAGCCTGGGCTTCCCTGGTGGCGCAGTGGTTGAGAGTCCGCCTGCCGATGCAGGGGACACGGGTTCGTGCCCCGGTCCAGGAAGATCCCACATGCCGCAGAGCGGCTAGGCCCGGAGCCTGTGCTCCGCAATGGGAGAGGCCACAACAGTGAGAGGCCCGCTTACCACAAAAAATTTTAAAAATTTAAAAATAAAGAAAGAAAGAAAGAAAGATTAGGACAGTCTGCCTGACAGCTTTCATAGCTCACCTTTTATTGTTCATGAATTCATCTGAAGGGTCAATACAGGGTTGTGGGGGGTGGGACACTGAGGGCAGTGGGGAACAATGGCAGCTTCCCCAGTGATGTAAAGCAGCCTCTGTGAGCCAAGGCCCTGCCCGCCTTGTCTCCCATCATGGCTGCCAAGGCCTCAGACAGGGGATCTGGCCTCTCACTTCGGTCCTAATCAAAATAAGAAAGGTCAGCCAAGAAAGTGAGGCCTGTGTAAGCTGGTAAGGTTCAAGGGCAAGGGCAAGCCCCAAGCTGTGTCAGGGATAGCAGGAATGGAGGTAAGGAGGCCCAAGGTCTTGGAGAGGATGAGGTGCAATGGGCACCAGGAGAGACCTAATCCAGAGGCAGGGGCAAAGGAAAGGCGCACTCTGGTGGGAGTGTCTCCCGGGTGTCAGGGTCTTGGAGGCAGGTAGGGGCAGCCCTACCTGCATAGGTCAGCCACCTGAGGAATGGGGCCATTCCAGTCTGACCTGCTGAGGGAGGGCAAGGAGCACTGGTCTGAGGAGTCACCTAGTGAGGGACATTCCTCCTACTATGGGCGCCACTGCCTGGAGGCTGTCCTGTGGCCCACGCCCACCTGCAAGGTAGCAAGTTCTACACTGGGCCAGGGGGGGAATTTTCCAGAAGCCCAGGGCTACCTACTGACAAGTTTCAGCATCACAAAGAAATGACAGGTCTCTTTTTGTCTTGTCAGGAACCAGGAATTCTTGCTTGGAACCTCCTTCCTTAGGGCTAGCATGCCCAGGAAACTGTAAATCACGATGAAAACACTAATAGTAATGACTACCACTTTGTCAAATGTGCACTTTGTGCCAGGAACTGCACTAGTCTCTTTCCATCCATCCATCCATCCATCCATCATCTCCAGCCCTACAAAAACCCTGAGGAAGGCATGGTGCCTGCTTTCAGAGGTGAGGAAATGGAGACACACAGGGTGAGTGACTTAAATAAGGCTACCAGCTAGTAATGATACTGGCTCCTCATGGAGGCATTGCTGTAGCAGCCCCTCAGGCCACACCCCAGGAGCCTGACCGCCACCTACCCTCACCCTCTACCCCCGAGGAAGTAAAAAGAAGGGGCTACTGCTCAGGCTGGATGTGAAATGGGGGCTGTGACCCAAGAGGAAGAGGCAGGGCCAAGGGGTTTCGACAGACACAGTGGCCAAGGGCTGCTGCCTTCTCTCATTCACTACTCAGAGAGCCCAGCACAGGAAGCAACTCGGACACTGGCTGGTCCAGAGTTTCTGAAATATGTCTGAGCATCAGACTCACTGGAGAGCATTTAAAAATACAGATCCCTGGATACAGAGATTTGGATTCTACAGATGTTAGGGGGGCCCAGGAATGCACATTTCATGGAACCTCTGGTACTTCTGATGCAGAGCCAGGTTTGAGAACCTGGGGCTGGTCCAACCCCTTCACTAAACAGTCGAGAAAACCCCATCTCAGTTCAGGGAAGTCCTACAGGTGCGAAGCAGCAGCGTAGAGATTTGGTCCCAGGTGGACACAGCCGTCAACATTAGACTGCCTCTCCTGGGAGGAGAAAGCCAACTTGAAAGTTGACCATATTTCTGGAGCCCGGAACTGATAGAAAAAGTCACAGGGCAAAAGATAGACTCAAAATATAAATATCTGAAATTTCTAGAAAACTCACTTCCAAAAAAATAAAAATCTATGAAAGATAAAAAGGACAGCATACTGGAAGCAATACTTGCAGTGAATAAGACAAAGAGTTAATATACTTGTAATTATTTATCTATGTAAACAATTCATTCAACTCGATCAGGAAATCATTAAGGCTAAATAAGCAATTGGCTAAGTGAAGATAAGCAAAGAGCTTACATGTGCACAGAACACAATAGTTAGTAAACAAATATTTAATGCAGAACATTTGATTTGGTTGGTAAACTTTAAAATGTAAATTGAAACAAGGTACTGTTAACACATTAGATTATTTTTTAAACTATATTTTTATATATGTACCTATATGTGTAAATTCATAGGAATGGATTGGGGGGACTTCCCTGGCGGTCCAGTGGTTACAACTCCATACTCCCAATGAAGGGGGCTTGGGTTTGATCCCTGGTCGGGGAACTAAGATCCCGAATGCTGCACAGCGTGGCCAAAAAACAAAAGAAAAAAAAAAAAAGAAAAGGATTGGGAAGTTGTTTTCTGATTGCCTCAATATCTAGTCTCACCCTTTTTTAATTAACCAAGCCCTTCTATTATTAGGAATGGTAAGGAAGCAGCAAAATGCTTATTACCTGGAATGCAGACATGATGGCTGGAGCTCCAGGGACTATAGTAGACCATGTGGAGATCTTAGGGATGGATGCTATGAAATGAGGATATAGAGCACAAAGCCTGTGTTCTTCATGACCAATGACCATGGGTCCACTATGCTAGCCCTGAAATGCTTTGTCTAGACTCCCTTTATGCGGAAGACAAATACATTTATTTGCTTAAGCTTATGTTACTCTGATTTTCTGTCATGTGCAGTTGAACCTAAACTTAACTGATACACACATCAAACCTATGTGGAAGTGTAAAAGGGACTATGCTATGGTATTGCTTACATTTATTATTATTACTTTTTACATTAAGAATATATTGATGTATTATTTATAGAAGCATCTGTTTTGGAGCCTCAGTGAATTCAGCTTGAGTATGAGCCCCATCACCTCCTATCTATGTGACCTGGGGCAGTCAATTTCTCTGTAAAGTGGGCATGATAATAACAGAACTTATCGAGTTGTTGTGGTGCTTAAATGAATTAATGCAGATAAAATGCTTGGCACCATGCCTGACTGACAGCTATTACCGTACTACATTATGCTATCACATAGGCACTGGTGGTGGCAGAACCAATCAGAAAAACCCAGGACATGTTTTTGAGTTAAAAACAAAACAGGTTGCAAAACTGGCGCATGAGTATGATCCCTTTTGTGAAAAATTATTTTATTTCTACATAGATGTGTATATCTATGCATCAAGAGATGTCCGGAGGGATGGCTGACCAAATGTCATAGTGGTAATTCCCGGATACTAGAAGCTTTGCTTTCTTCTATATGGTTGAAAAAGAGCATTATTATTTTTTGAGCAGGAAAATTAAAAAAAAAAAAAAAAGGAAAAGCCCCTTGGAAAACAATATAACAAGTCTCACCACGAATCATTAAAGCATCCATACCCTTTGACCCAACCATCTCACTCTTGGGAATTGACCTGAGGAAATAATTCAAATGAAAGAAGAAGCTATATCCATAAAAACATGCACTACAGCATGATTTATAATAGAGAAAAACAGTGAACCACTTAAGTGCCTTACATTAGGGTAATACTTACTATTCACCCATTGGAACATTGTGCAACAATTAAAATGAGAAAGATGATGACCATGTAACAACATGGAAAAATGCTTATGACAGACTGAGAAGAAAAAGGAGCAGAATGCAAAATTAGATGTGTCAGGAGCACAACTGGGCAAAAGTCTTGCGTGCGTTTGGATGAGGACTGGAAGGGAGCACAAACAGTTGAATTTGTTGGGGTCACTAATTGTAGATTTTTTTTTTCCTTTTTCACTTAGAATTCTGCCTAATGTTTCTATAATGTTCTTCGTATAATTTTAAAAATTGGCTTTAAAAATCTCCTCAGGGAAAAGAAGAGAAAGCAGGAAGAGGAAAAGAGGAGGGAGAAGATGTGGATTCTCCCAGAAGCAGGGTCTGAATGAGAAGAGTTCAGAGGCAATCTGAACACATGGGCACAGTCCCACCTTGATCTTCTACCTGGGTGGCCCCAGAGGCTGCATCCCCTCTGTTCTCTGACTCAAGAGTAATCAGGTGGACCAAAATCGTTGCCTAAGTTAGGGAGACAGTACGTTAGCTGATAATAAAGTGAGGGTTAAAAGTGTTCTCCAGGGCTTCCCTGGTGGCGCAGTGGTTAAGAATCTGCCCGCCAATGCAGGGGACATGGGTTCGAGCCCTGGTCCAGGAAGATCCCACATGCCGCGGAGCAACTAAGCCTGTGCACCATAACTACTGAGCCTGCGCTCTAGAGCCCGCGAGTCACAACTACTGAGCCTGTGTGCCGCAACTGTTGAAGCCCGCGCACCTAGAGCCTGTGCTCCACAACAAGAGAAGCCACCGCGATGAGAAGCCCGTGCATCGCAATGAAGAGCAGACCCTGCTCACTGCAACTAGAGAAAGCCCGTGGGCAGCAACGAAGACCCAACGCAGCCCAAAATAAATAAATCTATTAAAAAAAAAAGTGTTCTCCAGATTGGAATCATTTGGAAAAATTGATCACGCTTGCTATTGACGACCAGCGGGCTGGCAAGGGCATGAACTGCCAGGCCTCCTGTATCCAAACGAAGGAGGCGCGTCTCCTCAGAGTCAGCAACCCCACGCCTTGGGATTTAGCCTAAGCCTAAGGAAATGATCAAGCCAGTGCATAAAAATATTTACATGAGATGTTCGTTACAGCGTTTATAAAAATAAAAAATTAAACCCTCTGTTTCACCAAAAAGGAATTGGTAAGCTAAATTTCCGGATCACCATGCAGTGGTACACTAGGAAGCTACACTAAAAAAATAGGATGTAGATACAAATTTGACATGAAAAAATGCCCACCACATCTGAGGTAGAAAAAGAAGGCTCCAAAGCAAGATGTGTATTTTCCCCTTTTTGTAAGAGTGTCTATCTAAAGATGTTCGTTTGCATGTAAGAATTCCTGCTAAGACACAGACCAAGGTCTAAAAGAAGTTAATCTTTGAATGGTGGGATTACAAACTGGATCAAGCAGTTTAGTCTCAATTATATCGTTGCAGTAACAAACAACCCCAAATCTACTGGTTTACAGCAGTGAGTGTTGCCGTCCCACTCCCGCTCCTGTCTCTAGTGGTCGGCCGCTCCTCTGCCCAACGACTTCTTCACTCTAGGACCCAGGTGGACGGAACAGCCTCTATTTGAACCCTGCAGGTCTCTGTGGTGGAGGAAGGAGATGGCGGACCACCCACTGGCTCTTACAATCTGTGCTGGGCAAGTCTTATGGCCCTTCCCAGGTTCAACAGGGCAGGGATATATAATGGTAAACATTTTGAACAATAAAACAAGCTACCACAAAGTTATTTCATCCTTGTCTTAGTCCATTCAGGCTGCTATAACAAAAATACGATAGCCTGCGTAGCTTAAACAACAAACATTTATTTCTCACAGTTCTGAAGGCTGGGAAGTCCAAGATCAAGGTGCCAGGAAATTTGGTGTCTGGTGAGGGCCTGATTCCTGGTTCGTAGCTGTCTGTCTTCCCTCTGTGTCCTCACACAGGAGATGGGGCCAGGGAGCTCTCTGAGGTCTCTTTCATAAGTGCACTAATCCCATTCATGAGGGCTCCACCTTCATGACCTAATCACCTCCCAAAGGCCCCACATCTGAATACCATCCCCCTAGGGATGAAGTTTCCACATATGAATTCTGGGGGGAACACAAACATTCAGTTTATAGCAATCCTATTACTTAAAGTCCTTTCTTTGCAGAATGCAGTTCTTTCCCAGGAAGTGGATGGTCTCACGGAGATGGGACATGTGGGTTCTCCAGGAGAGAAAATACAGACACCGAGACCAAGCACCAGGCAGAGATGGCAGCTTCAAGCCTGAGGCAGAGGGGCCAGAGAGAGGTCAGGACTTTGCTTAAATTTTTTTTTTTTTTTTTTTGGTGGTATGAGGGCCTCTCACTGTTGTGGCCTCTCCCGTTGTGGAGCACAGGCTCCAGACGCGCAGGCTCAGTGGCCGTGGCTCACGGGCCTAGCCACTCCGCGGCATGTGGGATCTTCCCGAACCAGGGCACAAACCCGTGTCCCCTGCATCGGCAGGCGGACTCTCAACCACTGCGCCACCAGGGAAGCCCAGGATTTTGCTTAATTTAAGAGACAGGTCAATCAACCTGACCCACAGTAAGAATAAAACAACAATATGACAGAAAGTTCTAGATGTCCAGAAGTATTACGCCAGTTCTCTTACTTACTTATATGACTTGAGTCAAGTTAGAGGGCCTCTTTGAATGTCCGCATACATAAAAGGCAAATTAAAATAGCTGTCCTGCTTACTTTACTCTATTTGATTGGGCATGGGCGGGGGGCGCTCAGTCGTCAGCCCTAAAATTGTCAGCACTCTAGGTGGGGAAGGCTTGGGCCTTCAAGCTGTAACCACACACTCACATACATTTCCCCAAATCCTCTCATCACCTCATCATCAGAGTAGCTTGTTCACCGCTCTTATTTGTGTCCGTATACTTTTCAACAGGACAGGTGAAAAGATGACAACAGAAGTCTCCAGATGGAGGAAGAGAACCCCTTTGACGGATGAGCCCAGGAAGGTCTGGACGCAGAGGGAAGGACCTCACTCCATTTGGTCAGGTCTGGAATTAGCCTTGTTCCCCTTTTTTCTCCTGATCCCAGCCTCTCAGGATGGAAGATGACAGGGCTTCTCAAACCGGCCTGATCACTAGAGTCACTTAGGAAACATTTAAAAACTAGATTCCTGGGCTCCACCTTCCAGAGACTCTGATTCACCTGGTGCGGGTGGGAGGCTGAGTCACAGAAGGTGACCTGTGCCATCCCCACCTGGCTCCCGTCCAGCCCCTCTGCACAGGCCTCGTGTGGTGCCCCAGCAGGGAGGGCCCAGGCATCTCAGGTGGCACGAGCCCTGACAGCTGGGAGAAACCTGAGTGGGCCCAGGTTATCTGATGGCGCACCTGCTCTGGCCCCATGCTCACATCTTGAATATCAAGATCAGGGGAAGGCTCGAGAAGAGGCTCCCCAGGCAGCACAGGTCACCCCGCAAGCTGCGCAGGGGCCAAAGGAGGTAGTAAGAAAAAAGCATTTCCCCTTTCCTCCTCCCAGCCCCTCAGAACCAAATGCACTGCAGGCTTCCACAGCCCATCTACACACCTTTACTGATAACCCTGGAGTTTATCTCTTCACACATCTATCAACATGGTGGCGAGTTCCTCCAGGGCTGGGACAGGTCTTATTCCTCTCTGCATGCCGCTCAGAGCCTGGCACACTATTAGTGCTTGCTGAATATTTCATAAATAAAGGAGAGGGAGTTAACACTTACCATGTTACCACAGGTCAGAGAAGGACTGATATTCACACCCACCAGGCACGTGGGAAATGCGCGTGCTCACCTCTGAGGGGTGGGGGGAACCCTATCCTTAGTCACCCAGCTAGAGACTGAGCTTAGCATGCCCTGATTTGCAAGGGTACTAAATTACCTTTGACATCGGGGCACCCTTTGATATGATGAGTTACGGAGCCTCTTCACAGGAAAATGCCTCCTTCCCCACCGCCCCCCAAACCCTGCATAGAATTTATAGGTTAAGGGTATCAGCCCTTAAAAAAAAGGGGAAAGCTCTTTTCTTTTTTTTTCTTTTTTTTTTTTTGCAGTAGGCAGGCCTCTCACTGTTGTGGCCTCTCCCGTTGCGGAGCACAGGCTCCGGACGCACAGGCTCAGCAGCCATGGTTCACGGGCCCAGCCGCTCCGCGGCATGTGGGATCCTCCCGGACCGGGGCACGAACCCGCGTCCCCTGCATCGGCAGGCGGACTCTCAACCACTGCGCCACCAGGGAAGCCCCGAAAGCTCTTTTTTTAATGGATGCATGCCAGTTAATGAACATAGGTCCAATGACAGAGTCAGAAGTTAACATTTTGCAACCCCCAATCTAATCACTGATTTAGGCAAGGATCATTGATGAATGCTGAGATCACTGGGCACATGACTGTCAGGAAGGAATCTCAGCCCTAGACTAAGGCTCGAGCCCCCAAGTCAGGATCCCACACTCCAAGAAAAAGCCCAGACAAAGGATAAGACCATAGTCAAGGCAGGCTCCACATGGGTTTATTAAGGCCAGGGGAGAATTACCAGGCTCTGATCTTTCCTGAATTCTCCCCTCTCCTTTCCCTCTTAGCTCCCCCCACCTTCACTCTCTCAAGGGAAAAGGCTGCAGTGGGGAGGGGACTGGGGGGCACTCTGAAGTACTGTGAGGCTCCTGACGCCCAAACATATCCTGGCTACCGAAAGGGAAGCGGCGAGGCTTGCTCTGATCTTTCCCACTGTTCTCAGAGTCCGGCAGGCTGCTGTGCTGGACATCCGTGTCCTGTCCTGTACTGTAGGAGCAGGAAGCCTGAGAGCTCTATTTCTCAGCATCTCTTGCCAGCCAGGATTTGTTTAGAGTCAACTGATGAGAGGCACCCACAGAAACCATTCCTCCCTCTCTGGCAGTGGTGGGTACACTTGATGCCAGTTCCCAGACCAGAAATGTCCTCCCATCTGCCTCACTGCAGCCGTTCCCCTGGGGAGGCCAGGGCTGGGCAGTGACCAGAGCCGGGACAGCACCTGCCAGTGGAGATGGCAGTGCCACTGGGACACAGCAACATGTGATCATCCTCCTGGCACAGGGGAGGGAGTTCTCTGCTGCCAGGCCTCTTGGAGCCGAGATAGAAGGGTCGGCAACATGGAGTCCAGCACAGCCAGCCCCTCCCAGGAACACCGAAGACCCCTGGAAAAACAGAGGCCTGGCTGGGACTGTGCCCTCTTACCAGTTTCAATCATCACCCTCCACCAGTGCCAAGGCCCGGGCACCCACAGGCCCCTCCTTGTCCGTCTTTCTCACCTCCCCCCACTCAACACACCTGCGATCCAGCAGCAAGTGGCCCTGCTCCAGCAGCTCCTGCACCTCCTTGTTGGCTACAAACAGGTCCCACAAGGTCAGCTGGGGCTCAAACTGCTGCCAATGCTGGGGAGACCAGAAGGGGCAGAGATGCAGGGACCACAAGGTGGGGAGCTGGCGGGGCTATTCCAGGCCACCTGTCTGGGGGTGCAGTGAGGGATGAGGGGTGGGTCCAATCCAACACAGCGATCTCAGAAACTGACTGTCATGCACACCAGGACCAGGCCACTGGACCAGCAGGGAGGTGGGCACCTTCAGTCCATTCCACGTTCAGGCCAAACTCAGCTCCCAGGCAAGCCAGGTCTCCCTTTGCTCCTCCCCTCCCCCTGTGCTGGCCAGAGTACGGTCAGCCCCAGCCAGAGTTCAATGGCTCTGACTTCATCCACAGCGGTTCCGAGCCTGCCTGATCTGTATCTACTGCACTTCCTATCTGAGCTTTCAGCGCTGCTTTAAGAATATTTGAAAACTCTTAATCTAGTCTATTCCCTTAGACGACTGAGAAAGTTGAAATTCAGAGGTGAAGGGATGTGTGCCTAAGGTTGCGGTAGACGGGGACTAGAGCCCGGCTCTCTCTGCAGCCCTAGTCTAGGGTTCTCACCATTGCCTTACGCTGCTCATCACTCCTGCCCATCAGGCCTCTGCTGGACCAAGGCCCTACCTCTAGCTGCCAGTCCCAGAGGAATGGGAGGTGTGTGTGTGTGTGTGTGTGTGTGTGTGTGTGTGTGTGTGTGTGTGTGTGTGTGTGTGTGTGTGTGTGTGTGTGTGTGTGTGTGTGTGTGTGTGTGTGTGTGTGTGTGTGTGTGTGTGTGTGTGTGTGTGTGTGTGTAGAAGAGAGAGTGAGACAGAGTGATTCTGCGAGGCCTAGGAGGAGAAAGCAGCGTACCAGACCCCTGGACCTCTTACCTGGTGAGTGATCCCCACATCTGTGCGTAGTCCCATGGCCAGAACTTCCTCCAGACTGAAAGAAAAACCAATAAGGGGTCTTGGAGAGGAGACCTGCGCTTCTCCCATTCTTCACACCCTATGCTGGGATGCGCGTAGGGGGGGTTTATGGGGAATCACGCAATATGGGGCGGGGAGGGGGCAGGGCAAGGTGGGAAACAAAGATGTGCAGGCAGGAGTTTCTTGGGGTAGAGGGGAAGCCTGAGGGAAGAGCCCTCAGGTGCTCACAGCGCCAGCTCGCCCAGGGGGATGCGCCTCCGGGTGCCGTGACCAAACAGCATCACCTCCTTCATCCAGTTGTCAGGCTCCAGGGTCTGGATCCGAGCCTCTCGGGTGTGGCCCCCAGCCCCCTGGGGTATAAATCGCCCATGGGCTCCTGACAACATCAACAACCGCCCCCACTTTAATAGCAGCGAACACTGTGTGCTTGCCAGACGTTAAATCAGTGGTTCTTAAAGTGTGGCCCCTGGACCAACAGCATCTCAGATGCCAGAAATGTCCATTCGCAGGCCCTGTCCAATTCCAGAAGTTCTAGAATTTGGTTGGGGCCCCGCTGGGTTTTAACAAGCAGGCCAGCTAATTCTGATGCACACTAAAGATCGAGAACCACAGTGCCAGGCACTACGCCAAGTGCCTCAACATACATACTGAACAAGAACCACAGTGCCAGGCACTACACCAAGTGCCTCAACATACATACTGAACAGCTCTACAAAGTCAACAGTGTTTTTTGCCACACTTTACATACGAGGAAACAGAGGCCTGGAGAGCTTAATAAGTGGCCCAAGAGCACACAGCCGTGACACTGCTCTCCTGAGTCATCCCACCTAAGGTTCACAGGGGACTCACCAGGTCCGACGCCAAGGTACTGACCGCACTGCCAGTAAGTCCAGTTGTGGGTACTAAGCGCCCCCTGTGGGAAGGGAGGGAATAGTCAGTGCAGAGAGAAGCAGGTGGGCCTGTCTCTGCTCAGGGAAGGGCACCTGGTTAGAATGTCCCACCATCTCAGGCTTCGGAAGCACCCTTCTCCCCAAAGAGGGCCTCAGCCTGCCCAGGCCCCACCTTCAGCCACAGGACTTACATTCCGGGCGAAGTTGGAGACCTCATACTGGCGGAAGCCAGCCTCCCGAAGGACTGCCCGTCCCTCCTGGTACATCTCAGCGGCAAGTTCGGGGTCAGGGGCAGGAAGGGAGCCCTGCTGCACCTCGGTGAAGAGGGCGGTGCCCCGCTCCAGGGACAGCTGGTAGAGCGACACGTGGTCATCACAGTGCCGCAGCAGTTTCCGCAGCTGCCCAAGCCACGGCCCCACGTGCTGTGCCGGCAGCCCCAGCATCAGGTCCACAGAAACACGCCCTGGGAAGTGGCGCCGGGCCTCCGCCAGCATCTGCAGGGCATCACTGGCTGAGTGTGTCCTCCCCAGCAGCTGGAGCTCAGTGTCATCTAGGGACTGGAGAGAGAGGGTCAGGTGTAAGCACACAGGCTAGCTCAGAGGGAGACGGAAACACCTGACTGACCTTACTGCAGACACAGATACAGGCGAAGACACAGGACATGGCAGGGGGCTGGAAGATGGAAGGTCAAGCCAGTAGCAGGGGTACCATTCACTGAAGAGTCACTATGTGCAAAGCATTTCTACGCAGTGTCTAATTTATCCTCACAACCCTCCAACATTAGCTCCATTTCACAGACGACAAAACAAGTTCAGAGATGTTAAGCAGCTTGCCCAAAGTCACACAATGGCGAAGTCAGACCTGGAATTTAGGACTGACTCCAAAGCCAACCATCTTTTTTTGATTTTACTTTTTATTTTGAAATATTTTGAACCTATAGAAAAGTTGCGGGTTTCCCTGGTGGCACAGTGGTTGAGAGTCTGCCTGCCAATGCAGGGGACACGGGTTCGTGCCCCGGTCCGGGAGGATCCCACGTGCCGCGGAGCGGCTAGGCCCGTGAGCCACGGCTGCTGAGCCTGCGCGTCTGGAGCTTGTGCTCCGCAACAAGAGAGGCCGCGGCAGTGAGAGGCCCGCGCACCGCGATGAAGGGTGGCCCCCGCTCGCCGCAACTGGAGAAAGCCCACGCACAGAAAAGAAGACCCAGCACAGCCAAAAATAAATAAATAAATGAAATTTAAAAAAAAAAAAAAAGTTGCAAGAAAAGCTCAACAAACACCTTCATCCAGATTCACCAATTAACATTTTGCCACATTTGCTTTGTCTCTCTCTCTAAATATACACACATATTATTATTATGTTGAATCATTTGAGGGTAAGTTATAGACCAGGGCTGTCTAAAAGAACCATCTGCGAGGATGGAAACGTTCTGTATCTGCATTGTCCAATACAGTAGACACTAATCTCATGTGGCTATTTAAATTTTAAGTTAATTAAATTTAAATAACCACATTCTAAGTGCTTCCTAGCATGTGGTCAGTGGCTACTATATTGGTCAGTGCAGATATAGAACATTTTAGTATAATATGGTAGCCACTGGCCACAGGCTAGTGAGCACTTGCAATGTGGTTATTTATTTATTTATTTTTAAATTTTATTTTATTTATTTATTTTTGGCTGCATTGGGTCTTTGTTGCTGTGCACGGGCTTTCTCTAGTTGCGGAGAGAGGGGGCTACTCTTCGTTGCCTTGTGTAGGCTTCTTACTGTGGTGGCTTCTCTTGTTGCTCTAGAGCACAGGCTCAGTAGTTGTGGCTCACGGGCTTAGTTGCTCTGCGGCATGTGGGATCTTCCCGGACCAGGGCTCGAACCCGTGTCCCCTGCATTGGCAGGCGGATTCTGAACCACTGCGCCACCAGGAAAGCCCCCGCAATGTGGTTATTTAAATGTAAAAAACTTAAATACTGTACTCCTGTACCCCTAAATAATTAAATGTGTATTTCCTAAAAACAAGGACATTCTCTTACACAACCACAATCTAATTATAGAGTTCAGGAAATGTAACACTGATACAATCCTGTTGTCTAAGACACAGTCTTATTCAAAGTTGGCCAATTGTCCCTAAATGTCTGCTGTAGTAATTTCCTCTTCCCACCCCAATCCAGGATCCAATCGGGGGCCACACATTGCATTCAGCTATCATTGTCTCTTTAGTTTCCTTTAGTTGAGATCCTCATCCTGCCTTTGTCTTTTTTTTTTTTTTTTTTTTTGCGGCACACGGGCCTCTCCCCGCCGCGGCCTCTCCCGTTGCGGAGCACAGGCTCCGGACGCGCAGGCCCAGCGGCCATGGCTCACGGGCCCAGCCTCTCCGCGGCATGCGGGATCCTCCCGGTCCTGGGCACGAACCCGTGTCCCCTGCATCGGCAGGCGGACTCTCAACCACTGCACCACCAGGGAAGCCCCTGCCTTTGTCTTTTATGACACTGACATTTTTGAAGAGTACAGGCTAGTTGTTTTAATTTTCTATTTTATTATTATTTTTAAAATTATTTATTTATTTTGGCTGTGCCGGTTCTTAGTTGCGGCACATGGGATCTTTAGTTGTGGCATACGAACTCTTAGTTGCAGCATGCATGCGCGATCTAGTTCCCCAACCAGGGATTGAACCCGGGACCCCTGCACTGGGAGTGTGGGGTCTTACCCACTGGACTACCAGGGAAGTCCCCGGGCTAGTTGTTTTTAAAAATGTCTCTTAGGGAAGGAAGCTGCATGGCATGGCCTAAATAAATAAATTAATTAAAATGTCTCTTAATAAGTCCTAGAGCTCTCCTGTACATCACTGTGTTTATAGTTAGCAATACTGTACTGTACACTAAAAAACTGTTCAGATGGTACTTCGATCTCATGTTACCTGTTCTTACGATACACACACACAGTCTCTTAATTTAGGTGTTTCCTCACAATTAGATTCAAGATATGTAAGCATTTGGGGCCAGAGTATCTCAGAAATGGCATGTCCCTCTCAATATGTCTCATCAGGACAAAGCCCTGACCCCAAACTCTATGGTAAATGGTACATGTATTTGAAGGAGGGAGACAATACTGGCTATGGAAATATCACGGGCCAACCTGCGAGGAACATGTTTCTCCCCCACTTAAAAACCTTCAGTGACTCCCTTGTCACCACTAAGCGAAACCCCAAACTTCCTAGTATGGTGCTGAAGACTCTGGGCCCTAGCTTGCAGCCTTGTCCCCAGCCTCTCCAGTCACAAGGAATGGCTCACAGGTCCCCCCAAACATGCAAGTTCTTCCAAATCCTGTGTCTTTTCCTCCCACACCCTCACCTCTGGTGGACTCCTCTTCCTCATTCAACCATCATGTCCTTCAGGAAGGTTTCTATGATCTTGTCAGACTGAGACGACCTTCAGGCTGTACTCTGAGAGCATTTTGTAGAGACCCCCTTTATAAGCAGACTTTATCATGCTGATCCAGATCACTATCTGACCACCTGTTGGCCTCCTCCTGGGTCTCCAGTCATGTAACAAATCTTTTTCAAGCATCTACTGTGTGCCAAGCACATAGTGCCTGGAACACTGTGATGAACACAAAGGCATACACGATCCCTGCCTCCCAGGGCTTGTGCTCTACCACAGAAACAGACAATTAAGTACTTACAAAAGTGTCACCATACACTTTTTAGTGCCTACAGGTTCCTGGCACCCAGAAAGAGCTCAATAAATGTTTGCCCAATGAATGAACGTGATCACCCAGGAGAGACATCCTGGGTGCCCTAGGATGAGGTGGGTGAGATGGGTTACCTGGAGGCCAACGGACAACCTGTTGACTCCTGCTGCCCGGAATGCTGCCAGCCTGGAGCCTGGGGCCGAAGTGGGGTTGGCCTCCAATGTGACTTCAGAGTCTGCAGGCAGGTGAGTTGCCTGGGCCACTGCCTCCAGGACAGCTGCCACAGTGTGGGGGCTGGCCAGACTGGGGGTACCCCCACCAAAGAACACAGACTCCACTCTAGGGAAAGAGGATGGAGAAGATGAGACGCGGCGGAGCCCTACGGGATGCCTGCACCTGTCCTATGCACCGGCCACATAATTCCCGAGACCCCGCCTACAGCCCCCAGTACCCACCGCTGCACCCCACTGAGTTGCAGCAGCGTCTGAGCCTCGGTCACCAGACAGCGTCTCATGGCAGCCTCGTCCACACCGCGGGGGATGTACTTGTTGAAGTTGCAGTAACTGCAGCGCTTCTCGCAGTAGGGCCACTGGGGGCAGGGGGCGTGTGAAAAGGACGAGAGATGACCCTGTGCTGCCCTGGCCACTTCCAGGGTTCAGTCGCACACATCCCCATCCCCATTCCTGGGTCAGTCAACAGTGGCTACCGCATCTAAGCCACGCAACTCCCCAAGGGGGTTAGTAAGCCCACTTCAATAGGAGGAAATTGAGGTTCAGAAGGGAAATCACTTGGTCAAGGTCAACGAGATGGTGAGCACCAGAGACTTCAGGTCTCCGGACCAAGACATTTCCCTGCCAGGGAAAGGGCCCCAGACCTCGTCTGCTGGCGGGGAAAGACGGCAGGTGGGCTCGCAGCGCGACAAGCGCCTCCTCGCCTCTGGCCCTCCGCGCCCGAGCCTCCGTCTCCCCTCCCCACTCACGTGGACGTAAAGTGCTGCGCGCTGGCTCCCGGGCGTAGGACCCCGGGGTCCTCCCGCGTCCTCCGCGAGGTGGCGCCTCTGGGCCATCTTGGCGGCCTTCACCCAGCCGCGGGCCCGAACACCGGGGAGCGCCGTGCCGCCCGCTGTGGCGGGGCGGCCCGGTGCGCGGGCCAGGACCCGAGATCGAGACAAACCCAGTGCAAAGCGCCCGGTGTGCGCAGACCCGGGCCGGGTGGGCCGCCCGGGCGGAAGGAAAGGGGCAGCGTGGCCGCGCCCTGTGTCGGAGCGCCGCCGAGAGGGCTCCGGGCCGCAGCGCCACCGGGAGGGCTCCGGGGCCGCAGCGCCACCTGCTGGGCACCGGTGCGCTCACCGCAGCCGCCCGGCGGTCCTTTCTCTGGCGGCGGCAGGGGTTCGGGGAGCTCCGCAGGTTTTGGCACCCCGTCGAAGGCGAGTTCCTGAATCAATCCAGGAACTCTTAGTTCGTTCGATGGGTTCCTTCACATTTCATGTGCCTGGTTCAGAGCTGGGCGCTGGGGCTATCCAGATGCATAAGGCCAGGGCACAGTACAGGTGCATGAGACAGGACGTAAACCAACAAGAGACAACAGGCAACCGATTTTAATTCAGCACTTGCTGGATACCAGGCCGGTGTGCTCCGTGCCGCGAGGAGGGTCTGTTACAAGGGATGTGGAATCAGTGGGGTAGGACAGGGCACTTGGACTGAATGTTGCAAGAGCAGAAAATCCCAGGGGGAATGGGCTTGGCCGGGAGAGTAGGTTGTCATCTCCTGGGTCAGGCCAACCCCAGGCACCTGCTGTGAGGAGTGTCAGAGATGCTGTATGTGGGACAGACAGGGTTCAGGTGAAGGGCTGGACAAGCAGGCACCTGAAGAACTGTCCCAGAAAGTGGAAGGATCATGGGCCTTGGAGTCAGTCACCTGGGTTCCGTAATTCCAGTTGTGTGACCTTGGGCAAGTCACTGAACTTCTTGAGTTTCAGTTTCATAGTTTGTGAAATGGGGCTAATGCCTACTTGACGGTGTCATTGGGAAAATTTCAACAGGAAATGTATACGGATGCACCTGTATGTGTATAATGCCTGGCACTCAGAATACCCTAAACTTATGTTCATTTTCTAAAAAGTAAAGAGGAGGCTGCTGCTGCTGGGGCCAGACACACTGGGAGGTAAGGCTTGCAAGCAGAAGGAACTTTTCTTTCTGTCTCTGTGAACTGGAAATCGCTGTGCTCAGCTGTTCTTATTTCTTGGGTCAAGCTACAGCCTGCTTTATCTGCCCATCAAGGAGGAAGCCCCAGGTTCACTGAAAATTGGGTTGGTTGGGAGGGACGGGGGAGTAGGGGGATGTAGGATGATAGCTAAAGGGTATGGAGTTTCTTTTTAAAAGGTGATGAACATTTTTTAAATTGACTCTGGTGACGGGTGCACATATCTGTGAATATACTAAAAACCACTGATGTAACACTTTAAATGGGTGAATCGGGTGGTATGTGAATTATAACTCAATAAAGCTGTTTTTTTTTTTAAAAAAAAGAATACTTCTTGCTGTACTAATCTGGCAACAGTGTGAAAAAATATTGTGTTGGTATCTCAAAGGAATCGAGTGAGGATTAAATGAAGTAGATAATACACACCAAAGTGCTTAGTACCATCGTTGACAAGGAATAGGAGGTCTGAAAGTGCTTTGGTCTCTTCCCTTCTCCATCCTGTAGCAACTGCCAAGAGAGCACGCCAGCAAGAGAACAGCCAAAGTAAACAGAGAAGCTCTTTATGCCAAATCGCAGAGCAGAGGAGGGGAATGTGGGGGAAGGGCAGGGAGGAAGGATCCTCCCCACTCCTTTATTCACAGGTTTAGATGGTGTTCCATCTGCTCTCTTAGTTTGAATTTCTGGACCTAGAGGAAAGGGAGAGGAGTGAGAACCAGGCGTGGGCCTCTGCCAGCTAGGGTGACCAAGCCCAGCTGGTTTGCCTAAGACTGAGGAGTTTCTCAGGTTAAAGCCAGGAGAGTTTGGGGCAAACCAGGATGAGCTGACTAGTTGGTTACCCTACTGCCAGCCTCTCAACAGAATCTGGCCCACCACTCGGGGAGGTATAGGCAGGCCGCCTGACCTTCTGCACCTGGGCCCCGGGCTCCCCTACCCCTCCCTGGTCTCCTTACACACCTTTCCTGAGACGGTGAGGGGGTAGTTTGTGACAAACACGATGTATCGGGGAATCTTGAAGTGGGAGATCTGCAGACCAGAGGGAGATAAAGCATGAGGCTGGGCGGGGTCCCACAGTTGGGTGTAGGGGACAGTGGGCTGACAGGTTGGCAGGCAGAGGGTGTTGGAGAAGTGAGCAACGTCGTGATGCTTGGGGTGGGTTGAGGGTCCCACCTTCCCTTTGCAGAAAGCCTTGATCTCCTCCGCTGTGGTCTTCTCCCCTTTCTTGAGCTGAATGCAGGCACAGATTTCCTCCCCCATCCGCTCATCCTTCACTCCTACCACCTTCCAGAGTCAGAGATAGAGATCAGACATCCCCATCCCCATCCGCGTCCCCTGCTCTTGGGGTCTCACCTGGGCTCACCTGGGCTGGGCGCCTCACCTGCACTTCCTGCACCTGTGGGTGTGTGTGAAGGAAGTTCTCGAGCTCAGCGGGATAGATGTTCTCACCGCCGCGGATGATCATATCCTTGGAGCGGCCCAGAATCTTGCAGAAGCCCTGCTCGTCCATCATGGCAATGTCTCTGCAAGGAAAGCCCAGGAGCCGCCTCTCACCTCTGCCTCATCTGGCTGGCTCGCTCACTCATTCAGCAAAAATTTATCAAGCACCTACTATATGTCTTGCGCTACTCTAGACTCTGGGGCATGTGGCACGAACAAGACATTACTTGGATCGTATAGTCTCATGCAGGAGGCAGATACAACCAAGGAAACCCATACCTATGGCATATTTCTTCTCTCTCTCTAAACATACCTATACATACGATTTTCATGGCTGGCTTCTTCTTATCATTCAGGTTTCAGCTCAAACGTTTCCACCTTAGAGAAGCCTTCTCTGATCACCCAGTAAAGGGAAGCTCCCCTCCCCACCACAGCCACTCTCTCTCTTAGGACCCTGTTTTATTTTCTTCGTGATGTTTATAAATGTCTGAAATGATCTTGTTTGTATCTGGCTCCCTCCACCAGACGTGTGGGAAGTGAGAGCAGGACCCTTCCCAGTGTGCCTTGCGCTGGGCCACCGGTGTTTAGAATCATGCTGGCACGTGGCAGGTGCATAATTAGAATTTGTTGAATTAAATGAGCGACTGAATCTTGGCTCAGATCTTGCAGGCACTGTCCCAGGTGCTCTCATCTGTGCTGCATTTGGTCCTTCTGGGAGCCCTATTTGGAGACTATGGTCATCCCCATTTTACACATTTTGGAAACTAAGTCTCGGAGATGTGAAGGGACCATCTTGACACACATGCTCTCCCTGTTCTAGTCCAATGTTGCCAGCTCAGCCTCAGGACCCCCAGCCTCCCCTCGGCAGCCCAACTCTCCGCACTGCCCTGCCTTCTCACCCTGTCCGGTACCACTTGTCCTGTCCAGTTGCTTCCTCGGTTTTCCAGGGCTCACCCCAGTAGCCCAGCATGACGCAGTACCCTCGGATGCACAGCTCTCCAGGTGTGTTCAGCTCTGCCAGTGTCCCCGTCTCCACGTTCACGATCTGGGCCTGGGACCAGGCAGCTTCAGGCTGGGGCCTCCCACCCTCTCACTTCAGGATGGGGGGCCCTCAGGATGGGGGGAGCTTTGCCTTCCTTCCCCCTAGTAATGAATCCCCCTGGCTCTGCCCATCCCCAGGGAAGGGAGACAAAGGCTGGAGTAGGTCCATCACCAGTCCGACCCTGGAGCTGGGCATGAAAGAATAGTTGAGGCCCAGGCCAGGAGGTGCTGAGGAAACAGTGGAAAGGAGCTGCTCAGAGGAGGAAGCCTGCGGAGGAGCCAGGCCAGCTGAAGAATTATAAACAAGGCACAAGAAAGGGGAGTCTCCTCTTACTTCCCATTAAGCAGTAAATAAAGAAGCCAAAGAGGGTGGCACAGCAGGGCCATGTGAACAGAAGAGATGGCAAACAGGCAGAATCTGAAAGCCTAGTTGAGAAACGAGCCACAGCCAATGTGCAAGGAAAGCTTAGCCTGTGTGCCTCGTGTCTGCATCTGTGAAATGGGGAGAACTACACTTGCCCTGTCTACCTCACAGGTGGGCATCCCAGGGAGTGGCAGTGAGGCTGTCAGACACATGGGAGGGGGCTGATGTCACTGCACACTCACTTCAGGGAGAAGGGCAGTTGGTCCCTGGGGAAGCACTCTGGCAGTGACCCCAGAGGGGCAAGGGCACAAGGGGGGGAGGGGAAACCAGGTACGGGCTGGCATAAAGCACCACTGTTACAGGCTGGGAATTTGAGAGCGAAAGGTGCTCTGGGTCAGCCTTCAAGGTGCAAGGGGCCCCCAGAGGAAGAAGCTGCTTGGGAAACGGTTTATGCCAAGCGAAAAGAGGACCTCTGCCAAAGCGAATGGGGGTGGGTGGGGAGGCAGGGCTATGGGAGAGAAAGAGCTGTGTAGGAAAAATCTCTGTGCCCTGGATCCTCTTTGAGGCTGTTCTGGCTGCCCCAAAACAGACAGTGGGCTTGGCAAAAGCACACCTCAGACAGGAAGGGAGGCTGCAGAGAAGTTCAGCTGCGGCTGACCACTGTTCCAGCTCTTCCCCACTCAGGCCTCAGCCCACAGAGAAAGCCCCAGGCCCGGCAAGACCTTGCTGCTGCAAGACCTTGCTGCTGCGGGCTCTCAGCGTCTTGAGTGAGCTGTTTGGATCTCTAATTGAACGCAATAGACATCCCAGGGGGTGAACGCCAGGCGAGTGGTAGGAGGTGGGGTCTGGGGCCCACCTCTGTGTGAGGCATGATTCTGCCCACACTTTCCGTCTTCTGCTCCACAGTGTCCTCGGTGAAGTTCATGAAGGTCACGGGACTGTTCTCTGTGGCTCCATAAACCACCTAGAGGGTCCAGAAAGGGTGTTTGGAACAGAGCCCAGGACTGCAGCAGGGTGGGGAAGTTACCCTGAGGGAAGAAACCGGGTGGGGGGTGGGGCGGGGAATGGGGAGAGTGGAAAGGCAGTTGAATGGTGGGAAAAGAGGCATCTTCCGCAGAAGTCGGGAGGCAGAGGCACTGGATGTATTGCAGACTAGCTCAGCTAGCAGGGGGCCGGGCTCTCAGTCCTTGTTCTTTCCTGGAGCAGCGTTACCAATGTCCCAGCCTTCTCCACCTCCTCCCCCCGCTGTCTTAGCACCCCCTTCCTGATTTGGGGCCACAACATCCCCTGCCCCACCCTTCCAAGCTGAAGGACCTGTAAACTTGATGAGAAAGCCAGCCTGCCTTGACCAGCTGGGAGCTACGCAGACACAGCCCACCCGAAACCCGGGACAAGTGCCTAGCCTTGGGGTAGGTGCCCCCCAAGTTCTGGAGAGTTTCCTGTAAATTTATTTTCCTCAAAATAAAAATACAGCCAAAGCAAGGATTTAAAAAGCCAGTGGCACACCCCCCCACCCCCCCTTCCAGTGGTCAGAACATCCTAAGCAACAGAAAACCAGCAGCCAGCCCTGGAGGAACATCACCAGGCGGTGCTCTCGGCCAACTATGACCCCCATCTAGAGGCGACAGGTGACAGGGGCTTAGGAGAGGGCAGGCCTCCACACCTGAGTGCTGGGTGAAGGGAGAGGGGCTGGCTGCCCTCTGTTCCAGGTTCCTTCCAGCCAGCAAAGACACCAGACATTTTTTCATCCTTCAACCCCACCCTACCCCCCATTTCCTCTGTGTTAGTGGAAATGACTCAGGCATAGCTGGGGTTTGGAGAGACCTGGGGTCTGGCTCCTCCCCTCACCCCCAACACAGACAAGAACCCCTACCATCAGCCCAGAGCTCGCTTTGGGGCCAGAGCTGAGACTCTGCCTGCCCACTCTCCCCTTTCCACAAAAATGTGGACACCGTGGCAGTCACGTGGACACACAGAGACCTGGTCGGCTGGGGCAGGGCTGTCCACAGGATCTAGGGTCGAGAAGCCCAAGCTGTCCGGGGCTGGTCCCTTGTAGCCGGGACCCAGCCCCCTCACCCACCCTCACAGTCCTGGGGCCACTGCCCAGGTGTGGCTTCTGTCAAGTACACCTTGATGCCTCTCTGGCTGCCACTCTGGGAGAACCCCCCCACCAAGGGGTCCTGACCGCTGGGGGTGGGGATGAGGAGGTGGGGACATTTCAGGGAGATTAAGGACGGGGGAGATGGTGCGACTGTGCCTGTGGTCTTCAGGTGTTTGCCGAGCCCTGTGCATTCCCCTTGCCCCCAGTTCCCACTTTTCTGGTCACCTTCAGTCGTGGCAAAGGGGCATAGGCGGTGCAGGGGACAGAAACTCAAGCCCGGGGCTGGGAGAGAGGGGCCAGAGGCCAGTCCAGGGCAGGGAAGAGCTCCCACCTCCTGAGGACTGGCTGCGGGTGCAGCTGGAAGGGGAGCCCGACGCCAGAGAGCCCCATTAAAGCGCCGCCGGCCGGCGACTGCGGCGAGACTCGCTGTCCGGCCCGCTTCCTCCCTCGCTGGGTCCAGGGCACACGGCCGAGCGCAGAAGGGGGGAGGCGTGGAGGCTCAGACTTGAGCAAACAAATAAGTTCAGGGAAGCCTCCCTCTCTTTGGTGTAAACTCCGGGCCCGGGACACACCCATACCCACCCCGGCAGGGGGGTGCGGGTGGGGAGGGGTGGGGGTGGGGAAGGGGGTGGGGGTGGGGAGGGAGCAGAATCCGAGGGCAGGGAGATAGGGGACCACACGGTCCCCATGGTGGGGGGGCCCCTCCCCTTCGAGGGCGGGGGCGCAGCTCCCGGAGGCCTCGCGGCTCCACGTAGGAGCTGGCTCCGGCTGCCGGCTGTGGTCAGGGCCATCGCATAAATAGGGCGGGAGACGGAGCACTGAGGACTTGCCGCTGCCCCCAGCCCCGGCCCCAGGCGTCCCGGCCATGGCCCGCCCGATCGTCTTGCTCAGCCTCGGCCTCCTGGCCGGCCTGCTGCCGGCGCTGGCCGCCTGCCCCCAGAACTGCCACTGCCACGGTGACCTGCAGCACGTCATCTGCGACAAGGTGGGGCTGCAGAAGATCCCCAAGGTGTCCGAGAAGACCAAGCTGCTCAACCTCCAGCGCAACAACTTCCCCGTGCTGGCTGCCAACTCGTTTCGGGCCATGCCGAACCTCGTGTCGCTGCACCTGCAGCACTGCCGCATTCGCGAGGTGGCCGCGGGTGCCTTCCGCGGCCTCAAGCAGCTCATCTACCTGTACCTGTCCCACAATGACATCCGCGTGCTGCGCACCGGCGCCTTCGACGACCTGACCGAGCTCACCTACCTCTACCTGGACCACAACAAGGTGACCGAGCTGCCCCGGGGGCTGCTCTCTCCGCTGGTCAACCTCTTCATCCTGCAGCTCAACAACAACAAGATTCGCGAGCTGCGCCCGGGCGCCTTCCACGGCGCCAAGGACCTGCGCTGGCTCTACCTGTCGGAAAACTCCCTCAGTTCCCTGCAGCCCGGCACTCTGGAGGACGTGGAGAACCTCGCCAAGTTCTACCTGGACAGGAACCAGCTGTCCAGCTACCCCTTGGCTGCTCTGAGCAAGCTGCGGGTGGTGGAGGATCTGAAGCTGTCCCACAATCCCCTGAAAAGCATTCCCGACAATGCCTTCCAGTCTTTCGGCAGATATCTGGAGACCCTCTGGCTGGACAACACCAACCTGGAGAAGGTGAGCTCCTGGCTGCAGGGCTCTGCCCCGGCTCCTTCTTCACTGCCAGGAGGCCCAGCGATCCAGGGCCACAGCTGGGCACCATCCCCTCTCCCCTAAATTTGCCTCTTCCTGTGGCTATCTCCAAGGTGAGGAGCTCTGCTACTCTGTCCTCATCTTGTCATATTCTCACCCCAAATCCCGCCCTGCTGCCCCTGTCCCTGGTCTCGGCCACTGCCCTCCTAGGATTCCTACTTAGGAACAGAGCTGGGGCTGCCCTGGCCCCACCAATGGCCCCCAGGAGGCATGTCCAGGGCTCCCAAACCCCCTGCTGTGGGCAGCAGCCTGCTCTTCCTGTTGGGCCTTCCACCCCTCCTCCGCTGTCCCCCCCCCCCCCCCCCCCGTCTCCAGTAAAACTACCACCCCATAAAGGGAGGTTTGTTTACTGAGGAGCCTTCCAGAGGAGCTGGGCAAATCAGGCCCACAAAGACACCCTGTTCCTGGTGGGGAGTGTGCTCAGATGGGGTGGGGGGGCTGGGGAGTGAGGAGGAACACATACCTGAGGAAGACCTCCTCCATGCCTCCCAGAGGCCCTGATGGATCCCCCCATACCCACCCCCAGTCCACACACATACATTCCACCGCATTCTCAGGTCCATTTCAGCTGAGTGGGGACAGGGGGCCTGCCCCAGGTTGCAGACATGCACCCATGGGTTCCGTGAGGGGGCAAAGGCAGAACCACTCACCCCTGTTAACCTTTGGCTCAAGGACCCTAGGTATCTCCCCATAGGAAAGACTGGCCATGGCTCACCGTGTCCCAGACAACTCACTGCCCTTTGCCCACTCCGGTCACCAGATCCATCTCCTGGCTGCTCAGTCCTTCCTCCTCTGTGATGCCCAGCACCTGGCCAGGTGGGGCTGCCTTGGGTCGGAGTGGAACTTCCCTGGGACTAGAAAATCGCTCTGGTGTAGGGGCTCCGGCCAGGAGGTTTGGGCAGGGACCAGGGCAAGGTGGGGGAGATGGTCATCAGAGCAGTCTGATCACCAGGGAACTTCACACCCTTCTCTGGGCCACAGGCACAGAGATGAGGGCAGAATCATACCTGGACGGCAACCAGCCTTCATCTGGGTGGACAGAGTCTGCCCGAGCTTGCCCTTCTTCAGCCCCAGCCACTCCCCAGCAGAAGTCAGAGTCGCCCGTGGCCCACCATTGCCAGCGTGGCCTTTCAGTGGGAAGTAGAGCAGGGCAGCAGGGGCTCATTTGGGGCAGGGGAGGCCAGGCAGAAACTGTGACGTCTGGGCCAAGATATGGGCACCAATAGAATGTTTCCTCTGGAGCCAGACAACCTGGCCCAAGACTCCACCGAGGTGGTTCCACAAATAGAGTCTGGCAGGCAGTGAGGGAGCAGTGAGGATAGAGCTGGGGGACATCCCAGGACCCTGGGGACTGTGGGGAACCTGGGCCCACTGCCCATCGCACCAAACACTGACCAGCTTCACTGTGTGCCAACTGGGGCCCAACTCTGGCTGCCTCCCCAGCCCCAGTGTTTGTGCAGGAAGCATGGTGCCAGGGGAGGCGAGCCGGATGTGGTCCTGCAGCTACTGTTGACTCCCTGGGCAAGGGACTTAACCCCTCCCCCGCCCCCCACCAATTTACATATTGGAAATAACACCACCTATCTCAAAAGGTGGTTGTATGGATTAGGTCATCTGAGACAACTTAGTCAGACTGTGAAACTCCTCCAGGTGCCACTGCTTACGTCCAGGGAACGACCCTGCTCCTCTGGGGCCATAGAGATGGGAGAGGCCGGACACGGGCTGGGGTGCTCACTCGTGCCCACCTCCCTCCCTAGTTCTCTGATGGTTCCTTCCTGGGTGTGACCACGCTGAAACATGTCCATCTGGAGAACAATCGCCTGAACCAGCTGCCTTCCAGCTTCCCCTTTCACAGCCTGGAGACCCTCACCCTCACCAACAACCCCTGGAAATGTACCTGCCAGCTCCAGGGACTGCGGAGGTGAGAAGACCCCCGTGGTACCCCCAGAACACGCTCGTGTGATGGAGTAGAGACACACTGGCCCTGCACTAAGACATCCTGGGCATATGTCCTAGATCTCTACCTAATAGGTGTGGAACCCTGGGCATTTCCCGATTTGCATGAAGATGACAGTTCCAGACTACCTTAAAGCCAAGTCAACCTGGCCCCATGGCTCACTGGCCCTTCCTCCAGTACTCTTACTCTCTTCCCTACCCCAGCAACTCTCTGTCTCTCCAGGTGGCTGGAAGCCAAGACCTCCCGCCCTGATGCCACTTGCGCGTCGCCCGCCAAGTTCAGGGGCCAGCACATTCGTGACACGGACGCCTTCCGCGGCTGCAAGTTCCCCACTAAGAGGTCCAAGAAAGCCGGCCGCCATTAAACAGGTATGGCCCGGTGGGCAGGTCCCCCATTCCCTCTCTAGAGATTCTGGAAGTGAGGAGGGTGTCTCAGGATACTTCCCCACCATGAAAGGGCATGCAGACCCTCCATGTTTGCAGGGAGAGGAGGGGAGGACTGGGGCTCCCCCTCTAAGGGGGAAAATGATGCTGCCCAGGACCACCACCATTCTCTCCAAACACCGTCTAGGTTGTTGGAGTCCTGACACCAATCCTCGCCTCACCGCAGGTCCTGACCCAGCCGGTCCTGGTGACTGGTCTCTGCCTTCTGCCGGAGAAACTACTGATCCTCCCACCTCTGACCCCCACCTTCTCCCCACAGCCTTTGCTGATGCACAGAGCTGTCCACACCTAGACATGTCCTGGCAGGGGACTCGGGCACTGCAGCACAAACCCAGCTCCACCGGACGGTGAGAGCTTCATCACGCCTGGCCCCACGGCTACGGCTCCTCTCAGAGAAGCCGTTGCTGAGACCCCCCCAAGTCCTTTAGAACCGGAACACGGTGGCCATCAGGATGGCCACTCTTCCAGAATCCTCGTCTCTGCTCCCCTTTCCCTGCCATTTGGAAACAAACATCAGATCCTTGCCCCACCCCTTGCTTCTAGGAAGGGTCTCAAGCCCCTACCCCCGACTTTGCCAGCCCCCGCCTGCCAGGACACTCTAGCCGGACACTGGTGCTTTGCCACACATCCTCCCGTGCTGCATTTCTTCCCCAGATTTCTATAAATATAAATTTATGTATGTGTAATATTTACTCCCCTGTCACCTATCTCTGTGACTTGAGAGCTGCCGATTAGGTAAGACTGTTTTGTCTCACATCTGCTTTCTGGAATGACGGCCAGCCGGAGGGTCTTCCTTGGAGACCCAGGCTGGGCTCCTCCCCACTCCCAGCAATCTCTTCTTGCCCAGCCCCGTCCTCCACTCACCACCAGTTCCTTCATGTTCAGCTTGTTGATGATGGCTCGGATCAGCTCTGAGGATGCAGGGGACCCACCGATCACACCTGAATCAGAGAGAGGGCTGACACAGCTCCCGCCTTCTCCAGGCCCAGTGGACCCTCCCTTCACCTACGGCCCTTTTTAGGAAATAACATTCCCTTCTCTCCCCAACCCCGGACCTATTCCTAGACCAGGCAGCTGGCCTTGGGCTGGAGTCTAGGGACACTGGGGATTTTCCTCCCTCCCACCCATGTTTCTACAGTGGCCTTCTTGCCCCTAAATGAAAGATTGGGCACGTATGTAGCTCACTGGGCCAATCCTGGCCTGCCACCCTTGGCCCCATCCCACCTCCACACATGGCTGAGATGTCATAACTTGAGAAGTCTGGCTGGTTCAGAATGTCCACGAACATTGTGGGAGTTCCGTACAGCAAGGAGCCTCTGTATGAGGGAGGTACACCTCAGAATCAGGCTTGGAAGTAGAAGGGAACTTCCTCTTCTCACCACCCCACCTGACCCTACAGTAAGGGCCAAGGCTGCAACTATGGGGAACAGGCAGGAGAAGCTCCTTGGAGGGAGGAACTGGTCCTCGCCTGGGGGTCTCCCACTACCCCGTCTCCATTTCTCCTGGTTGGAGGGAAGAGACGTCTTGGAAAGGGATCAGGGCCCAGAAGTGAGGAATAGGAGGGTCTTATCAGCCCACAGATAGCTGTCCACTGATGCCCACCTCTCTCTGCTGATGGCCTCCAGCGCCTTCTTGCCATCAAAGACCGGAGAGGACAGGATGAGGGTGACCCCGTGCATCAAGCTCACCATTGTGCCTCCCACGGAACCCAGGCAGTGGTACAGGGGGCTGGGCAGGACCACCCGTGACTTGTCTGGTGGCTGAAGATGGAAGCAGGAGGCTGGGTCTATTGCAGGGCCCCCGGAAGCCAGTTCCTCTAGCCAGCGGGGGAGCCCAGCAAGCCCCCCACCGCCGGCACGGTGCCAGGGAAGCCCTTGCTGGGCCAGCACCCCCTCACCTTCTGGTGCAGTCTCAGGCGCTCTCCTATCATGTTGGAGTTGTTGACAATGTTGTAGTGGGAGAGCGTGGCCCCCTTGGGGCTGCCGGTTGTCCCCTGACAAGACAAGCAGGTGATGGCTTGGCCTCTTTCATCCCATCTCCTTCCCACCCTGGGCCAGTGCATGAAAGAGCACTGGACTGGGAGTCAGGAGACCGAGACGGCTGCCCCAGATCCATTCATTCACTCAGTACATATTCACAAAGATTTGCCACATGCCTACACGGTGCCAGGTGTTAGGATCCACAGAGGTGGCAAATAAGGTCTGTCCTTATGCCGCTCAGAGAACTCTGGGGCTCACCAGCACGTGCCCTCTCTGGACCTCAGTCTCCCGATCTGCTAAAATGAGGGGCTCTGACCTGTGGTGGCTCAGTGCATCTGCCCCTGTGCTGGGGACAAGAGGGCCAGGGGAGGTGGGCAGTGACATGGACACCAGGTGCTGAAGTTTTCCCGGGCAGAGCAGACAGCTAGGGCCGGCCCCACTAGAAGAGTGTTTGCTCTCCCCTGATCTCGTCTGCTGCCTCCTCCCTCTCGGGGGAGGGCCACATGACGGGCAAGCGTCGGTGTGTCAGCCTGGGCTCGGGACAGGAGGCCTCTGCCCTACCGAGGTGAACTGGATGTTGATAGGGTCATGGCAGGACAGGAGCTGCTGGGTGTGCCGGAGCCGGGCCAGATTCTGCTCTTGACTGCCAGCTGCCACCACCTCATCCAGAAGCAGCGTCCCTGGCAGAGGGGCGTCCGCCGAGATGACTGTGGTCAGCTCTGGGAGCCTGGGGGTAAGGGAGCATGGTGAGAGTCGGGGGCTGAGGAAGGGCCCACAGAGATGGGGACGGGATGAGGGGGCCAGGAGGCTGCACGAGGCACGCCTCCCAATCTGGGACACCCCCACCTCTGACTCTTCAAGTGCCCCGGCTGGGCCTTCTCCACCTCTGGACAGATCTGCTTCAGGATGTTGTAGTAATGCTGGGTCTTGAATTGCCTGGGGAACACGAGGGCTTTGCAGCCCACCTGTAGGAGGGGAGCGCCCCACCGCGGTCAGCAGGAAGCCTCAGCCTGGGGATGTGGTGGCGTCCTAACAGTTGCTCTCTTGCCCACACCCACCACCACCACCACGACACACACATGCACCACCCCCAACACACACACACCACCCCCAACACACACACTAGCCTGTCTGACCAACAGCCCACTCTTCCCACCCACCGTCTAAGGAAGGACAGACTCTGGGGGTCACTCACTTGAGCATGGCCCCCCAGCCCAGTCAGCCCTCTATGACAACTGGAAGCCCCCTGTGCCACCAGCTGGCTCCCCCGCCCCCACCAAGGCTAGGAATGGGCCTACCTTCTTGAGGGCATACTCCACCTCCATAGCCTGGGAGGCTGGGTTCACAGACACCTGGTGGAGACAGAGAGGGTACACCATGTGTCCTGGGCAGACTCTGTCCCTCTCACTGCCCCTCCACCCTCAGAGGCAGCACCCTGTACCTTCTGAAACCAGCCAGGCACCAGTATGATTCTGGGGCCAAGGGTCAAGGGGGTTCCCCTGAATGATGCCCCCCCCTCAGCCAGCTGTGCCAGGTAAGCCCCTCCTCACCAGAATGATGCCTGCCTGGGCCGTGGCCAGCTGCATGAGTACCCATGCGTAAGAGTTGGGTCCCCACATGCCCAGACGGTCACCCTTGCGGAGGCCAGTACTCAGGAGCCCAGAAGCAGCTTTGTCCACCTGGTATAAACAGGGCGCAAAAGGGTGAGATGCAGGTGAGCAGAAAGGGGCCCATGACTCGCCCCTTAACCTTTGGCCCAGGGGTTCACATCAGAACCACCTGGGAACAAGGGACAGGCAGACACCTAGGCCTCAGCAGATCTGGAGGCGGCTTGGGAACATGCGTAGTTAACCAGTGTCCCAAGAACGACTGATGCAGGAGGTACCTGGGCCACCTCTGCCTCAGTCCTGCCCTCCTCTCCTGACATCCCTTGGGGCTCTCAGGCAGCCCCAGCACCCTGCCCCACAGCTAGGCACCACCCTTGCTGCTCCACCCAGCCAGGGCAGCCTGGGGGCCAGCACCTGCCCACTTTGAGGGTTCAAAGTCAGGACCCACCTCCTCCTTGAGCTGGGCAAAGGTCAACCTGATGTTTTCGTGGTGGACAACCAAGGCCTCTCGGTCCGGGACCCTCTGCGCTGTGGCATTCAGGCATTGCCCCACAGTCTTGTTCATGAGGTGCAACGTGCTGTGGCCCTGGACATGGCTGAGGCCTCCAATGGGCAGGGTGGCGGTGCGGTCCATCTCTCCAGAGCTGTGGGGAGAGGGGCTGTGGGCTCAACTGCACCAACCCAGGCGTCCTGGCAACAGAGGCTGGCACAGCCCGCTGGGAGGTAGGCTGCTTACGATGTGTGCGGGACACTCCAGAAGCTGTCTGATCCGCCCCATCCCCAGGGACCATCATCATTTAACTTAGGACCTGCTTCGCCCTTGGGAGATCAAACCTGGAGGCTGACTTCCTGTCGTTAATCAGAGAGAAGGTTCTTCTCCCCAACCTACTCCCCAGTTTCCACTCAGTGCCAGGGGCCTGGAGCCTTGGTGCCAAAACCCTGGAAAGGGAAACTAAAGTCAATCACGCTGATTTGACGAAGCGGGGCGGTGGCCTGTGTGGGCTAGGAACGGCCTCATCCTACACACTGCTTCCTCCTAGTGAAAAGGCCCCTGGGTATGTGTCAAAACCCACAGAATAGTCTAACACAAGGACTAAACCTTAATGGACTACGGACTATAGTCCATAATAACGTACCATACTAGTTCCCTAATTGTAACAAATGTACCACACTAATGCAGACGTTAATAGCAGGGAAACTGTGCCGGGGTGGGGTGGGGGGTGGGTATAAGGAACTCTATGTTCAATCTGCTCAGTTATTCTGTAACTCTAAAACTGTGTAGGGGGACTTCTCTGGTGGCGCAGTGTTTAAGACTCCACGCTCCCAATGCAGGGGGCCCAGGTCTGATCCCTGGTCAGGGAACTAGATCCCACATGCATGTCGCAACTAAGAGTTCACAGGCCACAACTAAGGAGCATGCCAGCCGCAACTAAGGAGCACACACGCCACAACTAAGGAGCTGGCGACCCGCAGCTAAGGAGCCCGTGAGCCGCAACTAAGGAGCACGCCTGCTGCAACTGAGACCTGGTGCAACCAAATAAATAAGTTAAATAAATGTACACTTAAAAAAATTAAAAAATAAAACTATTAATTACTAAAACTATCTAAAGTCTATTCATTAATTAAAAGCAAAAACGAAAAAAGGTCCCCAGCAGTCCAAGTGTCACAGGCCTAGGGCTGCTCGTGCCCGCTTCGCTGCCCTGGGTGACGGCTGCTGGGCTCCCACCCAGGCCCAGCTGGGAGTGTGGTAGCTCTCAGACCCTGTTCTCATCAGAGAGGGCAGGCTCCAGGACCCTTCCAGGATCCTTCCAGGCCTCCTCTGGGCCACCACTGGGTGGTGTGGGCCCCAGGGACCCTTCCTGACGATTCAGTCCTGCAGCTGCTGAGCTGAAAAGACCGAGCCTGGCTTTCACTGACTGACCACTTATGGCTTATGGGGGAGAATTTCTGGGAAGAACAAGGTAGGCAGGGCAGAGCGGAGCAAAACTGGTTTTCCCTGTAAATGGGTGAGGAGACCTCATGTCACAGGAGGGCGGGTCCCAGTGTGGGCTGATGGGGAGGCTGTCCTGACTTCAGCGAGCTGAGCCACACATTGGGAAGCGAGCGAGCACTGGGCTGGAGTTGGGGGCTTGAGGTTTCATCCCAGGTGTACCACCCGCTGGGTGGGTGGCTGTCACAGACACCTTTGGTGTCCCTTGACATGTCTCCTCAGTGCATCTCTGGTTTCAGCTGCTGGGACAGTTCCTTGCGGTTCTGTCTGCTCAGGGACTCCCTCAAGTCTCCCCTTCTTAGCTGGACAGTTCTGGGAGGCATCGAGTCCCGGGGGGAAGACCCTGGTTGCCTGCACACACGCCATACTGACTTCTCTTCTTGTCTCCTCCGCACTCCCTCACTCCTACTTCCTAGGATCGCAGATAAATCACCAGCACCCAAGTCCTTGCTCTCAAGAGAATCCAAGTTAAGATACCTGTGTCTTCATCCCTCTAGGCCTCAGCTTCCCCACCTATAAAGCCTGAGGACTTGGATCAGTGGTTATCCTCAAGGGGATGCTATTTACCTACCTGAGCAATCTTCTCAAAGGGCTGTAGGGAGCCACCTAAGCCAGGTGTTTCCCTCAGGTATGCTGGAGCTGAAAACAGCCAGGTGTCACGGGCCTCTGAAGCCCTGCCAGCAGCCCACACTCAGGTTGACAAACCTAAAGAACTACTAAGGTAGTTCCCTGTGGTCACCATGACACCCCTCAAGAGAGACTGTGTACCCAAATCCTTCACTCACAGGCATACTGTGGAGGGCGTCCATTTTTGCCCCCTGGGAAACACATACGCTCTTTTCTTCGGGTTTGCCAAGGTGATAGGGGCAAGAGCAAGCATGTGGAGAAAACCTGCTTAAGAAGAAAGTCAACACAGAGGAAAGTAGGAGAGAAGGAAAGAGACAGAGAGACAAAGAGAGACAGAAACAGAGACAGGAAGACCCAGTGACAGACTTAATCTTGCGATTGTCGAATACCTAGACCCAGTCACGTGTTAAGCCTACCTACCTCTGGACTTTTCATTGTCAACAGTCAATAAATTCCCTCTTTCAATTTAAGCCAGTCTGGGGGTCGGGGAGGGGAAAGCTGAACTCCATTTGCGACAACATGGATGAACCTAAAGGACACTATGCTTAAGGGGAATAAGCCAGACACAGAAAGATTAATACTGCATGATCTCACTTATATATGTAATCTAAAATATGAACAAACAAACAAATTTAAGCCAGTCCGAGTTCGGTTTCCATTGCTTACAACTGGTGAATCCTAACTATATACATTTTTTGCGTTCAGTGGCTTACCACTGCCCTTGAAAGCCTGGCAGGCCACTTCCCAACAGCCCAGCATCTGGATTAGAAGGCAGAGAAATACAGATCTCAGCCAGTTTAATGGTCACATTGTCAACAGATCATTAAAGGTGGGGGGCGGGGGGATCTGCCTGACAACACGGACCCTCTTCTTCTCAAAATGACCCGGAGTCCTATTTTGTTTGGAATCTGGTTTTCTACACATTCACCATGGTTTTCAGTGGCTTCTTGGAGTGTCTAGTTGGCAAATCAACAGGTTGATTAATGTGCCCCCCCGCCAAATGCAGTTCAATTGCCCTGTGTATTATCTCCTTTATCTTCATGGTGGCTCTGATAGATGGTATGAGACAGACCCCCAGTAGCCCCTTCTCCCTTAATAATATACCCTCGGATGTTCACCTGGCTATGGCCAGGTGGAATAGAGACCACATTTCCAAGCTTCCCCAGCAGGTGGTCTGGTCCAAGAATAAAATTCTGGCCAAGGGGACTTAAGGAGAGGTCGTGTGTGCAGGTTCTGAGAAGAACCCTTAAAGAGAAGCACATCTTTTTTTCTTTCCCACTGGCTGTAATGCTGCCCATGACAGTTCTCTTGGACCACATGGTGAGCTTGGGCACCACAGAGCAACAGACAGAAGGGCCTGGAGTCTGACAGCAAGCTCTACCATGCTGCCCACAGACTGGCCATCTCCCAGAAGAAGAAACTCCCATCTCCTAAAATCACGGTGAGAGGGGATTTTTGTGATACACACTAAGCCAATTCTGAAAAATACAGGTGGGAATTATGAACTCTCATTGTACAGGTAAGGAAACTGAAGTGCAGAGAGGCAAAGTGGGCTGCCCAGCTGGTAAACAGCTGAGCCTGAAGTGGAGAGTTCAGTACCACTGCCCCAGCATTACAGCCTTGCCTGCCCAAGCCAGGGAGAAAGGACAGGATGGGTAATTCTCTTCTTTAGGCTCTGGATTTAGTCCCTAACTGATCAACAGAGATTGTCTAATCTCAATTCTATTTTTTCACAATTGTTTACTAATTGAACCCAAGAAACTGGGACTGCGTAGGGTAGGGTTGTGGTGGAAACAGGTTGCTCCTTCAGAGGATTGAAGGGTTCTAGAAACACATATCAATGCAATTTGCTCATAAACTTAAGAACCACGCATCGTTTGGAAAGACCGAGTGCAAACACCACTGATTCTACGTCCCTCCTTCCTCAGACACTCCCAAGCGCCTTGGTCAAGAAGGGTGGCCTCTTCTTTTTCTACTCTTAAACAAAGTGGCAGATACCCCCATTTAAACCTGAAAAAGACAATAAAGAGATTTGGTTTCAGGAAAAGTTGTTTGCTTGTTTGTGGAAAGTTTAAGGAGTTGGAGCAGGACCGCCAGGAGTCCCAGCTGCTACCAACTCAAACAACTAGAGTAAGCCTTTAGCTATGCGCGCTGGGTACTATAAAACGCCAGGTGGGAGTGAGTCAGCCAGGCGGGAGCTGGGAGGGAACTGGAGACAAGGTACAGCCCCACCTAAAGCTGTCCACAGAGAATGGGCCTGTGAAAATTCAGGCCCGGATCGGCTGCCAGATCTGATTTCATAAGAGAAGTCAGGAAACAAAGATTTAAAAAAAAAATAATTCCTTTGACCTTTCATCTTTGGCAACTAATGTGTTCACTGTTTTATCCTCAGTGCTTCACAGGGCCTGGAATGTAAGAAGTGCTCAAATGAATGACCAAAAGAATGAATTATAAATAATGCACATAACCCAATTAAAAATAAGCAAACAACTTGAATAGACTTTTTCCCGAAGAAGATATATGAATGGCCAACAAGCACATGAAATGCAAATTAAAACCACAATGAAATACCACTTCACGCCCACTAGGAAGGCTGTAAACAAAAAACCAAAATATCAAGTGTTGGTAAGCATGTGGAGGAACCGAAACTTTTTTTCCGTTGCGGAGCACAGGCTCCGGACGCGCAGGCTCAGCGGCCATGGCTCACGGGCCCAGCCGCTCCGCGGCATGTGGGATCTTCCCGGACCCGGGGCACCGACCCGTGTCCCCTGCATCGGCAGGCGGACTCTCAACCACTGCGCCACCAGGGAAGCCCAAGACTAACTTTTATGCAATAAGGCAGGGCTGCAGGCTGCCCATGAAGTTCATGTGCTGTCCTCTTGGGCAAGCCTCAGTCCTCAGTCAACATACTCACCCTTGTGTGAGACACAGCTCCAGCTAAATGTGCCAATGCATCTTCTAGCTCATGGCAGATGAGAGGCAGGCTCTCCTCTTCCATCTCCCTTGCACATCACCCCAAGATTCATTATTCAACCCAGCAGCCCAAGTACTGCTCACTGATCCACGCACCATGGGGCTGCATTCTTGCAGGGGTGGGGGGGGGCTCCTTTCCCTAATTTTCAGAAAGACACTAGGCTAGTGGTCAATCTGGGAGTAGAGATGGCAGATGGTTGGGCTGGAGGGGACAACTTTTAACCTGTAATAACTGTTTTATCCTGAAATAAAGTTATTTTTATGTACCCACAAAGATGAGTGACACATTTATACCAGCTACAACATACAACTAGTGTTCAAGAAAATGAAGGAGCTGTTGTGACAAATAAAACCCAAAGAGCACTAGTGAATGGTCATTTTCTTAACTGATGGCCATTTTAATGTGCAGTGGCCACCAAGAGCACGAGAATGACTATGATGTTGAAAGGTCCTCAGCAAAAAATAAGAATTTCGGGGGCTTCCCTGGTGGCTTAGTGGTTAAGAATCCACCTGCCAATGCAGGGGACATGGGTTCGTGCCCCGGTCCGGGAAGATCCCACATGCCACGGAGCAACTAAGCCCGTGTGCCACAACTACTGAGCCTGTGCTCTAGAGCCCGTGAGCCACAACTACTGAGCCCATGTGCCGCAACTACGGAAGCCCACACGCCTACAGCCCGTGCTCCACAATGAGAGAAGCCACTGCAATGAGAAGCCCGCGCACTGCAATGAAGAGTAGCCCCCACTCTCCACAGCTAGAGAAAGCCCGCGCACAGCAACGAACACCCAACACAGGCAAAAATAAATAAATTTATGAAAAAAGAATTTCGACCTAAGTCTCTTAGGGGAAAAAAAAACACCACCTCAAAATAGATCACAGACTGCATGTAAAACATTAGAAACATTTAGAAAACAACATGGGAGAAAACCTTTAGGATCTAAGGCTAGGCAAAGTTTTTAAACTTGACACTACAAGCACGATCTATAAAATTAATAAACTGACCTCATCAAAATTAAAACTTTTCGCTCTGCGAAAGACCCTATTAAGAGGACAAAAAGATGAGATACAGAGTGGGAGAAAATATTTGCAAACCACATATCTGACAAAGGACTAGTATCCAGATTGCATAAAGAACTCTGAAAACTCAACAGTTAAAAAAAAAAAATTCAACTGGAAAATGAGCAAAAGACATAAAGAGATACGTCACCAAAAAGGATATACAGGTGGCAGATAAGCACATGAAAAGTTATTCAAGGGACTTCCCTGGTGGCACAGTGATTAGGAATCTGCCTGCCAATGCAGGGGACACGGGTTCGAGCCCTGGTCCGGGAAGATCCCACATGCCACGGAGCAACTAAGCCCGTGCGCCACAACTGCTTAGCCTGTGCTCTAGAGCCTGTGAGCCACAACTACTGAAGCCCGCGAGCCACAACTACTGAAGCCCACGCGCCTACAGCCCATGTTCTGCAGCAAGAGAAGCCACCGCAATGAGAAGCCCGCACACCGCAACGAAGAGTAGTCCCCGCTCGCCACAACTAGAGAAAGCCCGCATGCAGCAACGAAGACCCAACGCAGCCAAAAATAAATAAAATAAATCTATTAAAAAAAAAAAAAACAGTTCTTTGATGATATAATATTGGGGACCACAAGGTGTAACTGGGCTGCCCAGTTCAGTGGGCCTAGAAGCCACACCATCTCCATCACTTTCTGCTGGGATAGCCCCTTGACACATTTGTTAGACCTATTCTGAGGCCCCCACTTCTCAGCTTGCCTTTATGCTGCCACACCCAAGAGGTGAAATATTGAGCATAGGAGATCATGTCCTTTTCCCCGTGGTTATCAAGGAAAGCTAAACTGTTTAATGTATAACACACACTTTCATGAATTTTTTGTCAAGATTAATAGGTCACTCCTCCCAAAAGCAACCCTTGATTTTTGAGCAAAAGAAGATAGACACAAGAGTATATACTCTGAGAGTCAAGAATAGACAAAATTAATCTATGGAGATTAGAAATCAGAACAGTGATAGTCTCTGGTTGGGGAAGGGAACTGACTGGAAAGGGGCACTAGAGAAATTTCTAGAACTGTGCTGTCTATATGGTAGCCTAGTCACATGTGGCTCTGGAACACTTGAAGCATGGCTAGTCTGAACTGAAGTGTTCTGTAAGTGTTAAATACACACCAGATTTGGAAGACTTTATGAAATAAAGAATATAAAATACCTCCTTAGCAATTTTTAAAAGATTGATTACCTGCTGAAATGATATTTTGGCTATACTAAGTTAAAGAAAATATATCATTAAACTTATTGCCTATTTCTTATTACTTTAATATGGCTACTAGAAAACATAAAATTCCACATGTGGCTCACAGTATATTTCTACTGAACAGCACTGTTTTAGAGCGATAGACAAGTTCTGTATGTTGGGGTGTTGAGTAATGGGTGAATACATTTGTTAATATTCATCAAACTGCACAACCAAGATTTGTGCATTTTACTGTCTGTAATTATACCATAAAGTCCCATGATCTTTCCACCACACAACATAACCTTCCTGAAGGAGTCCACAGCTTACAAAGAACGCAGACTACAAAGAACCCCCAAGGTAAGAGCTACAATGAAGATTTTGAGCAAGGCACTCTGTATTGGTGGAAGCTTCCTTTTTTTTTTTTTTTTTTTGCGGTCACCGCTGTAGCCTTTCCCGTTGCGGAGCACAGGCTCCAGATGCGCAGGCTCAGTGGCCATGGCTCACGGGCCCAGCTGCTCTGCGGCATGTGGGATCCTCCCGGACCGGGGCACGAACCCATGTCCCCTGCATCGGCAGGCGGACTCTCAACCACTGCGCCACCAGGGAAGCCTGAAGCTTCCATTTTTAGCTCGAATAAAACTGATGGTGTATATGTGTTTTTGCAGAGAAAGTAAACAGGAAATTATTATTTGAGTCCAGTAAACTCAAGAAGACAGAGGGCCTGAAATACTTGGGGTTAGGAGGCATCCATGCTGCAGATTTTCCCTTGGGCCACTGTTCGGGGCTCATGGGGAAAGTACACAGGAGCCAGGGGTGGAGGCTGATTCAGAACACCTGCCCTTGATGGCATCACTAAGGTGCACACAAGGTTTAGCTCTTAGCTTTCTAGGGTCAAAACCCTCAATGTTTTCTGTTCACTCATAGAGGACTAGAGAAAACCAGAGAGTCCAGAGGTTAGGAAGAGTTCATAAGGGTTTAAGCATAAGTAAGATTTCATACAAGTATGAAGGCTTCCTACTTCGACCACAGCCCTCTTGGATTCAGGGATCCAAGTCTCAAAGCCCAGCCTCCTTAGGAATCACAGAATGTCCACAGAAATACTGCAGTGCTTCTTATCCAAGTGGCCTATTTTACAAAGAAACCAAGGTCCGGAGAGGTTGAGGGACTTGCCTAAAGCCATACTGGTCGGGCTGGGCTTGCTTTCCTGTCATTCAGCTCCCAAACCGAGAAATACATGCATGCCAATGAGATTCACAGAACATGATTCCTAAGGTAGAAAAACAGCTTGTTTATTTCTGAAGGGAGAGGCCCCTGGCAGAATTATTGGTTCCTGTCATTTATCAGGACACTCCTCTAGCAAGGCCCCTTTAAGAGATGAAATTACATCCTGTACTTTGGTTTGATCGGGGGGGGGGGGGGGGGGGGGGGGGGGGGAAGCAGTCCTTTATCCCAACACTCGGCGTAATCATGGATGGGTCTGTCAACACAACCAGAGCAGCCCCAGCTTGGTTTAAGCAGTTACCTCTGCCAGAACGGTCTTCCTCCTGCTCTCCACACAAGGCTCTAAACGGTGGGTCTTGGGGGTCATTGCAGGAATGCGTAAAGCCATCGTTACATAAGTACTTTCTGTCTCATAACTCATTAGCACCAGGCTGCGGGTAAGAATTTTCTTACCGACCTCATTTAACCCTCACTCTCACGACACTATTTACACATAACAAAAGTCTCAAGTTTAACTTAGTCCCAAAGCTACCAGCTAGAAAGTGGTTCTTTTGAACTTAGATCTGTCTGGCTCCAAAGTCTTTGTCTGTAGATGGAATAAATAAATAATGTGGGAGATGTTAGGAGGGCTTCCTACGCAGGGTTCAAAAGAGTTCAGGCACAAGCAAGAGTTTATATCAATACAAGTATACAGCCTTCATCCTTCAAACCACAGACCTATCATTGGAGGGATCAGCCTCAAATTCCAGCTTCTTTAGGAAGTCTTACCTAATCCCATTCCCACCTATCAGATTCTTCCCTGCTTTGATTGACACTCTCCTGGTATAGCATCCTTACTGCCTTGAATCAGTGGGTCTATGATCCTTCCCTGCAGATCCCTTTCTGGCAAAGAAGCCACTGGAAACAAGTTCATTCATCCTTGTATCCTCCACTGCACCCTCTACAGTAGATTGCATACCTACTGTGTGCAAGGCAGGAGAGGTAACTAAAACCGATGTGTACCAGTCACTGATTACAACGTCCAAATTTATAGTTTATTTTCTATTATTACATTTAGACCGGAGTAGTGAGTAAGGATATCATTACCAAATCCCTTGTTCATCATCTTTGGTAGATTATGGAAAGGGTCTATTTTTCTATTGTGATTTCTACCCAAAACACTTCCTAGCTTAATATAATCCCCTCATATAGGGACAACATTTTATAGTTTCCAGTACTGGTCCCACCTGATTATAGCCATCCTCCTGGAGGGTGGTCCATGAAGCCCACCCATGCCCTTGCACCAACCATCAGCACTGAGTCACTGGAGCCCCCGCTCTGAGGGTGACACCCGATTCTGAGAAGCTTGAGCCACGGCTCTGTCTGTCTTTCCCAGCTCTGAGTGTTCCCGACACCCTGGGCGCAGCTGCCTCACTGGCAGCCCCAGGCCAGCGTTAGAGGTCTGAAGGAAGCGCGCTTATTGGAGCTTCATCAGGAATCGCATTGGATTCTGCCCTCCTAGGCTCCCTGAAGCTCCAGACTAGACCATCTGCCTTCCCTGCGGATGGGGTTGTGTGGACAAGGGGAAGGGGGTCTGTAGAGCAGTGGGCAGCTTCTGCTTTCCTTCTGGGGAAAAAGGCTGTGGACAACCCTGACTTTGATGGATAGGGGAATGTCCAGAAGATCCAGGGGCTCCATTTAGGGCTGGGCAGAGGCTGACATCTTGGTAACTGGCCAGAAGAGAACCAGGTGCAATGAAGAGGCCACTGAGGAGGGAATCCTCTCCTACCTTCAAATCACTTGAAATTCCTACCCAGACCCCATTTGGAGGTTCTCAGGTACCAACTCTGCCCCAAAGCAAAGGCTGAGAAGAGCAAGCCTTTGTCAATCCAGCATGTAGGTAGCATTAGTGACAAACTCCACGGTTAGGTAACATACTCAAGGTCACGCAGCTATAACCCAAAGCAGTCTGGCTTCAAGGTTCTTGCTTCTTCTTAACAGACAGAACTGGGGATCTGATAGGTAACAGGCATGGGGTGTTTGTCAGCAAGAAAGCAGGCTGTATGTGGCCAGGTCAGAAAGAGCAGAGGACAGAAGCCCTGGAGCTTTCCGCATCATGGCACCTAGAACACTGACTAGTGATCATCTGGACTTATCTTCTCCCTCACTAGACTACAAGTTCCCCGAGGACTGCGTTCTCTGGCTTTCATAACCACAATGCTTCTTAAGGACAAAGTAGGTGCAAAATCAGGTCAAACCATCATAGTCAGTAGGTAAGGCCTCAAGCACAAGGGAGTGGCAGGAATGGGAGGGAATTAGGCCAAATGCTCAGGAAATCTTTCTCTGGACACATGGATCTCCTCCTGACAGAGTCAGAATTTCCATGAGGCCTGGTGCCCCTACTCTGCAATTGTAGGCCTGTAGCATGTAAGAGACCTGCTTTGTCTACACATAAAAAGTCAAAGGGGACTTCCCCGGTGGGGAAATGGTGAGAACCATTTTCTTCATCAGAATCCCATCTGCTGACCTGCCCTGAGCCACTGGGTTTTCCCAGAAAATTAAGCCTAGTGATCTGAAAGCACTGCATGCTTTCTATCTTCAGAAACCAGCAAGTTCAAAATGTTGTGATCTTGGAGTTCTAGCCAAAGAGGAGGAAACTGCATCTCCCTCCAACTTCATTCCTTTTTTTTTTTTTTTTTAACCAAGCAGTTCTCTCAGAGAACTTTCGGCTTCTCGTCACTTTTCCATGCCCAGACCTACACTCCACCTGGCAACCAAAACTGTGTCCTGACCCCAGACCTAGCTGGCTGGCAGGGCAGGCTCAGTGGTGCCCAGGCCTCCCCTTGCTGGGCGCTGAAGATAAAAGCCACCACTGATAACATCAGCGGGAGCCCAGCTCTGCTTAATCAACACACTTTCACATCTGTTATCTTACAGGGAGGTAACATTACTTACTGTGTTGCTGTAGAGGCAGCAAAACTACTTGGAAACACATCCTCCACCTGCCAGCCCCCATCCCACCCTCTGCATTGAGGACAGAAGAAAACAGGCCCGGTAGGTAGCAAGGAGCCAAGCGGTGTTTGAGGAGAGGGGAGACTGCTGAGCTTAGTGGCCTAGGGTGGACAACACCGGGTGGAAGATCCCCAAGTTTATCCCTGCAAGGGGTCCAGCTCAGAGGCAGTGTCCTGGGGACAGAGTACAGGCCTTGCCCCTGCCCCTCCCCCTCGGGACAGACCGCTAACGGCTCCCACTTCTGGCCATCAGTGTGCCCGCGAATGGACGAACCTAAAGTCCCAGACCAGAGCCCAGAGTCAGTGCACGGTCCCTGCCAGCCACCAGCCGCAGCCCCAGTCTGCGTGGGCCAGGCCAGCATTTCCCGTTGCCTAGGTGCCAGGTGCGGGGTACCTACTCTCCCGCGTGTGCCGCCCGGAGGTGGGGCAGCCGCGGACCCTCCAGCCCGAGCGCGATCGGCCCCCAGCGAGGTTCCGCAGGACCCCCAAGATCCCCTCCGGGGGACGGAGCCCGTCCCTCTCCTCCCAGGCCGCGTACCTGAGGGGACGGACGCCCCACAACCCCACTTCCTGCCAAACCCGGGAGAGGCCGACCCGGGCCCCCAGCACCCCCGGGCTCCGGGCGCACAGCCTCCCGACGCGCAGCATCCCGACGTAGACAGCCACGGCTCGCCACTCCCGCGTTCGGGCCCGAGTAAACTTTTAAGTGCGCTGAGGCGGGGCGAGCGCGGAGCGCGCGGGGAGGCGGGAGGGTCGCCTCTGCCTATGGGTTGCGGAGGACTAGGTGCCGGCCGGGCGGGGCGGGGCGAGGCGAGGCCTGCGAGGCTTGGAACGTGCGGGTCACCTTCCCCTGGACCCGCCGCCCTCCGCCTCCCACCCTGTTAAAACGGCCCTGGTTTCCTTCTGGATCCGACGTCCCCGGCCCGCAGCCCAAGGCAGGTCTCCCTTCCCAACCACCAGGGGCTTGGGTTTGGGGGCGCAAGAGCGTATTGATTTCCTAGAGGGGGAGCCAGCGGCGCGGCGCGGCGACGCCAGACGCGGCCATCCCCCGAGCCGTGTTGGCGCGCGGGTCACGTGCTGCCCCCGTCCCCCCGCGGGTTGCCGGCCAGAGGCCAGGGAAGCCCGCGCGAAGCGCCCCCAGCCATGCCGGCTGGAGCAGAGAGCCCGCGGGGGAGGGGAGGCAGCTGGGACAAAGCGTGGCGCGGCTGAGACCGCTGCGGCCCGAGTGCTGGCTGAGGACAGACGTCAGCTTCAGAAGGGACTCCATTAACAAATGGAGGGGACCCCCACGTCCCAAGCGTCAGCCTCCCATCCCTCCCCAGACTTCTGCCTTGACCTGCAGTGCACCCTAAGGTGGCCTCAGGCGTTGGAACCTGTCCACCACCCCCACCTCCGCGCCCCAGGCACAATTCCTGAGGCTGAGGAGTGAATGAAAAGTAAACCTTTCTCTCTCCAGACCCTCCCTGTGGTCCCCTGAGGCCCAAGTGTGGTTGCAGGATGGAGGGAAGGTGACTGCCCATCTCTGGACCTAGCTAGGAAAAGACGCACTGGACAGCAGTGTGGCACGTGTGCCAGGTCCGTAGTGTCTCGCTGTAGCCGTGGCCCTTCTTCCAGAGGAGAAGGGGGAGAGCAATACGGGAAGGACCCTGGCAGGGTGGCCTCCCCTCTCCTGACCCAGAGGCAGTGATACACACTGGGCCAGGAAGAAGGGGTGGCTGAGGGCGGGGCTTGGCCTGAGAAGATCTCCGCCTTTATCTGGGAATTTTGGCTCAACCGAGGTTGTGAGAAGGAGACAACGCCGCTCCTCTTCATGAGCCTGAGAGTGACCTCGATCCCTCTGAAACCCTGGCTCCTGGGGAGGGTCCCCACACTTCAGTTGTGTGGGGATGGGCTTGCAAGGGCCTGCCTTCCTCATAGACTAGCTCACAGACTCTGATAGCCCAGCCCAGGGAATGTGGGGTGCTAGGGAGTATCCCAGGTCTGGGTACCAAGCCCTGCTTGGCAGACTCTGCTACTAGCTTGCTGGGTGACCCTGGGTAAGTCATTTCTCCTCTCTGGGCCTGTGAAGTGAGGAGTGGATACTGAGCTTGCAGGCCCTTGCACTTTCTTTGCTAGTTTGAGGATCCTGGAGGGGGAAGGGTGGGATGAGTCCCTCCCTGAACTTTGCTCCAGACTCAGCTTTCCACACACTGGGCTTTCCTGACTTCCCAGACATAGATGTCGTGGAATCACAGCCACCAGTTTCAAGATATCTCCCCCATGCCAGGCTCTTCATGCCAGGCTCTTCAAGGATGTTCTCTCTGCCCTCACAATCAACCTGCAAGGAACAGGCATGCCTTGGAATGTGTCTTTGTTTTTATGGATAAAGAAATTGAGACCCAAAGCGGTTCAGCTACTTGTCCAAGGTCAAGGTGGGCTCAGTAAACACAAGCCAAGGCTCTGTCTATACTCAGTTTGTGGCTTTGGGCAAGTCACGGGGCCTTTCCAGCCTCAGTCATCTTTAAAATGGGACTAATACTAGCCTCACACAGAGGGCTGGGGTAATCACTGAGTACAGTAGCACAGAACTGGTACTCGACCAGTTTTCAGTGATGGGTAGTTTCTTTTTCCATCCTCTTCTTCCTCCTGTGTCTACACTCTGAGACCTTCCTCTGCGTTAGGTATTGCAAACCTTTTTTTTTTTTTTTTTAGGAGGAAGAATTACTTTTCATCTCTGCAAAGCCTTGAGAGCTGTGGTAGGCACTGGTTTCAAGGAAGGTGGGGAGGGCTGGGGGGAAAGAAAAATGGAAATGCCTGATGTGAGAGTTCCTGAGTCCAGGTAGCAGATCATGGTGACCAGAATTCTTGGGTCACTTTGAGGGAGTAGGTAGCTGGGCACATTGGCCGTCCATGCCCTCCAACTTTCCTCCCTCATCCGTCAACCAACTCAGTTCCTCATAGCTCCCCAAGGGGCTTCCTGCCTGATCCGAGCATATCTGCTTGTGCTGCACATGACTTGCATGACTTGCCGGGCTGGGGTTGGAAAGGATTCCCTTTGGACTTGAAGAGACATTTCTCCAAAGAAGATGTATGAATGGCCCACAGACACATGAAAAGGTGCTCAACATCACTGGTCATTAGGGAAATACAAATCAAAACCACAATAAGTTACTACCTCACATGCTTTAGGATGGCTACTATCAAAAAAACAGAGAACAGTAAGTGTTGGCGAAGATGTGGGGAAATTGGAACACTTGTGCATTGCTGGGGGGAATGTAAAATGGTGCAGCGGCTGTGGAAAACAGTATGGCAGTTCTTAAAAAAATTAAGAACAATTACCACATGATCCAACAATTCCACTTCTGGGTATGCACCCAAAAGAATTGAAAGTAGGGGCTTGAGTAGACATTTGTACATCAATGTTCATTGAAGCATTATTCACAATAGCCAAAGGCAGAAACAACCCAAATGTCCGTGGATGGATGGACGGATGAACAAGATGTGGTGTATACAACAGAATATTATTCAGCCTTATAAAGGAAGGAAATTCTGACTTACGCTACAAGGGTCAACCTTGTAGCAATATTTAAGGTATGCTAAGTATGAGAAGGACAAATACTATATGATTTCACTTATATGAGGAGTCTATAGTAGTCAAATTCATAGATACAGGAAGTAGAATGATGGTTGCCAGGGGCTGCAGGGAAGGGGAATAGGGACTTGTTGTAGGGTCCAGGATTTTAGTTTGGGAAAATGGAAAAGTTCTGGAGATGGGTGGTGGTGATGGTTACAAACAATGTGAACGTACTACTACTTTTTGTTAAAAAGCCTTTTTCTTGTTTTATTTTCCTAAGATGGTGTACATGTTTTCTCTTAATAAATTTTTTTATTAACAGCCCAAGGGAGGCCTCCTGACTAGTGGCATTGATCATTTACAGAGACTAGCATGTTTCATGAGGTTTTCAGTGCGTGCCAAGGGGTTACATAGGCCTGCAATCGGCCTCGGAGTCAGGTCTGGGAAGAATCCAGCTCTGCTGCCTTTCCTCTCAATGACCCTGAGCAAAGTTCTTTTCTCTGGTGTAATTTTTCAAAGCTCTCTGTTGTAAATGACTGTTTCCAAGTAGTATATGAAAAATGTCTCTCTCAAAGAAATTTCTTCTCTGTAAGTCTGAGAGGGAGCTGTCTAATAAGAGATGCAGTAGTCATGAAGGAAAGGTGGGAAAAAAGACACTGCAGGCAGCCACATAAAGAAGAAAAAGGAGGATGAGGGAGGGACTTTTACATAAAGAAGAAAAAGGAGGATGAGGGAGGGACTTTTAATTTTGAAAGAAGAGATGACAGTGACTTGATACATGATGCCTATACTCTACCAATCAGATCCAGTAGCCAGTATCAAAAACAAAACAAAACAATCAAAAAAACAGGGCTGATAAAAATTGTTCTAAAAACGATGTTTCTGATTTTCTAGCTGAAAGTGAAAATAAGGAACTCGTTCTGAACTGCTGTGTAAAGTAAAATTATTTGACCACAACTGATGATGGCAGACACAGACAGTCATGATCTTAAACAATCAGTATTTTCTTGCTGACAACTCAAAATTGAAAAAACTAAAGAAACTGCAATCCCAGCGGCTGCCAAAAGTTGCGAAAGCCTTGCTTTCATAAAGAGTGTGGTACGAAAATCTTTCTTTAGACGATGTAATTTTAAACTTTTCTTGGGTCAAAGTCAAGAGCTAAAGTCATCTGTCAAGACTTGAATTAGACCCAGTGTTATCAGACCAAATCTAATTTATCTTCCTTTACTCAATCATTGGTTCAACAGACATTCCCTGAGTGCCCACTAGGTACCAGGCACAAGGCTGGGCTCTCAGGCTGCAGATATGAATAAGACAGGTGGGGCTTCCCTGGTGGCGCAGTGGTTAAGAATCTGCCTGCCAATGCAGGGGACACGGGTTCGAGCCCTGGTCCGGGAAGATTCCACATGCCGCGGAGCAACTAAGCCCGTGCGCCACAACTACTGAGCCTGTGCTCTAGAGCCGCGAGCCACAACTACTGAAGCCCATATGCCACAACTACTGAAGCCCGCGTGCCTAGAGCCTGTGCTCTGCAACAAGAGAAGCCACCACAATGAGAAGCCTGCGCCCTGCAACAAAGAGTAGCCCCCGGGGGTTCCCTGGCGGCTCAGTGGTTGGGAGTCCGCCTGCCGATGCAGGGGACACGGGTTCGTGCCCCGGTCCGGGAGGATCGCACATGCCGCGGAGCGGCTGGGCCCGTGAGCCATGGCCGCCGAGCCTGTGCGTCCGGAGCCTGTGCTCCGCAACGGGAGAGGCCGCAGCAGTGAGAGGCCCGCGTACCGCAAAAAAAAAAAAAAAAGAGTAGACACCGTTCACTGCACCTAGAAAGCCCGCGTGCAGCAGCGAAGACCCAATGCAACCAAAAATTAAATAAATGAATAAATAAATTTTAAAAAAAGAAGACAGGTGTCTGCTCTCAGGGAGCTCACTGTCTAGTAGAGAACACCAACCCTGAGACTGATGGTGGCATGTGGTGTGGCCAGTGCCATGGGAGAAGGGAGACAGGGGACAGGCACCTACCCCAGGTGTATCACCAAAGGTCTCTTAGAGGTCTGAGCTGAGTGAGTAGTGTATTAGTTTCCTAACACTGCTGGAATAAATTACACAAGTTTAATGGTTTAAAACAACAGAAATTTATTCTCTTACAGCTCTGGAGGCCAGAAGTCTGAACTGAGTCTTGTGGGACTAAAATCAAGGTGTTTGCAGGGCTAGTGCTTTCCAGAGGCTCTGGAGAGAACTGTTTCTTGTTGCTTCCAGCTTCTGGTGGCTCCAGGCATCACACGCATCTCTGCCTCCTTGGTCACATTGCCTCCTCCTCTCCTATGTCCAGGCTCCCTCTGCCTTTCTTATAAGGACACTTGTGATTACATTTAGGGCCCACATGGTTAATCCTAAAAAATCTCTCCATAGCAAGATCTTTAATTTGGTTACATCTGAAAAGTCCCTTTTGCCATATAAGGTAACATATTCACTGGTTCCAGGGATTAGGACGTGGCTAACTTTGGGAACCATTATGCAGCCCACCCCAGATAGGATTGGGAGGCGAAACTGTGGACGGCCAATGGGATGTTTATAGGGGGAGAGTATATAAATGGGAGTGTGGAGAAAGTATACATGAAGGCGGGGAGCACATACATTCTGGAAGTTACTAGTATTGTTATGGGAGTGCTTTTTTGGGAGTAGTGGGAGGCAAGGCGGGGCCTTATGAGAGAGGCAGGCAAAGTGTATAATGATTACGGATTTTATTTCCAGCATGTCCTTAGCTGGCAGGTGGTATGTGGTAGGTACTCAATATATTTTGGGAGATTTGAGTCAAATGAATGACTCAAACAAGTTATATTCTTAGGATGCCTACTACATATTTGTTGGAGGTATAAATAGAAAAAGAATCTCCATTTGGTGGTATTCAAACCCTATGACCAATAAGTGAGGCCTTTCAAGGCCTAGGCAGTATGTCAGGATGCTTCCAGATGCTCGTACCATGACCTAAGCTAATCCGTCTTGCCACTCTGCCACTTTCAACGTACAGACAATGTCTTCTTCCCTGTTGGTCTCACCATGGCAGTTCCAGGCATCACACACAGACAAAATCAGCAGAGAAGCATAGCAGCCTTTGATTAGCAAGGAAAGCCTTTCTCTTGAGCTCCCCTGCAAACTCCCTGGGGTTCGATCATTGTTATCCCTGCCAACAATTCGAATGCAACCAGGACGTGGGGTAGCCATAGGGCATCAGTGGAAAGAGCTCACTTTTGGTCAGGGTGATCAGGCAATTATTTCTGGAGGAGGTGGCATCTAGACTGTGCCTTGAAGGATGAAAAGGATGGTGACAGTGGAGAGGGAGGAAAGGGCATTCTAAGCTGAATGGCATGAACAAAGAGGAGGAGGTGGAAACATACAAGGGTTGATTGGTTTTACAGGAATTATTTTTTAAAGTGCCTTCTAGGGACTGAGAACTTTGTGTATTTTTTCCCATTTAATCCTTATTCAAAATATAGCTTCCTCTATAGGTGGAAATTTATGATTGAGGAAATCCAGGATTGGAGAGATTCTGTGATGTGTCCAAAGTTGGCAGAACCAGGACTTGATCTCAAGTTATCTCCAACCTACGGTGATTTTATTCATTCATTCATTCATTGTTTATTTATTTATATTAAACTTTTCTACATTATAATTTATTACAAAATTATAATACATGTGCCTTGTAACCGATGTTCAAGGTAAGCAGGATTAAAAGTGTGTGTATTCCATACCTTTCCCAAGCTCTTTTACACGTGTAGACATATGTAAATGTTTCTTCACCTCTCCCTTTATGTATTTTTTCCAAAAAATGAAATCATCCTGGAAAATTTATGAAATCTGAATAAGGTCCATAGATTGATAATAGTATTGATCAGTATTAACTTGTTGATTTTTATAACTTTTCTGCAGTTATATAAGAGTTTTATTTGTACTTGGGAGAGACACACTGTTGTATTTATGGATGAAGGGATATCATGTCTGCAACATACTCTTAAATAGTTCAGAAATATGTGTATATTTCTGTAGTAAAGTGTTAACAGTTGGGAAATTTGGGTGAAGGGTATCCAGGAATTCTTCCTTCTATCCTTGCAACTTTTAAGTCTGAAATAAGGTCAAAGTTTTAAATTTTTTAAAACTGAGATCATGCCATGCATCTTACTCAGTGACTTGCATTTTTTGCTTGAGCATATACAACAAACATTTTTTTTCCAGGTCAATACATGTAGCTCTATGAATTCTCTTTAATGGCTGCATAATGTTCCACAGTGAGGTTCCATTGTGTAAATACATTCTAATTTGTTCAACTACTCCCCTTTTGATGGATTTGACTTTAAATACAATGTTAATTATATATTAAGGACTCCTGTAAGTTTGTATCTGTTTCCACACTCTCTATGTTTTTCCATTGATGAGTGCCCATGACAATGCTATACTCATGGTGACAATAGCCCCCCTCATGGCTATTTTTTTAATTTCATTAAGTGTTCTTGGCAATTCTCATACACTTACCCTCCCATATGAATTAGATTTTTTCCATCTTATATGCATTTTAAGATCACTTTTACCTAGTTCTAAAAACAAAACAAAAATCTTTTTGGGGGCTTCCCTGGTGGCGCAGTGGTTGAGAGTCCGCCTGCCGATGCAGGGGACACGGATTTGTGCCCCGGTCCGGGAAGATCCCACATACTGTGGAGCGGCTGGGCCCATGAGCCATGGCCGCTGAGCCTGCGCGTCTGGAGCCTGTGCTCCGCAACGGGAGAGGCCACAACAGTGAGAGGCCCGTGTACCGCAAAAAATAAATAAATAAAAAATCTTTTTGGGATTTCTAATTGCAATTACTTTAAATTTGAAGTTCACTTTGGGACGGATTCATTTATAGGAACATGGTTTATCTCTCTACATGTGGAAGTATTTAAAGCAAATCTATGTAAATAAGTAAGCTATATATACAGAGATCATGTGCCTTTAAAAGCTCTTTGGGGCCTTTTTCAAGGGCTCTCTGAGTCTGACTTTTTTTCAGTCCACCTCTGGCTGTGGGTTGAAGCATGAAAGGGGCCAGCTGCCCTCAGAAAGGTTGACGTCACTGCATGGTACCATTCAGCTCTTTCCTGCATGCATCTCTCCGTGGGTCCTTGACACACTTTCCCATTTTATTATCCCCGTTCGATAGAAGGCGAAACAGAAGCTTGGAGTGCTGGATCAACCTGCCAGGATCGCACTGGACCTAGCAGTGGCAGCGCTGGCCTGATGCCCAAGGTTTTTCCAGGAAGCTGCTGCCTCCTGTCCTGGTCCTGAGCTTTGTCTTCTCAAGGGCTGTGCTACCTGTGTCCTCTTCGGCAGCTGCTCAGACAACCTCACTATCCTGACACGAGGTGGCACTTCGTTTGAGGAGCCGCAGCGCAGGGCCAGTCTATGGTTCCTGAGCAAAAAGCTGTCAACAGATAACAGGCTTCACTTTCTCATGAAGCTGTAGATTTCCAGCCTCAGGGAGTGAAAAAATCTTTCTCAAAGTGAAGAGCTGCTGTCAATTCCTCACTCTGCTGCCCTGCTTCCCTGGGCTGCATCTCTGCCTGTCTGAATCTGACCCATTCTTTTTTTTTTTTTTAATTTAGTTATTTATTAATTTTTGATGTGTCGGGTCTTCGTTTCTGTGCGAGGGCTTTCTCCAGTTGCAGCAAGCGGGGGCCACTCTTCACCGCGGTGCATGGGCCTCTCACTGCCGGAGCACAGGCTCCAGACGCGCAGGCTCAGCAGCTGTGGCTCACAGGCCCAGTCGCTCCGTGGCATGTGGGATCCTCCCAGACCAGGGCACGAACCCGTGTCCCCTGCACCGGCAGGCAGACTCCCAACCACTGCGCCACCAGGGAAGCTCCGTCTGACCCATTCTTCAAAGCCCAACTTAAATGCCACTTCCTCCATGGAGCCTTTTCTGATTTCTTCCTTCTTCCCAGGCTCCTCCTCCCTGCCATGCTGGGTATGACCCACCTTCTTCCAAATACACTCACTTGCTGTGACTGTCCTTAAAGAGATAAATAGTTGACTTCTCTGAGCCTTAATTACTTCCCTTCTAAAACTGAAATAATATCTGCCTTTTATATCTGGCTGTTATGAGTTAAAAGAAATAATATACGTAAGTCACAGTCCTAGGCACACAGGACGCTCTTACATATGTTAGTCTGGTGTTATCACACTCAAATGTACACCCGCACAGCCCTGCACATTCACACGCAGATTTTCTCTGTATGTGTTAGGACCCTTATTCTTTCTACCTTCTATAATAATTATGTGTGTAGGTTCCTGGGGTGGGGGTAGGGAAATAGGGTGTAGTGAAAAGAAACAGGATTTGGAATAAAAAATTTGGGTCTTCCCCTCAACCAGCTGTGTGACTAAGGTCATGTTTACTTCTCCCTGAGTTTCTTCCTTCATAAAAGAGAGATAACAAAAAAATGTGCTTCATAGTTTCTTCATGTATCAATACATTATCAGAATAAGACTGGTGTATATGTATAGCTGATTCACTTTGTTATAAAGCAGAAACTAACACACCACTGTAAAGCAATTATACTCCAATAAAGATGTTAAAAAAAAAAGGATGCTCAAGGGCTTTAGAGATTGCCAAGTGCTAATGTATTGTTACCCAATTGCTCTTGTCTATTTCCCAGAAGCCTAGAGCACAGTGCCTTGCTGGGGATGGGGATGGGTGCACACAATGATTTGTTAAATGAGTAGGCCATGGCACTGACTTCTTTTGGTCTTCATAATTCCCCTCTGAGAGAAGTTTTAATATCCCCATTTCAAAGATAAGCAAACTGAAGCTTGGAGTGGGTAAAGTGCCTCATTCATTCATTCAACAGAACCCTGAATGAGCAACTACCCTGCATCAGATTCTGGGGATACAAAAACGAAATCTCTGCCATCACAACGTAGAATGGAGGAAAGAGACATAAAGGTAAGTATAGCACAAGGTGGATTATAAGTGATAGCTAGTATTTATTGGGTACTTACTAAGTGCCAGACACTGCTGTAAGCTCTTCATGTGTTTTACTCCTTCCATCCTCCCAAGACTCTATCAGCCAGGTACCATTGTTATGCGTGTTTCTCCTGTACCCATAGATGAAGCATGGTGATTGCTTAAGGATTCATAAACCTCAGGGAAGTTTTCCTGAAGGACTAGTAATTAGCTAGGCAGAGAAGGTGAGTGGAGAAGGCAGGGCCATTTCAGGAGAGGGAAAGTTTTGGAGGCCACCTACTGGAAGCCTCCACAGCATCCCAGGCAGGGGCTGGTCAGGAGGCTGCAGGAGTACGCAGGGCTCAGTGTAGAAAAGAGAGTGGTCCATACCCTACAGGTAGTTATTTGAAGGGTTTTAAGCAGAGGAGAGACTTGGCTAGATTTTTAGAAAAATCATCTGGGCAGCTGGGTGGAGGTGGATGGAAGGGAGAGAGACTCAGAATAGTAATCCAAGCTCAAGCTGATGGTCGCCCGGACCAGGGCTTGGGGCAGTGAGGAGGAGATGAGAGAGAGAGAGGCAAAGTTTTCCGGATCATGATGGTTTGGGGATTGTTAGAGGACAGAGAGCAATTTTGAAGGACACCCAGTTTCGGCTGCTAATCCAGGGGGATGGGGGAGATCTGATGAGGTCAGTTTTGGATGGAGCCCAGGTCTTCTGGCCCCCAGTCTTTTCGCCTCCTGGCGCTGCAAGCGACGACTGCCCGCGGGCGTGCTCTCCCAGCACCAGGGAACACAGCAGCTCGGCTGGCGACTGAACTCGGAGCCGGAACCTCACGCTCCCGGCGGTGGCGGGCGACAGAGGGCGCTCCCGCACACGCTCAGGCCGCTCTGGCCCAGCCCGTCTCAGTGGCCGCGGAAGGTGACGTGGACACGGAAGTGGTCGTCGTCGTGGCTGCACCGGTGGGAACGGGGCGCAGGGCTCAGAGGGCGGCTGGCGGGCGGACGGGCGGCGGCGGTCTCGGACCTGCGGCGGCCGGGGACGCAGGCTTTGTAGGTTGGGTGCGACGAGCGGCTTCTCAGCCCTTCTCTTGCCCGTCGGAGCCGGGACTCGTTCAGCCGGCGTCACCATGACCAAGGCCGGTAGCAAGGGCGGGAACCTCCGCGACAAGCTGGACGGCCACGAGCTGGATCTGAGCCTCAGCGACCTGAATGAGGTCCCGGTCAAGGAGTTGGTCAGTACAGTCCCGCGAGGCCCAGGCGCCCACCCGCGACTGGCGCTGGCCCCTGCGTTGGTCGCCTTCTTTCGCATGCCTCAGTCTCCATGGCTTACAATGAGGTGGGGGGAGTGGGACTAACTCCCCGGGGGAGGCCGCGTCCGGCCCCAGTTTTCTTCCTGGGATGTACACGTGTCACTTTGGCACAGTTCCAGAAGATGGGAAGGAGCTGCTTGTCTGGCTATGGGCTTTTTACGGGTCAGGAGTGAATCTCCCCCCCCCCCATTTCAGGGGCTTTCGCAGCGCTCAGCTCCTTGCCTGACCCAAAGTAGGAGCCCTCAGAGCGCGATTGCTGGATGTATTCGGAGAATGAATGAACAGATGAATGAATGACTTGGTACAAGTAGGCCTCCGGTTAGACCTGGGTGTGGCCCAGACCTGGCTTTTCTTGGAAGCCAGAAATCCCAGCTGGCTGCCCCAGCCCTGAGGCATGCTTCCTTGAAGAATGTGACATCTCACTGCTTGGTTGGCAAAGTCTCTTCCCAACTCTGAAACTGGTGGGAATCCGCACCATCGTGGCCCACCCCTCCACCCGCCTACTCCCGTACCCCCAACCGGGGAAACAAGCCTGAGGCCCCAGGGACGTTACAAGACTAGTTTGTTGCCAAAGTGGAGTTAGATGGTACATCCCTGCTTTGCCCACCTGGTTCCCCACCCGCATCCCCCACAGTAGCCTCCCTTTGGATGACCTGCACTTTCCTCACTGCCTGTAACGAATTATATTTGCGTTTGGCACTTGGCCCAGTCTTCTCTCTGCCTTGGCTGTGTAGTATGGAGGTTAGAATGGGATTCCCAGTTCATATATCAGCTTCATTGCTTAATAGCTGAGTGCCCTTGGCAAGCTTAGTTATCCTTTAAGCCTAGATTTCCTCATGTATAAAATGGTGATAATTATTCCCGTCGCATAGGGTTGTTGGGAGGATTAAATAAGACTGTAATGTAAAATACTTGGCAGGTAGCAAATGTTGATGCATGTAACTATTACCACGGTGTACTTCCCACTGTGATATCTCAGACTTCTTTAGGTGGTCAAACTTCATGCTTGGGACTTTGACATTTGGAAAGTCCACGTTGGCCCAGTGTCCTTAACTGATATTTGCCTTCTTCCCCGCCCCATGTTTCAGCACGGCCCTAGAACTGCTGTCCGAAACCTTTCACTCCAGGCCTCCGGTTGGGGCAGCATTGCCCCTGGGAGAACGGAAGGGTCAGTTTTGCTGAGCCTCTCCATCCCAAACCCCATGGGAAAACGGAGCTGGGTTGTGAGGGCCTTGATTTCACTCTGCATTCACTCACTTATTCATTCAGGTACGAATCAGCCAACGGGTATATTGAGTGCCTGGCAGACCCTGAACTGGAGAATATGGAAATCACAGAGCTATATTAGACACAGTCCCTGCCCTGAAACCTAATAAGGAGCAGTGCTAGAGAGAATCTTAAAAGTGCTGTGGAGAATTTCTGAGAATCTGGTCTTTTTTCCTTGGATGTTCCCCAGCCACATCCCTACTGTGCATTCTTCTCTAGGTCGTGGGTGACTGGCTCATTTTTCCTTTCGTGTCTCCAGGAACATTATACTTCAGTGCTATTTTTTGTTTTTAAAGGCCTTTTTTTTTTCCTTTGTTGAAAAAAAATTTTTTAACATCTTTATTGGAGTATAATTGCTTTACAATGGTGTGTTAGTTTCTGCTTTATAACAAAGTGAATCAGCTATACATATACATATATCCCCAAATCTCCTCCCTCTTGCATCTCCCTGCCATCCTCCCTATCCCACCCCTCTAGGTGGTCACAAAGCACCGAGCTGATCTCCCTGTGCTATGCAGCTGCTTCCCACTAGCTAGCTATTTTACATTTGGTAGTGCATATATGTCCATGTTAAAGGCCTTTTCTAATCATGGGAACTTTCTGTGGAAAATGCTTCATTAGCAGATGTCACTGAATTGTTCCATGTGTTGATCTGACATTTTGTTCTCATTCCCTTTCCTAGGCTGCCCTCCCAAAGGCCACCATACTGGATCTGTCCTGCAATAAACTGACTGCTCTACCGGTAAGACTGGCAAGCAAGCATGATTCCTTCTAGAGCCCTGCTGCTTCTCCTTCCTGTCTGGGGGAGTTGTGTCATAAGGCATAATTTCAGGATAGGCCTGCAGGCAGGCTACCACTAAGAAGGGCTAAGCCCTCTGCACACACGGCTCACGGCTCACCACCAGGAGCTATGCCTGCTATCTCCATTTTCATTCGAGCTGGAGCAGCTAGTAAAAGGTAGAGTCAGTATTTGCGCATAGGTGCCTCTGACTTGGGGCCTCCTGGACTGTTACATCACAGTGTGTGAGCCCAAGGCCAAGGTGTTCTCTCTTTGGGTCCTAGTCGGATTTCTGTGGCCTCACACACCTGGTGAAGCTGGACCTGAGTAAGAACAAACTGCGGCAGCTGCCAGCAGACTTTGGCCGCCTGGTCAACCTCCAGCACCTGGACCTCCTCAACAACAGGCTGGTCACCCTGCCTGTCAGCTTTGCTCAGCTCAAGGTAACAATTCATGACCCAATGTTTCATGGCCAGGTGTGGCAGAGGCCTCGGGGACTGAGGGAGTGTGGCTGTGAGAGAGACCGAGAGGAATACCACCTGGTTGTCACAGCCTCAGACGGCTTTCCCTGCGGCCGGAACAGAGAAGGGCTTTCTTTCTGCTCGTTTTGTTCCACTTTGAGGGGCTCTTTATGTGAACTCGGGCTTACCAGGCTCTCTGCCCCATCTGTTTAGAGTCTGAAGTGGCTGGACCTGAAGGATAACCCCCTGGATCCTGTCCTGGCCAAGGTGGCAGGGGATTGCTTGGATGAGAAGCAGTGTAAGCAGTGTGCCAACAAGGTAAGCACGAGGCTCCCCAGCGGCTCCTTCATACGTTCCCCTGGGACTTGCCTCTGTCGCCTCTTGTTTTCCCCTCCCAGGGCATCCATAGCTGTGTCTTTTTTTTTTTTTAAAGAAGATGTTGGGGTACGAGTTTATTAATTAATTAATTTAGTTTTGCTGTGTTGGGTCTTCGTTTCTGTGCATGGGCTTTCTCTAGTTGTGGCAAGCGAGGGCCACTCTTCATCGCAGTGCGCAGGCCTCTCACTATCGTGGCCTCTCTTGTTGCAGAGCACAGGCTCCAGACGCGCAGGCTCAATAGTTGTGGCTCACGGGCCTAGTTGCTCCGTGGCATGTGGGATCCTCCCAGACCACGGCTTGAACCCGTGTCCCCTGCATTAATTAGCAGGCAGATTCTCAACCACTGCGCCACCAGGGAAGCCCCAAATAGCTGTGTCTTTTAAAGCACGAAGGTCTCTGAAAATGTCTACTCTGAACCTGTCAGGCAAAGGCACCTTTGTTTCTCTTTACAAGCAGTAGAACAATACTGTCTTCTGCTCTACTGCAGTACTTCTGTTCCTAGAAATCAGGACTTTGCATGATCCAACACTGCACTGTTGACAGTTGTTTATATGGAGCAAGAGGGTTAGGCACTGTAGCCTTTCTGAGCCACAGTTATTGAATTTTGATAATAAAGGTGTTGTTAGTATTTGTAAGTTTATACCTGTAAACAGACACATCCTGGGCACATCTGGCATTTGACTTCAGTTGAGTCATCTGACAGGAGGAAGGAACTAACTGGCAGCCTGGAAGGCAAATACTGCCAATAACCTTGAAGGTGCTTTGCATTGTTTCTTAAGAACAGCACTGTACGCATCTCTCAAAAACTCTAGCTACAGTCATTTCTTCCCTCCAGCTTTAGAACAGATTGCTGCTGCTTCAGCTGAGCACCAGATGACTGACTTCGCTATGTTTAGGGGGCGTTGTGAACACAAAAGAGTTAACTTTAAATGTGTGAATCTTGGGAGTAATGGCCTTTCTTTTCTTATCGTTAGCTCAGGGCTTCTTAGATAGTCTCATCATCTGTGTCACCCACTGTTACAAGAAACCAAGCACAGCATCAGTGCATCCAAGAAGCCAAGGCCACAGTTTGCCCTCAGCTGGGAACAGTACAAGTGATCAGTGAATCCTGTTCTGAAAACTTGCTGCTTTAAGAATGTTGTCTCTTCTGAAGACTAACAATAGCTACCATTGCCTGCTCTTCCTCTGTTGTGCATGCTTTGCATGTTTCATCTCATAACCCTCATGAACCTGGGAAGCAGGTGTTACTTCTCTATCTCTGACCCGAGAAACTCTCAGTATGCAACACCTTTCATTGATCCATTTATTCATTCAACTAATACTATATTAAACCAAAGTTGCTGATATTCCAGTTTTTGACGTACAAAAATAACTTTTGTTGAGTGTAAAGGTCTTTAGTATTCACAGATATTTTCCAGACAAAGCTCCGGGGAGCACGGTGCGTTGGGGACGTGGTGAGAAGCCACGCTCCGGCACCGCTGCCCTCTCCTGCGCACACCTTTAGGCACGTACAGGAGTGGCGTGGGCCAGTCAGAAGGAGGTCACTTGTCTCCAGGAGTTAGTTTAGGTCTCGTCAGTTCTGACCTTGTGGGTGCATACTAACTAATCAGCTTGGCACATAGAAAAGCACCTTTTAAAAATAATTGGTTAGTTCAGCAGTAATCACCAGGTGCCTACTACCTGCTGTGGACGGGGATAGGTAGACAAAAGCGACCCTCCAGGGGCTCTAGAAGAGCCTCTCCCATTTCGGACTGGGCTGTGTTGTCAGGTAACTAACTCCTGACGTATTGTAGCCAAGCTAAAAGGGGCGGCTCTTAAACGTCCAGGTTCTTTATTTAGCCAGTTTTTACCCCCTAAAGCCAACTGAATGGTTGGTGCTTATATAGAATTCAGAGTTCAGGGTGAGACAGGGACTCTGAACTTGGGCCCCCTCTCCACATCATGCTTGACCTTCCTCCAGATCCTGCAGCCCCTTGTTGAGCGGCCATTTTTTAGTAAGCTTGACCCTGGAGAGGTGCCAGGTGGCGCAGGTCCTGGCTTACTCGGGACAGGGTTCCTTGTGGCTTTAAGCCAGGCTCTTGGAGGGAGTGGCTTTTGCAGACCTGCTCCTGTGTCCCTCTTATGATAGATGTGGGCATGTCTGAAGTTTCCATGAAGTAAAATAATTACATTTGAATACATGTCTGTCCTGCAGGTTGTCTAGTGCAGTAGCGAAACAGAAAATTAAGACAATTTGCTGTGTTCATTTAGAATACTTGAGCTTTTCTTCTCTTATTAATGCAGTCAAGCAACAGTGTTCATTGAGCTCATAAAATGCCTTTCTCTTACAGCTCTCCTGCCTCTGTGCACTATACGTAAGAGGGACAAGCTCTGGCCTAGGAACTCAGCAGACGTACACGCTCAGCTGTGCTACTTTCTAGCCATGTGACATCAGAGCCTGGGTTTTCTTCCTTATTTTTACAATGGGCATCCGGTCAGTTGCTCATCACACCTGTATTGAGTGCTATAACTAGCTAAATGCTGTGCTCACCTGCAGAGCTAAGGACAGTAGTCCCTAACCCTTAGGGAGCTTACAGTCTAGGATTGAGATGGATAAGAAAACTCCCACGAGTAGGAGGAGGGGAGCCTGAGGCAGCCAAAAGAGGTCAGGAAAGTGTCTTAGAGGAAGTGCTGTCCCTGTTTAACACAAAAGTTGCTGGGAGAATTACATGAAGCGATTGTAGATGGCAGGACTCTCTAGATTCCAGTTGGCACTGTGTTTCACAGACTTCTTTCCTGACCGCTTTAGTGAACTGGGCTTATATGGCTCTTCTCTGGCTAAGGTTGGTGCAGTGAGGACACAGGATAAGGTTAACTTCATTAGCTCTGCACAGCTTCCAGGGCCTCTGGTGATCAGGGCTCCTGAAAAGAACAGTCTCTTTTTTGAGACTCCCCACAGTGAAGACAACTGCGTTGAGTAGTTCAGCACCCTCCTCTCCCTTTGCAGGTGTTACAGCACATGAAGGCTGTGCAGGTGGATCAGGAGCGAGAGAGGCAGCGGCGGCTGGAAATAGACCGAGGTAGGTGGCCACCCGCCTCATGCTTGAGGAGCTAGGATCCAGGATAGGAGCCGTGCAGAGCAGTGGGGAACAGCGTGGTGGTAGATGGCAGCATCTCTCCAGTCCTGGCTTCTCCACTGAGCCCCACAGTCATAGTCAACTGCTTATCTTTCTGTCTGCTTGGAGGGTTAATAAGTATCTCAAATTAAACATGCCTAACCAGATCCCCTTCAGCACCTTCTGGTGTCCCCCCATAATGGGAAATCACTATCCCTTTAGTTATTCAAGCCTGAAATTGGGAAGATGTCCGTGATTGCTTTCTTCAGTTACTCTGTTACTATGTCTAGTCTATCAGCAGTGGCAACTCCAGTGCCACCACCGCAGTCAAGCCTCCAGCCGGTGGACTGCCACAGTACCTCCTAGCACCATGTCCTGGCTCCATACTTGTGCCTTCTCCACACAGCAGCCAGGGAGATCTTTTCAAAACACAAATCACTTCTGCCGCTATTTGCTTAAAACCCTCTCATGGCTTCCAACTGAACTTAGAATGAAATTCAAACTCAGTAACATGGCCAACAAGGCCCGCCATGACCCAGGCCTGCTTGCTTCTCCGGCCTCGTTCCACACACCAGGGAGAGAGTGCAATTACCGTCAGCCACACGATCCTCTGCTGTTGCTTGAACACACCAAGAACTGTCTCATCTTAAGGGCTTTGTTGGTTTCCTTTTCCCTCAGATCTTTACGTGGCTGCCTACTGGCTGCCTGCTGGCTTCATGTGGTCCTCATCTGTTGCCCTAGGTTAACCTTAACCTTTTCAGAACCACTCAAACGAGAAGAGCCAACCCACCTGCCACTCTCTGTCACATCCTCAGTTATTTCCTTTATGGCACATATCACTGTCTTTTTCCCTATTTGTTCACTTGTTTATTGTTTGTCTCCTTCTGTAGAAAGCAGATGACTTAGGCACTAGAGCTTGACTTTTCTTCACTGCTGTATCCGAGCACTTGGAACAAGGCCCGGCACACAGTAGGTGCTCTGTTGACGAGCCGGCTGACTTCTGAGCCCGCTTGCTGGAGGACTCCCGTGGTTAGAGGGACATGTGTAGTACTGATCACAGGCGGCCCCTGAGATTGGAACCCCTGAGTTGTGACCATTCCCTGTACACGCATGGCCGCTGTGCTGCCCATGTTTACTGTGACCACTGCTACTTTCGCCTCTGGATGGCACATGTTCTCTCGAGGCTGGGCAGAGTGTGTTCTTGGCATTCTTGGTGCTCAGCTGGAACTTGGAGCTTGTTTGTATGTGGAAAAGCAGTGGAAAGCTACAGTGATAAGAATAGTACTATTGAGCTCCATGATAGTTCAAATAGGCTTTTGAGCCCTAAAAGGACATTTAACCACCATTTGTGGCATTCTGGCTTTGGAAAAATGTGCTTCAGTCTTCCAAATAATTTGGGAATGCATTTTTAGAAACCAGTAATTTGTAAGGTGGGTGCTGTATGTAAACACTTGAGCTGTGGAATAAATCGGAATGTCACATAGACTCCTGAGTTGAAGTCTAGGGTACCCTCTGACAAACTAGTAGTCTTGTTTTTTCAGGAAAACATTTCCATCTTCTCTAACCTTGAACCTGAGCGCTCCCTTTTTCTTCCTGCCCTCCCCATGCCACATTCCTTTCCGAAGCTTGGGAAGATGGGACTCCCATAGAATCAACGCCTCCCTTGTTTCCTCTCCTCATAGTTGAGTTGTGCAAGGCTGTCAGCGGCTGTGTCTTCTGAATTAGTACCTAATTCTAAAGCAGCATCAGACTCATCACCCATGCCTTTCTTATGCCCCCCACCCTTGTTACATCACCCTAATCTCTGCTGCTTGTGGCTAGGAATCCCTGAATAAGAATCCACTGAGCAAACCCTGAGAGCAGCTTATCGTATTTTAGGGAGGGCTTACTTCCCAGAGAGCAGAAAGACAGCTGTTGCCTTTTAATGTATCTTATGTGATCCACAGCATAAGGGAAGGGAGCCTGAATCCATAATCACTTGAGAAGGCACACTGGAGGTTTGTGGGAGAGAAGCCACTTTTGGGTATACTTTCTCATAGAGGCCGAGAAGAAGTGGGAGGCCAAGCAGCGAGCTAAGGAGGCTCAGGAGCGGGAACTGCGGAAGCGGGAGAAGGCGGAAGAGAAGGAGCGCCGGAGGAAAGAGTATGACGCCCTCAAAGCAGCCAAGCGGGAGCAGGAGAAGAAGCCTAAGAAGGAAGCAAATCAGGCCCCGAGTAGGTTTTTCTCTCAGTTGCAGGGTTCCAGGAGGGGTGTGGTGGGGACATGGCTTTGGTTTCCAGGCATGGCTGAGTGAGTGAGCGAGCGAGCGAACAAGCTTGCAGACCTCGTCAGGTACAGCGTACTCTAAGGCCTGGGAGTAACTCAGAGGGTCCACTTACAGGGAATGGGGACCCTCCTACTGCCCCGAATGGTTTGTTTCCCCAGTGTCACATGCTTATGTGCAGGTATTTGGGTCAGATGTAGCTTAGAACGTTTCCAGAACAGGGAGTTGCACTTTCTGTAAGGGTTAGATTCTAAAATCACCCAGAAAGGTGAAGATTGCATATGGTCACATTACTCTTAAAAGTCCCTGACGTCATCCAGGAAGTGGACTGAGCTTTTGAGCGTGTGCTGCCGTCTCGGTGGTGCCAGCGCTGCCTGTGATTTTCCTTCCCAGTTGGACCCGATCACTCTGTGTGGTGAACACCAGGGGAATCACTTGGCCTGCATTCGTGGAGCCATGTCGTATATAAAACACGTTAGTGTTTTGCCTGAATATGTCCCGTTGGATTTGTGTAGCAATGTGACTCGATGTATAAGGGAGGACCGTATATCCTCTGGGCCAGAAGGGACACCTGAGGGAGAGGAACCCGAGCAGGGAAGCTCTGTGGGGAGGGAGGCCTGCAGGGCCTGTCCCTGCTTGCCCCCACTAGCCTTGAGCAAGTCGCCCAACCTCACCACCTTTCTGTTGCCTTGTGTAAATGAGGATCATACCTCCTTACAGATTAGTGATAGGATTAAGTGAGAAAAACCTATGACAGGATCATGTAGTTCTTGGAATGTGGGTGTTCAGTCAGGTTTTTAAAAAATTTGCCTAAAAATCTCAAAACCATTTTTTCTTCAATAATTATATTCACTGCAGACAATTTCTTTATATATATCAGAAAATGGCAATCACCTGTAATCCCCTGTTGCCAGCATTAATCACTGTTACCAATATGGTATACTTTCTTGCAGGCTTTCTTTTTATAATAAAAACATTAACAATATTCATAACTTTTGAACCTGTTTCCCCGAATGGGCAGCACTCCACCCACGCTTGATGCCTCCTGATGGGCCCCTCCCCTTGGTCCTAAGGGGCCCGCGTCATCAACATCTTATGGAGAACTTAGGACCCTGGGGACTGTGTGCTAAGTGAAACATCCAGAATGAGATCCGGTTTTGAATCTACTCCCTGAGATCCAAGGGAGAAAGAGTTCATGTTTCAATCTCTGCATAGCAAAGTTTTTAAGAGCTCAGATGGTCTAGAAAACGTGTTCTCCTCAGGGCTGGGGAGTTTTCATCAGAGCAGAGGGGTGTGAGTGGACGTGCACGGAGACTAGCTTCGACTGCAGAGTGTGCGTCCTTAAACTGACTGGACTTTTTGCCTTCTGTGACTTTGTCCCTCCAGAATCTAAGTCCGGCTCTCGGCCCCGGAAGCCAGCACCCCGGAAACACACTCGCTCCTGGGCGGTGCTGAGGCTGCTGCTGCCGCTGCTGCTGTGTGTGGCTGGCGGGCTGGTCGCCTGTCGGGTGACAGAGCTGCAGCAGCAGCCCCTCTGCACCAGCGTGAACACCATCTACGACAGCGCGCTCCGGGGCCTGCGCAGCCACGACATCCTCCGGTGGGTCCTGCAGACCGATTCTCAGCAGTGAGCTTGTCCTCCACACCTGCTGCCTCCCAGCCTTGGAGCTTGGATTCCTATGGAATTGGGTTCTGTTGGACACAGCCTCTTTTTAGTGTCAGACCTACCTGCCATCATCACATGGCTGCCGTTTGGTACTTGAGACCTCCTCTTTGTAAGACTTCTTTGTTCCTTAGTCAGGCTTCCCTGGTGGAATAAGGAGAAATAGGAGGTGGGGCCAGTTACCTGCATGCTTAAAAGAATAGGCTTGGGGTGGGGAGAGGACAAAACATAGCCTTTTCTAGTTGTTATACAAAGCTGTATAAAGGCAAGACTCATTTCTACTAAAGGTCAGCTGTCACTACATTTATACTTTTGTGTGTCACAAACCCTTTCATTCCTCCCTGGGGAGCCAGGGCAGATCAGGAGGCAGTGTGTTATTGGGGACTAGGGGAACACCATACTCAGCAAATCTAGTCTAAATTGGGGGGGAGGGGCATACCTATTTTTTAAGGACCTCAGACATTCAGATATTTTAACAGTCATACAAAATCTCAGGCTGTGACAGGACTTCCAGACCATCCAGTCCAATGTAACACTTGTAGACAGGGAAACTGAGGCCTTCCATGACTTGCCTATGGTCTCCTAGCTGGTTTGAGGCAGAACTGGATTCCCACCCTGGTATCCTTTCTTCCCATCATTTTGCCTCCTTTATCGTGTACTGAGAGAACAAAACTTACACCAGAATTGTCTCTTGGCTGGAGTATAGAATCTTTCACGGGAAACAGATTCATGACCCACAGATAGAAATCTCATAGCCATGAGGGTCCTGGGCAGCTCTTGTAGAGTCCTGCGGCACTTTATGTGGCTTCTATAAAATGGGGGTGGCCCAGGCTCCTGGCGTCAATTTGAGAGCATTAATTCCCTGATTGCCAATAAACAAGGTGGACCCTTGCAAAGCCACATTGTCTGTGACAGCTCTCTTACATAATCGGTGTGACTAAATACCTCATAGGCAACCTGAAAACTAAAGCTTCATAAGAGACTGAGGTTTAGAATTGATTCTAGATATAACTACACAATGAAGGGAAGTAAGTAGCATCATGGAGTTTAAAAGTGGTACACTAACGACTTGCATGAATAAGGGCAGAACTGTCCATTCTCTTGTCTGCCAGACTCAGCATTTCTTGCTCTGTGGCCTCCTTTGCCTCCTTTCACAACAGTTGGATGAAGGGATCAGAAATGGCCGTCACGGTGCTCATTCACAGAAGACTCCCGATTCCCCAGGGAGAGCAAGAACCTGTCCTGTCCAGAGACAGAGTGGGGTCCGTCTTTTCGGCACTAGTGGCCCATGGATAAGACTGACACTTGTGACCGTCCTGACAGTGGAAGAAAAGACTTGTTCTTTTCTCCCTCAGGGAGAGCTCTGCTGCGTAGGCCCACACCTTACCCAGAATCACTACACATTCCTTTAGTCTTCCTCCAAGCTCCAGAGCCATTGGTACAAATGCTTTATTGAAACTAAACACATAGTACATAAAATGAGATTAAGAGAATACAGAAGTCAGCATAATGATCAGACCTCCCCCGTCCCTTGGCTGCTTGAGGCAGCTTCCGTGGACGGGAGGAAGGCGGGAGCACGTCCAGCCTTGTCAAGCAGCCCGCCGAGGGCAGTTCACTTGTGACCTCAAGATTTGACGCTGAGGTTCTTTTGGATTTTTACAGTTATTAAATACGTGTCTGAGTGGTCTGTCTTTGTTCCTTTGTATTTTGAGGGCTGGCTGGGGCAGGGGTCGGGGTGGTTTGTACGTGGCAGTTGACTTGCTGGGAGAGGAAGGCAAATGTGAGCATCTCAGCCTCTGCCCCAAGCTGACAGGTAGGGACACTATCGCAAACAGCAATGCCCAGGAAAGCATTGTGGGCAGGACCCAGGCTGTGCTGCAGGAGGTGCTTCTGATCCCTGCACTGTAGTCATGCTCTGAGGTCGGGGGGCTGGGGTGGAAATCAGCTTTTCATCCCTGTCCCTGAGGGCTGGCATCAGTCTGCACTGTCTAAAGAGAGATCTGGCTGCAAAGCGGTCATCTGAAGGTAGATACGCCTGGAGAGCTCTGGTCCAAGACGGCGGGAGGTGGCTGTCACACCTTCCCCACGGCGCACCTGTATGTCTGCAAGCAAATTCTGGCGTTCTTGCTCAGAAAAACACCGCTCATAAGCCTGAAAGTGGTAAATGACCTGTTAATACCATACCACCCACGGTCATTCCTCATCTGTGAATAAGGGACGGGAAGCTTGGGGGATGAGAACCGTCCTCCCTCCCTGGTCAGTGTTGACTCTGATCTCAGACCCGCACTGTTGAGTTACAAGGCATTCCTGGGCCCTCACCAGTGCTGTCCATGGAAACTGGGAGTCCACTAAGGCCACAGTGCACTGGGCAGTGACCCCTGGAACGGCATACCTGGATCAGGAGCTGTGGGGAGGGGTAGGCGTCCACAACGGCACTGGCCATTTCCAGGCTGACTCGGTTCAGCTGCTGAATCTGTCTCCTCCAGACCACTGCAAGCCCCCTGCCAGAGCGGTCCACCTTTACCCCTCCAGCCCAGTCACTCTCCGGGCAGAAGGAGAAACTAGCTTGATCTCGGAGCTTCCTGCAAACAGCACAGTTGAGCTGCAAGTCGCATGTTACTGTGCTGCACCTGTCCCCTTACCTAGGAACTTAAAAACCCTCCACTGACATGGGAAGAGGTGGGAATGATGTTCTACCTGGCCAATTTGAATGCTCATTCTGCCCCCTAGCAGTGCTAGTTGCCGATTCCCGTAAAAATGACATCTATTCCTCTTCATCCAAAAAGAAGTTACCAGAAAAGTACGAGGCTCTTGCTTGCATTGAGATTGGGGTATCTTGATCGGGGAGGCAGTGTGCATGGGGGTTAGCGCAGAGCACTGGGTATCAGGCAATTTGGAGTCTAGTTTTGGTTCTTCTGATTTACTAGGAACTTTGACAAGTCGGTCTCTTTAGGCCTCAGTTCCCTCAGGTGTAAAATGAGGGACTTGGATTGGATTGTCTCTGAGGAATCACTGATTTTAAATTCTGACTATGAACAGCCCTTGAGCTAAGTAGGCTAAAAAATTGTTTTATAAGGGCTTGTTTCATTGTGACCTGACCTGCAATGAATCCTGGTAAGTTGGCCCACTGATAACCCAGTACCAACCTGCAGAACACAAACTTACACATAAGCTACAGGAGAACATTTTAAAGGGACTGAGCTTGGGGGCTCTTTCCAAGAATTCCCAGGGTTAGGTCAACTCCTTCTGCCTCAAACTTGAGTGACAACGGGCTAGCAGCAGAGTTCAGGGGAAAGGGACAACATCTTTGGGTACCAGAACGACTGTAAAAGACAACGCCAAGCAACCGAGCCAGGACTTGGGGGCACTCACTTGAAGGGCGCCTCGGCCACAGCCTTTGTGAATGCGCACGCCAAGTCGGCCAGCTCCTTCCAGCTCTGCACGATTCGAGCCTGGGCTTCTGTGTGTAGCTGCAGATCTACCAATGCCTAGAAACCCCAAAGCACATGGACTGGAAGGGTATGCAGAGGGTAGTTTGAAACGGTTCTCCTCTCACCGTTCACTGAAGCTGCACCCCAGCCCCTTGGCTCCCCGTTTGGCCCCTTCTCTCCTACTTAGTGCCGAGGTAGAAAGTAGTGTCCAGCAGGCATTTTACTCTTTATCATGGTGAATCGGGTTAGATGAGAGTGGGCAGCCACGATGCCTCAGGCAACAGAAGTTCTTACCTCTTCCATGTCTACCCTGGTCACCACAGCCGCTGTGCTGGCCTCTGGTTGTCTCTGCTTCTCCTTCTCCTTGGCCTGTTCTCCATTTGCCACCCCCTGTTTCCTTCTCCTTGGAGGATTCGGAGCCCTGGAGCAGGGAGGGAAATCAAAGAGCGGCAGCTCCAGGCCGAGCTCGGGCAGAAGAGGTGTGAGAAGACCGGACCAGAGAGTCCCACAGGGCTAGGAGGGATGCTATTTTGCAGAGGGACCCAGATCTGGGATGAATAAATTCACCCCCGTTGGCCTAAGAGCTGCCCCTTTTAATGCTAAGTCTCGAGGACAAATCCAAACCTGAAGCATTTCTCCGGATCCACAATCACCAGTGACAGAGCTTTCCCAGCTGTCCTTGCTGTGATGTCAGTTACAAAGCTCCGAAGCGTTTCCTTCCCTTCCTTGGTGCTGCCCAGACTCCCCTGCGTGAAGGGGCAGAAATGCATGCGTGCCTGCTCCCTGCAGTCAGCCCTCCGCCCCAGCCTCAGCGCCTACCCCTCTGGCTGTGCCCACCTGCTTGAAGTTGTAGATCATGGACACAAACGCCTCTGCCAGGAGCAGCACCAGAACCATCGGCTCCTCCACCCAGTCCTCCTCTCCATCCTGTCAAAGGGCGTGGAACCCGGCAGAGGGAGGCAGGTCAGCAGGTGCTTAGCACCTGCGAGAGAGACCCAGGCCTTCTGGGTGAATGACTTCATCCCCATCAGCCTAGTCCACTTTTTTTTTTTTTTGCGGTACGCGGGCCTCTCCCAGTGCGGAGCACAGGCTCCGGATGCGCAGGCTCAGCAGCCATGCCTCACGGGCCCAGCCGCTCTGCAGCATGTGGGATCTTCCCGGACCGGGGCACGAACCCGTGTCCCCTGCATCGGCAGGCGGACTCTCAACCACTGCGCCACCAGGGAAGCCCAGCCTAGTCCACTTTGCATTATCATTTTTCTTCTGGAATGAAGTCATGGTGGCAAGAAATTGTAACCCATAATCCCGTCCTTCCCAGTCCTCAACTGTTCAGCCTCAGTGCACGGCACCTCTGAGGCAGTGAGTAAGAAAGGAGCATTAGTGAGTTGAAACGGACTGAGAAGTAACTGCCAATATTTCTCTGCATTCTGAATAGGGGAATGGAGTGAAGGAAACTCTTCCAAAGGATTTGGAACAAATAAGTAACTTGGGCTTTGAGGGTAGATGCTAAGCTGAGTGGCCCTTACACATAGGTTTTGTGTGACAAAGATAAGAATCACCAAGGAAACTTCAGTCTGTGAGAGCACCTCTTCGTCGCCATACTAGGGCATAATCAAACACAGCCAGGGCCGCGTCACGGTCCACAATCCTACAGCAGTACAGTATTACAGAGTAGCCGTGAGCAGGGCTTGTGCGGAGTTTTCTGATTAGGTCCCTATAAGCAAAAGCCAAGACCCATAATATTGCAAAGCACAGGTGGGAGGAGCTCTGGGTTCTAGTCCCTCCCACCCCCCCAGCCACTACTCAGCTGTGATCCTTAATAAGGCTTTCAACTTCTCAGGGCCTCAGTTTCCCCACCTGTGATGTGGGGATAAGAATTTCTTCCTTATAGGATGACTGCGACAGAAACGGGCGATTCCCCCCCACCCCCCAAGGGGCGTTTGGCAATATCTGGAGACATTTTCAATTGTCACAAGTGGACAGGTACTGTTGGCAGCTACCAGGTAGATGCTAAACATCCTACAAGGCACAGGACAGCCCAGCACGACAGGGAATTAACCAATCCAAGATGGCAGCCGTACCCGAGGTGGAGAAACCAAGTTAAAGCCGTTATCGTCCTGAGGTACGGCGCTGTCCCTTGTAGTTTCCTTGCACCCTGCCCACACCTTGGGAAACAGCCCCTTTACTAAATCCTCCTCAAGTTATACTCAGCTGAGTGTGCTACCTGCTTTCCTGCTGGAGCCCTGACTGATAATATATCCTTCAGAGTAAAAGCGTATTTATCCTGTAACTCTATGGAGGAGAGACAGCAGCCAGAAAACCCCTACCTCAGTGGACCCAGCCCTTCTCCTCCACGTGATGCTGCAAGGCACGGCCGGCGCCTCAATCACACAGCAGCACTCCATGGACTGGAGTGCTCCGAGGAGCTGGCCCCCACCTTCCATCTGTAAGAGCACTGCAACAGATGGGAAAGGGGCTGTCAGTGGGGCCCAGAAAGCAGTTCACCCAGCATGAGGTAAAGAAAGACGCCTGCAGGACCTGGATCCAGCAGCACAACGATATGCTTCAAGCATTCCTCTGGCCTCTGAGCTTTCAGCCTGTTAACCAGGGCTGCCTTCTTCTTCCTTTCCTCTTGCCTCTGGGTGCTTTCCTTCTGGCCTGCTTGCCCCCGCTGCTGGCGTCCCTGTGAGCCTCTCCTCTGGACCTTCTGATGATGCTTGGTTCTCTTCTGAGGCGGGGGTACCTCAGCATTTGTTTTAGTTACTGTCACGCCGTTGCTCTGGACAGAGCAGGTAGTTGGGTAGGCTGGCGACTGATGGCTTGGACTGTCTACCACAGGGTCCTTGCTACTCGACGCACACCTCTCTGAGGTGTCACAGAGAGGAATATCACGGATCTTTGTGAAGGGCTGGTTTTGCCAGTCACGTGATGCTCCTTCATTATTTTGATGATCTAAAACCCTTTTAACTGGGGAGCTGGAGTCCTCAGGGCTCAGCTGCTTGTGGGTCAAAAACTTACAAGTAAGTCTCTCAGCAAGGGGAGCAAATTCTTCCTCATCCTCACTTCCACTGCTTAGCACCCTGACTGGCTCTGTTCGTGTGACAGTTTCAGCTGTCTCTGGAACAGGTGGTGGATCTCTCAATTTTGGTGATGGAGGACAGGAGGCCTCAGAATCTGAGATGTCAACCACTACAATCTTCTCCTCCTTCTGAGGCTGCCTCCTCTTTGTTGAAGACGGTTCCTTCTTCAGAAAGGCAAATGTTGGCAACTCCTCAGACTCACTCTCACTGGAATCCAGTGAGAGTGATGACTTCTCTACAGCCATCAATATGTGCTATCAGATTAATTCCCTAAAAAGAAAAGAGAGATGAGACATAGACTGTAGCACTGAATTCAGTCCACTTGATGTGTTCTATGGCCAAGCTTTAAGGAAATAAATGATACGCAGAGAAAGAGGATATGGTCCCAACACGGTCAATCTGGAACTCAACAGCTATGTCTGTAGTCTAACAGGAAACCTTCTCAAATCCTTTCTAGGTCAAGGTGAGGTTTAAACAAAGGGGAGGTTACTATTAAAAAATGTTAATGAGGTACGAACAAGACTCAACACAACCTCTTTGCTGACCTCTGCATGTAAAATGGAGATACCAAGAGTCACGCTTTTTTAGCTGAGTATGTGAATTTTGTGACTGCCTTCTTAGCAAAATATTTTCAAGGTTCATTTATGTTGTAGCATGTGTCAGTACTTAATTGCTTTTTATGATTGAATAACACCTCACCGTATAGATATGCCACATTTTGTTTGTCCATTCATCATCGGGTGGACGTTCTGTTTGACTCCATTTTGGGCCATTTTGAATGAATAATGCTGCCATGAACATTCATGTCCTAGTTTTTGTGGGGATGTTTTCAATTCTCTTGCAGACAGATCTAGGATTGCCAATTGCTGGGTCGTGCACAAGAGTCATTCTCTGAACAGATATTCACTAACACTGTAGGTGTGACCCGAGATGAGCCAGGTAACCTCTCTGGGCCTCTCTTTTTGAGTAAAATAGGGATAATAACATTACCTACTTTACAAGATTGTAAGTAGTTTAAAAAAAGAAAAAGCATGCATCTACAGAGCTTAGTACAGTATCTGGTACGCAGGAAGCGCTCAGTAAAGTAAGCTGAACGACTAGGGAGACCTCAGCCCTGTCCCCGCACGGGCCTCGGTAGATTCTGGCAAAATGCGGGGGTCGGACAAGCGGGCCCCTGCTGCGCGGGCTCCAAGCCTCTCCCGCCGACAGCAGGGCGGGCGGCTCGCCCAGGCACCGCGGCAGAAGCGCCGGACGCCCCGGCCACCGAGCCTCCGCAGCGCTGAGCTCAGGAAGTAAGCCCTACCCGGTTCGCCCGCCCGGCAGCGCTCACCAGCAACTTCTCGCGTCACTCTTTCATCCGCCACGCATGACCCGGAAATAGATCTCCGGTAGCGGAAGCAGATTTCTCAGGCCGGAAGCGAGTGTAAAGCCAACATGGCGTTAGCTGTGCTGTCGCAGAGGACGCGGACAGCTGGTAAACGGCCGCCGTGGCGGTCGCCGGGAGAGGGGTGGAGGCGGAGTGGAGACCTTGCAGGGATCTGGGGGCTTGGAGGTCGTTCCCCACGGATGACCCTGGGGGCGGGAGGGGACTGGGGGGAGTGTGCGGGGCCCACGAGGTTTGAGGGGTAGTCACTGGTCGTGTGACAGCTAGGGCGCGGAGCACGTGACCTTTCCCTGCCAGGCGTGCAAATACAGCTTCCCTAGGGGTGGGTGACGGTTCTCCGCTTCCCCTGTCTCGGTTTGTTTGGGTCCCATTATCTACAAAAATGGGTTACTGCTTTTGGCACATAGGCGCGCAAAAAGTTAATCTGTTCATTCAGCAGATTGAGGTCTTTGTGCCAGACACTGTGGTAGGTGTTGAGGATCTCAGCAGAGAAGATGAAGACATAGTCTCTACCCGCAGGACGGTTACTTCTAATAGATAAGCACGTGAATAGTTGTGAATTGTTGCAACTACTGTGACAGAAAGGGAAAAATGTGCCTGTGTCTTTTTTTTAGGTTGGGTGGTCAGGGAAGCCCTCTGAGGAGGTAACATGTAAGTTAAGACCTAAAGGATGACCGGAGGCCTGGCTTTGTAAGAGAGTGAGGGGCAAGAGAATGACTCGACGCAATTTTCCATTTTGAGAAGCAAACTATTGCTCTTACGTGAATTTAAAGGGAGTAGGAGTGGTAAATGAGGAAACCAGACGGGAAGCAGTAATGGTAGCCCTGAGGAGAGATGATTTAGTCAGGGTGTTAGTGTCAGTGAACTTGGAGGGAAATGGGTGGATTTGAAATCCGTTTTGGAAATAGGATCCACAGAGCTTGCTGGTGAACTGGATATGTGAGATCAGCAAAGGGAAGGAATCTGCAGTGACTCTTTGGTTTCTGCCTGAGCAGCTGTGTAAGTGGTAGCATCATTTACTTTGAGGAGGATGGGGAATAGGGTGAAGGGCAAAGATTCGTGAGTGAGGTAAGTTAGGTAAAGCAAAGTCCAGTTCCTGAAATTGAGTGAATAAATGAATAGGTGTTTAAAGGTAGGTAGATCCTGGTGCTGGTCATTTCACGTGTTGTCTCTGTAAGTCCTCATCTCTGGTCCTTTGCCCCAGCTAGTCTCTGTTCTCATTAAAACTTCAGAAACCTAGGTTTTAGGAACTCTGAACCTATAGACTCCAGGACCCACAAGCCTTCTGTAAAGACTCTGGCATGACCCTGATTAACCATAGCTGTATCTGGAGACCTGAATGCTGGGACTGCCATTCCTGGGCTTGTCATATAGCACAGGGCTTCCATCCTGGTCATTATGAATTTTAGTTCACTTTCCCTTTTAAAATAAATACCATTGAGCACTTTGGAATGAGTCTGGAGAGGTCAGATTAACAAGGGCAGGGTGTCAGTCTTCTTGGTTGGACCTGTGCTTGATGGACTTGCCGAACAGAGAAAGGGCCCAGCCTTCTGAAATGGACAGGAGCCTGCGGGAGTCACCCTCACAGAGGCTGCCCTTTTTGTTTACAAGTATCTGATGTGCAGTGGATGGGTGATGGCTAAGAAAGTGGTGGGTGAGGTCAAAGCAGGAGCCTGTCTCTGGGTGTCCTGTTGCTGGGCTCTGTGGTCTGGCCCCTCCACAGTGCGTTGAGCCTTGAGGGCATAATGGTGAGTGAGGCTGAAACAGGCAGCTCTGTGGTGTCCTCTTGCTGGCTTCTGTTTCTGTGGTTTTGTTTCTCTTCAATAGGACTGGATGTGTCAGGACCAAGGGCACATGGTGTTTATTTTTTTTCCAATAATATTTTACTCCCTCCCCTCAACCCTAGGCCACACACAGACAGCTTATTTAGTGCTTGCTTACACCATGGACAATACAAGAATGACTTATCCCCTGTCGTGGGGGAAGGCCAAGGACCTCAGACACTCCCCGAAACCCACAAAGTCAAGTTCTGCTCACACATCTTCCTCACCTCCCCTGACACTGCCCCCTGCCACCTCTCAGCTTAGCAAATGACCCATTGAGGCAGAGAAAGAGTCTGATAGGGAGCCGCTCTGTTTGAACAACATTTCTGTTCTCTCTGCAGTTACCGCCCTGCTGAGCCCCCCTCAGGCTACAGCTCTTGCCATCAGATATGCATCCAAAAAGACAGGCGGCAGCTCTAAGAACCTCGGTGGAAAGTCACCAGGCAAACGCTTTGGCATCAAGAAAATGGAGGGTAAGGGTGTGACCTGGCTTCCACTTTCCACTTAGCACCCTACCCTGCTGTCCTGGCGTTCCTTTGAAGAGCGGGCAAAGCACACAAGTGCCCTGTCCTGTACTCTCCATTTTGTTCACCAGAACATTTAGTTCCAAATTGAAGAAACAGATAAGACCTGAGGCGGGGTGGAGGGGCTGAGGAAGAGCAGTTAGGTGGGAACCTTGGCCATGCGACTGCAGAGGAGGCTGCCGGGTGGGAGACAGGGGCTCCTTGTGTCAGACTGGGAGTTGGTCTTATCCAGGGGCAGACTTAGAAGTTGGTATGTAGCATTTGGGCCAGGAAGGCGAGGGCTGCCATGGTTTCTTAGCAGTTCGCTGTGTTACCTCATCGTGGGGGCCCAAAGGTAGCACACATGTGGACTTCTCTTCTAGGTCACTATGTCCATGCTGGCAACATCCTTGCGACTCAGCGCCACTTCCGCTGGCACCCAGGTGCCCATGTGAGTTGCTCTGTCCCCCCCCACCCCCATTTCTTCTTCACCTCTCCATGCTCCTGAGCATAGTAATTGTAACAGTTGCAGTTATTGGGTGCTTACCAAATGCCAAGTGTCATGCTGATTCCTGGGCCTGCATTATCGTTTCATCCTTACCCCATCGCTAGGGTAGGTAGGTGTCATCTCTGTTTTACAGGTAGGATGCCAGGAACTTAGAAGAGGGGGGTGTGTAGTGACAGAGCTAGGATTTGAACCAGGTCTGCTTGACTCCCAAATCACTTTTTCGCTTTGGTAATAGCATTAGCTTGGTTCTCTGGGGTCTCCTTTCTAACCCCCAGTTCTTGGAAGAGGATATTTCTAGTGATTTAAGATATTTTTTTAATCTTGGGAAACTAATTTCAATTTATTCATTTTTTATTTTTAAGAATTCCTCCTTTGATTAAAGTTATTATTAGATGGCTGAAAGATAACTTGAATTTAATAAAATAGAATTCAGTTTGTGGGCCAGAAATTAGGTCCATACCAGGCAGGGATTTCAGTTTCAGCAAGTTGGTATTACTTGCTGAGGTAGGAAAGTTCTTTAACACAGATCTGTACTATATTCTTTACATTATTTAAAATATTAGTTTAGTTTCCTCTGTAATCAGTTTCCTTCTGCCTTCTTACCTCTGTTTTGGCAATTTTAGTAGGCACAGAAAGACTGATAGTAACCTATAATTATTTCAAAAATGCTAATTTGTATGTGAATTGATTGTATGTGTAGTAGCTTTATTTTTTTTAGAACTTGAGACATGCAGTAGGTGGCTGTGGTAATTCTTCAGACTTAATAAAATAATGACAACGATAATAAAAACTAATATGTTGTGACCTGGGCAGTATTCTAAGCTCTTTCTGATTATTAACTCATGCAATCCTCAAGATGACCCTATGAAATAGTTAATATTTATCTCCATTTTGCAGATGAAAAAAGTGAGATACAGTGAAGTAAATTAACTTGCCCAGATCACACAATAGTAAGTGGTAGTGCTGGGATTTGGACCAGTCTGTTCGTTTAGTCAGAGAGATATTGAATAATACTGGGTAAAAATTGCCACACATGCAATCTCAAGTTCTAAAAGAAAAAAGCTGTGACATGTATAGTTAAAAAAAAAAAGAAAAGAAATATGTAATACACAGTTTATTTCATCTCTTTGCTCATATTTCTCTCCTGAACATCAGGGTTAGCGATAGTACCTACTTCACAAGGTGAGAATCAAGTGAGTTAATGTATATAATAGGGCTTGGAACAGTGCTTACACACAGTAAGTGTGACATAAGTATCAGCTGATATCATTTTGTTTAATTAGTGTATGCATTATCCATATAGCGTTGAGCCTAAACTTTATAGATCACCATATAGATGAAAATGTATATCAGACTAGTGTTGTGTTAAGCCTCAGTGAAGCAAACTCCCAGGAGCAGTGATTAGAGACATTTTCCCGGGCCTGGTTTGGGCATCTATCCAGCGTGGCTTCTGGCCAGCTGCACAGATATGGGTCCAGGTATCAGCCCTGAGTAACCACCACGATTGGCTGTTGGAGTTTTCTTTTCCCGCCTTTGTGATGGAGTAATTACCAAGCAGTGGGAAAGGGAACCTGAGGTGGAGCTTTCTGAATCCTCCCCTTTGGCCCCAGGGCCTGAATCTTTGTGAAGAGTCTATCCTAGAATCCTGGGATGGACCCCCTGACTGTCCAGCTGACCAGGTCTGTGTGTTGCAGGTGGGGCTGGGGAAGAAGAAGTACCTGTATGCTCTGGAGGAGGGGATAGTCCGCTACACTAAGGAGGTCTACGTGCCCAGTCCCAGCAACTCGGAGGCTGTGGATCTGGTCACCAGGCTGCCCGAGGGGGCTGTGCTCTACAAGACTTTTGTCCACGTGGTTCCTGCCAAGCCTGAGGGCACCTTCAAACTGGTAGCTATGCTTTGACCTCCTGGTTGAGGCCTTTGGACAGAGACTGGAGCCCAGGTGACAGGAGAGGGTGGTACCAGACGTCATCAAGGGTTGGAGTGACGACAGGTCTCTCAAGGAAGAAGTCTGCTTGGTGGTGACTGCAGGAGACAGGAGACTGTGAAGTGACTGGCTGGGAAGCCCTTCGGGAGACCTGACCTGGGGCCAAAAATAAAGTTAGCCGGAGTCGTGAGTCTCTGCTGTTTGGGGACAAACCTGGATGGAGTGGCTTCCTGATCTGTTATCCGTGTTCTCAAGTGCACACAAGGGGGGGCCTCAGAGCAGGAAAGAGGCCTGTCGGTGCGGAAATGAGAAGAGGGGGCTTCATTTTGAGGAGGGGATCCCTTTAGCACCGTCCCCCGAAGGGTAAGGAAGAGGAGTGCTTGTGCTTGAGGGTGTTCCTGCGCCTTCCCCTCCTGGATCCCACAGAGGTCGCTGGGGAAGAGTGGGCGGGGGGCGACCAAGGGGCCAACAGAGGAAGCCAGTGTGGTCATGTTCCTCTCCTGGAGCCACATTCAGAGGGAGCTGGGGCGGTAGCCCCAGAAATGGCCACATGGCAGACCCCTTCCTGCCTCTGTGGGTCCAGAGCGGAGAGGCCGCGTCTGGCCTGGAATACCAGGGTCCTTCCAGTGATGAGGCAGAATGGGTGACAGATGGGCTTCTTCCTGTTACCTAGAGAGACACCTAGCTCTCATTCTCTCCTGATTCTTAGTTTATCTCAAACTGTAAACTGCAGCAAAGAATCTGGCTTTAGGAGTACTCAGTCTGGGCCTAGAGTGGGCTGGGGGCAGGCCTTCGTTGTCAACCCAAGACCTTTAGAAGCTTGGCTTCGAGTGCAAGGGCGAGGAAGGAAGTCTCAGCAGGGGTGGACAGACATCCTGGCTGTTGGAGGCAGGCGATGCTGGCTGCAGCCCCAGAGAGGGCTTGCAGAGTTAGTGCCTTCCTCCCAAGCACTCTTCTTTGTCCTGAAGGCAGGAGCTCCAGGGGTTGAGGGCAGAGAAGTCTAATTCTGGAGGTCTGCCTTGAATTTGTCACCTTGATTCTCAGGGCGTGACCCCAGATTTCCCACCTCCTGCAAAGTGGCCCAGGGTTTGTTGAGGTTCACTTTAGCTTCCTTCCCGTAGGGTCTTGTACCAAGGCCCAGCTCGGGGAGATTGTTGGAAGCGTCTCCATAGGCTCAGCGCTGTCCCTGCCAGTCCCCGCCAGTCCCCTGGAGAAGTGGGAAGGGGCAAGATGGAAGAGCGTGTTCCCTCCTATTGTGTTTCCCTGAAGGCAGGTGGCTGCTTCCTGGGGTGGGTGAGCAGAGCCATGGTTGGGTGGTAGTGCAGGCAGTGACCTTAGGGCCTCCTCATAGCTGGATGGCAGCTGGGGGAGGTAGAGCAAAGACATTACCCATTCACCCCCATGGAAGCTCTTCTGCCCAGCCTAAATCGCTTCCCTGGACTGGGGTCTGCCATCCTTTCTTCTACCCAAAGTGAGGCCTCTAGCTGAATCCTGGGGCTCGCCATCTGTCGTCCTTTCCCTGTCCCAGAGGCTCTGATTAGGCATTTACATACAGTAAAAAAAGTAATAAGGAGAAAAACTCAGTTCTCCCACTCAAGGCTCGGAGGGCTGAACATTCACCTACCTCTCTGCAGGCCCAGAGCCAGAAGCACTTTGCAATCAGCTGGTGCATCTGCGGCCGCCCGTCCTTTTGAACACTTTCATAGCTGGGCAGGCAAGCTGGCTCCCATAGGGATAGCTGGTAGCTGCTGCATAGCCCCACACAATACCTCACCCCCCTGGGGATGGCCCTGTGACTAAGGGAGCCTGGCAGGCTTGCGCAGCCGTTCTCCAGCTGCCATCTGGACCCTTTCCACCAGGATGAGCCTAAGATCAGGGTAACACACGCTTCTCTCCAAGGAGTCTCTCTAGGCTTCCTCGCCTTCTTCCCCTAGCCACACTAGGCCCTGGCACACACCTCTCCCCCCACTGTCCTCCCTCACCTGCATCCCCTGCGACTCTCAGCACCTTTCCACTGCCTGGACCTCGGTGGGGCATCCCATGGTGCTGAAGCAGGGAGAGGGGCAGTCCTGGGGATCATGAAGGATGACTCAGAGTGAAGCTCAGGGTTTAGGGTCAGCGAGCAAGAGAGCGGAGCCCAAACCCTTTCTTGTCCCCATGTCCTCTCCCCATCTTGTTCTCTCCCGCCGCCAGTCCAAGGCACAAAGCCCAGACCCTTAGCAGTTCTGAAATGCACTCGGGTATAAAGAAATTCCACCCCTTTCTGGCCACTAGCTCATTCTTTCACAATCTGGCAGCCAGCTCTGATGACCCTTGTGGGAGAGTCAAAGAACACCTTCTGTCCCCACCTCTCCATCCTCTGTCTAGTGCTCAGAGTTGGGGTTGGAGCCTAGGGAGGCTGCAGGTCTGAAGATTTCTTTTGATTTTTGTACCCAGCATCCCATGTGGTGCCCCGTCCCTGGGAAGAGGACTGACAGTACGGTAGTCACCACCCACAGAAGTTGGCTCTGGGCTTTCCCCTGGGAGCTAGGCGCCTGTGGGCCTTGCTTGGAGAGCTGGAAAGACCACTGTCATCACCAGCAGCTCCCAGTACTGGGTCCTGTTTCACAATGGCCAGAGAGGAGGCTGGCCAGGATGTTGCTAACCCTTTCCACACTACTTCCTTGGTCCAGAGGGAACCCACACTGGAAGATGCGGGTCCATAGAGTAGATCCAAAGGCCCCTTCCATACTGAGCAGAGAGCAGAGGACATGGCAGCCCTGGGGCTTCGCTGGTACAGCAGCACAACAGGATGGCCGTGATAAAAACCGGCATGAAACTCTCCTCCCCACCAGAGGCACCAGGCATCAGAGGTTCAGCCTGGGCCTGGCAGGCACGGACCCGTCTCACCTCCCCAGATTGAAATTCCACTCCGGAAGTTGAGCAGGAGTGACCTGGCTGGGACTAGTATCAGCCTGACATGCAGGGGGAACAGGGGCAGGCAGCTCCCTTTTTGCTGCTGCATCAATTCCCTGTGGCAGAGATTTGTGAGGGAGGACAGAGCAGCTATATCCTATCTTCCTTCAGCCCAGGGAATGAGTGATGTGTGTAAGGGAGTTTACAGAGGGACACACTCGGGGAGGAGAAGGAGCTTGTGGCGGGGCAGACACCCTTCGAAACTGGATCTGAGGAGGCAGGAGAGGGAGGGCTCGAGTCGGAAGTCAAACTCCTGGTGCCGACTCTTCCGCTGTCGTAGACTGTAGCATCGTAGAACACAGCAGGGAAGGGACCTCAGGGTTCATATACTAGCCAAACACAGCATTCTCCCCAAGGGGCTTGCTTTAGGTGACCCTATAGATGAAGAAGCTGGACTTCTGGCCTCTGGTGAGAGGCCAAGTGTGCATCTGCCCCAACTCTGAACTTGGGACAGCAATGGGTACGCACCAGTGGCCACAACTATGCCTAGGAGGCTGTTCTCCGCGGTGAGCTCTGCACAGGGAACAGCAGTGGCAGAGTGGTGCCAAGAAAGGGCACTGGCCTTAAATGACCTTGAAGACAGCCACAGGATGGGCTCCCCCCCCCCGCCGGCCCCACCCACCATCCCCACAGGGCCAACCCTCAACCCAGGATCCCTGGCCCAGAGGAGCAGTTTCATTCAGAGCCATGGTATCTGTGAGCAGCTCTCCAGATTCTCAGCTTCTGCCCCTGCTTGTCCTGGTCAGTACCATGCCAGGACCTAGTGTCCCACAGATGGCGCTCCACTCTGCAGGCCTGGCAGCCACGAGGGTCCCTCAACAACCTGCAGGAGAAGGGGTTGGCGGGAACAGGCTAGGCTTCTGCTAAACCCAGAAGACAGCCAGGAGAGCTCCGCCTCGCCCAGATCTCTGCACCTCTCAGTCCCGATCCCCTCCCAGGCCTACTCTGCACCCCACCTCCCCCGCCACTTCCCATCAGCTCAGGTGACAGGGCTCCAAATGCCAGCTGTCCTCTGGTCTTTGCTCCCATCTCTAAGGGAACTGAGGGGTCCCTGGTTGTCCTGGAAACCAGGCACAAAATACAAAAGCCTCTCTCCCCAGGCTCTTCCCCTCCCTTCAAAGGAATTCTTGGGCAGCTCTGGGGGCCCAGGCCGCACGCCCCCACCCCACTTCCGCCTGGCTGTCATTCTGATTTTGACCCCAGGGGCCCAGCCAGGGGACGATTTCAAAGCCTCAAAACGCTCAAGCCTCTGGGTTGAGCTAACCCTACAGAAAGATGAGGGTGGGGGACACTGCCGGCCAGGTATTCAGTCCAAGGAGCTGCACTCACACTTGCCTCAGTGACCTGGACGGGGGAGAGGATGGAGTCATGAAGCCTACTCCTTGTCCCACATTGCTTCTGACTCATGGGGCCAAGACAAGCCGGCCAGAGCAGTGGGGCTGGGGCTGGACTTTAGTTTTCCTGCCAGCCTGCAAATGAGAATTGCCTGAGGGACCTCTGAACCCGCACCAGTGTTGGGTTGCCACCTCAGAGCAATTAGCTCATAGCCCTCAGTCTGGATCCCCATCCACTGGGCTAGCCTCAAAATGGTCACAGCAGGTGACTGGGACCTGGTGTAGTAGGATGGGAGTGGCAGGGGCTGAAACAGAGGGCATGTCCCACCTAAGTTCCAAAAATAAGACTTTGGAAACAGTTGTGCTAACCCAGCAACTGCATAGCCACAGCCTGGGTTAAACCTGCTGGCTGGTCTGTGAATCCTTAGTCAGCAGAGTCTAAATGCTCTGATATTTACTGCCTGTGCCTGATACGCTAAACACAGTTATTAATTTTTTTTAATCGATCTAAAGGCTGATGTAAAACAAAACAAAAAACTTTTAGAGAACCAGATTAGAACTTCAGGTGTTCTATAAAATAGGAGCCAGAAAAAAGCAATCATCTCAGCCCTTGAACCCAAACACTATTTCCTTGGAGTGCTTGCCGTTAGCGCCTTCCTCGTTACCTGCCTTAGGACAGCAGGAGAATGCAGTGACAGGGTGGCGTGGGGTCCTCCTGCCTCCACCTGAAGCCGGCAGCCACCAACCAACAGCTTTGGCTTTGGGTTCATCATTTCAGTTTCCTGGTGTGCTAAAGGAAAATAATAAAATTGCCTGCCTCAAAGGGCTGTGAGGATGAAATGAGATACTCCACGCAAGGTCAGCACAGTGGCTGGACAAACCGAAACGCCAACGCTGCCACTGGTGGTCAGGGGTGCCCTCTCCTGGCAACTTGAAAAACTTGACACGTGGCAGCCTGGGCTGGATCTGAGCCCTTTGTTTCCCAAGCTGAGCTGACCGGGTCAGCGTGACTGGCTGATAGGGTGATTTTAAAGGTCTAAGAAGACTTCACCTTTGCTCCCACACTAAGTAAGGTGTGAAGGACTGATACTGAGCCATGGCTGACAATGGCGGAAAAGTGGGAGGGGAGAAAGGGCTTGAGAAATGGAGGGAGGCTGGACAAACCTTTCCAACATGGCCCTCCCAGGTCCTAAGGCAGCGGCTAGGAACCCATGCCGCCACTGCTCCTGTTCGTAAATGGGGCAATGGTAACTACCAGGCCCTGGCTGGGACTGCCTCCGTTCTTGGGGCTGCCCCGTAACTCAGAACTGGGCAGGAAACAGCGAGGGCTTCTGGGATGGGCCCTGGTGACTCCAAAGACGGAGACGCAAGCCTCTGCCTTGGCCTGGCAGCGAGGGAGGAAGTGCCGTGTCAGGACTCTGAAGAACTGTCTCCTGCTGGCCCACTGGGTGACAGTGAGGAAGTCTCTGAGCCTCTCTGGGCCTGTTTACCCCTCAGAAAAAGAGGGATCTGGATTAGATGGGTTCTTGTGTCCCTTCTAGCTCTTTGATGGATTCTAAACTGTTCCCACTCTGGGGGAATGAGACCTCCACCTTCTGCCAAAGTACCAGCCAAGACTTTTAGGAGAAGAGGGCCCAACAGTGATGGCTGTCTGACACCCAGCAGGAAAAACACAGAGGCTCAGTTGAGAGAGAGAGAGAGATATTTCTTCTGTTGCATATTTCAGACTTCACACTGAGTTTCAGGCACAATGCTACTCCAGGTTCTTCTGAGAGCCCTGGCAGAGTCTCCTTCCCATGCTGCTCATGAGGGCTCGCCCCAGGCCCTGCTTGCAGTTCTGGGTACCTGGGAGACTCCGCAATGGTCTCAGTAGGCCCTGGTGCCCTGCTTTCCCATCAAGGGGCAGGGGATGCTGGAAAGCCCTAGAGCCAACCCCACCCCCTCTTCTATGGTCCCCTGGCTATAAGAGGAGAGGCTGACCCATTAGATTCCAGCTCTGCAGTGCTCCCCTAAATCACCTGTTCTCCAGGCCTCAGAGCCTGGCATAGCACTTGGACCCCTGCAGAGCCTCAGCAGTTAGCAGCACAGGCCAAGGCTGGGGGATGAAGCCCTGGAGAGCGAGGCAGGCCCGGCCCCCTCCAGAGCAGCAGCAGATGGGCTCGTCAGGCCCCTGCTCCCCAGAGCCGTGGCCCACTTCCTGGGGCTGCTCTGAGCCCTATTGCACATCTTTTGTTTCCAGTTCATCCCCCCACTACCCATTTTTCTTAAAAAAAAAAAAAAATTAGAGGGGAAGGTGAGGAAGAGTGGGCTGTGGAAGCTGAAGCCCTTCACCCCATGTTCCTGCCAACATCCTGGTCCCCAGCAGAGCCATTTGCGGTGGTAAATACTAAGCCCACCTTCCCTGCCGTCTACAGTTCTTGATGGCTGACACGGGTCTACTGCCTGGGCCTCTGGTTCTTGCATATGAAGGGGACATCCCTCCATCGTCTGTAAGGTGCAATTCCCCGGGTCCTCCGGAGGCGCTGGCTGGGACCCTGCTACCTGAGTCGTCCATCTGGTTTGACAGGCCCCAGCTCTGATTTGGGGTCGGGGAACAGAGAGCTCCAGCTGGTCAGTCTGCAGAGCTCCAGGGAGGAACAGGTAGAGGGGCCCATGGCACACAGTCCGGCCACAGACCAGAAGCCACCTAGTTCCCCATCTGTCCAGGCCTCCAGCGCAGGGCCCGTGAGCTCCGCATGCAGCCGGGCAGCCTCCTCTGCGGGCTCTGGCTGAGGCAGGTTCAGGATGCCGCTGAGTCCCTGGAAACTCTGCTCCATATACTCGTTGTGGGGTGGCCCAGCGTGCAGCCAGCTGGCATCATCTGGGGGTACAGAGCAGGAGTAAGCATGCCCCGCCCAAATGATTCCATGAAGGCCAGACCCTGGGAGTCAGGTCTGGGCACCCCAGTTCCTGCTGCAACTCAGTGGTAGAGCTGCATCTTGCTGAGCGACTTTGGGCTAATCCACAGAATTTTCTGTGCTTGTAAAACTTAGTTTTATAAAATCAAGACAGTGATCCCTGAATTCCTGACTTGAGGGTTAAATAAAACAGTGGGTTCAAGGCACCTTAGAAAGTAAGGTTACTTTCTGGTAATGGTCTGGTTTGTGTCACCCATGCTCCTTCTCAACCACCTCTAGTGGTTCCCAGAGCCCTCAGAAGCCTAGTACTCAGGCCCTCCAGCCGTGGCGCCCTGCTTACTTTGCCAGCCTTCCTTCCCACCACCCCCTGGCATCCTACTCCCCTCCACCCTCTGTTCCCCTCACGCATCAGACACCTGCTAACTTTGTCCCCTCAGTTTAGAATACCCTTCTCTGTCTATAAAAATCCAGCTCCTTCAAGGCTCAGCTCCAGTGCCCTCCTGCGGTCCAGCTTGCCTCCCCCCGCCCCGTTTCCTCCATCAGGCTATGAGTCCTAGGAGAGCAGGCCGCAGCTTGCCTGTTCTGACCCGCCTCAGCCGCTGCCCCACCCCAGCACCCCGTCCTCCGCTGGGTTACCTCTGCTCTGACCCACCTTCTCTGTGATAGGATGTGGCTGGAAGAAGGAAACATCTACCTACTTATTGAGCGCCTACTATATACCAGCCACTTTTACCCACATACTCATTCCTAATATCTCCCAGGGGGTAGTTACTTGTATTAGGGCCCCCTTGCAGGAAGCTGCAGCCTATGCCTGTGTTCAGAGTCTGCTCTCTTATCCTTAGCCAAGTGGGTGGAGGGCCATGTGACCCTGCCCACCTGGCTACCAATGGACTGGGAGGATGGCCAATCAGATTTGCTGTCCTAAGAATGTGGAACTTGTAGACCAAGAGGCCCTGGTCAGTCTCTGTTGCACTGAGAGGCCATGTATCAATATACTGAGAAACCAGAGCCTGAGGCTGATACACAGAGCACAGGATGAGGGACAGGGTGGCCCCAGAGAGACAGAAAGCACCTCTAGGTCCCAGTGGGACCTGAGTCATTTCGTAGGTTCCGTGGGGGAGAGCTCTGCATTTTTCCAATAATTTCCCCTTTTTCACTGGAGCTAGTTTGAGTGGATCTGTGTTCCATGCACCCAGGAGGTCTCTAACAGTTGTATTACTCTTACTTTACATGTAATAAGACTGAGGCTCAGGAAGGCCAAGTAATTTGCCAAGGATAAAAGCCCAATTAAAGTGTCAGAGCTGTGTTCTAGAGCCAAGTTGGCCTCCGAAGCACCATACCATAGTGCAAGGCCCTGGGATGCTGACGGATGAATGATCAGGGCCACACATGTCCCCTTCCCCTACTCTGATGGTCAGCTTCTTGGGGTCACCTGTCTGGCAAATCCCATTCGGCCTGGCTCCTGGGCATCATTTGGGAACTAGATCCTTACCTTTCCTGAGAGGTAGTTTGCGGTTGAAGGTCAAGGGCAGCACGAGGAAGCGGGTCTCACCCAGGGGTTCCCAGAACTGAAGCAGTCGAACAGTCCAGGCCCCTGGCCGCAGGGGCCGGCTCAGTGGGGGCTTGTACTGCGTGACCTCGGTTTCCGCGTCTACCACGATGTCGTAAGATGTAGCCACCACGTAGGTGGGATCGATCCACACCACAGTGGCTGTGAGGTTGGGGCCTCGGGCCCAGCGCTGCATGGCCACAGGCTCGTCCAGCGGCCCCAGCAACCCCCCAAAATTCCGGAAAAGACGCTCTTTGGGGTCCCACTCGGTGCCAACCTGTAGGAAAGGAGGCAGCTGGGCAGGAGCCGGGGTAAAGTCCTCTCTACCTGCTGCTACCTCTAATTCCTGTGTGACCTCAGGCCAGTCACTGTCTCTTTCTGGTCCTGTTTCCCTATCTGCAAAACGATGGGCTCAGACTAGGATTTCTTTACTAAGCTCTGAGATTCATTCTAGGTTCCTGTTCTGACCTGCTCTGAAGTTTTGGGGGCAGTAAGACAGAGATGAGGTTCGAAGCCCTGCCCAGAGGCCACCCCCACGCTAAGGAGCCCCTCAAAAGCCTAATCTTCTGGCCCGACTGGAATGTCCAAGTCCCTTTAGCAGAAAATCCCTGGAGTTTAGAAGACTGGGCTTGCATTGTAGTGGAACCAAAGCCCCTCCCTGCTGACTACATGTCCTCTGTGCATCCCAAGGCTGCCATCACTGGGAAAGAAGACCCGTGGATCCATTTCTGAAAGGCCTAACCCAGTCCTTAGCCCTCCCTTAGTGTCTGTCCCTCTCTCCCCACTACCCCGAGTCTTGCTGGGGGACAGGAGAAGGCAAGGGGAGGACCTGTCCCACCTCCAAACTCTGGAGCCGGCTGGCCTGGTCACTGCGCCCCAACAGCTTCAGCGACCCCCGGGGCATCAGCCACATCTCAAGCGTCTCTGCCGGCCCCTGGGCTGAGGGCTGCACCGTCTGCGTCACCAAGTAGCCCTGGAAATGGTCGTCATAGAAATACAGGTGCACGCTGGACGGCAAGCCCCTGGGCTCAAACCTAAGAAGGTTCCAGCAGGGAGAAAGGGAGATGCCATCAGCACACCTGGCTTGGCCTGGAGTCCCAGGGAGGGGGCTCTGGGGTGTCCCATCCCCAGGTGCTTTCTTTGCCCCAGATCTCATACCCACAGATCCTATGTGCCTGGCTTTTGCCCCCTTTGTTTTGTTTGCGTTTTTCCCTGCTTCAGACTGGGGGCTCCCTGGCGGCAGGGGCTGTCTCTTTCTGATTGGCCTCCTCGTAGGGCACTACACACTGGGGGTCTGCAAAATGTCAGAAGGAGGTCTCACCTGCAGAGTGGGTTGGCCAGTGGGGACGCAGCGGTGGCGGCGTGGCGCAGGCTGAGGCGGGCGAAAGCGGTGTAAGCAGTGAGCATGACATCACTGAGCCCACTGGGGCCATCGGCCACGTCATAGGTGCTCTCCCAGTAGGCCTTGAGGGCTGGAGTGCCGGGGGGGTAGCTGCCATATAGGTGGAAGTCCAGGATTTCCAATACCTCCTGGTTCACAGTCGACTCAAACTTCCGGGCGAAGAAGGTCGGTCTGGAGACTTGCTGGAGCGAGAGAGGCAAGGAGGGTGAAGGGGTCTGGAGGTCCCAGAGAGCACAGCAGGGGAGCCGCCCTTCCCGGCACTGCCTGGAGATCAGCCTCCCAGGGCCTTTCCTGCTGCCAGTGTAGCCCCCAACCCCTGAGGGCTGCTCCCAGCGAGGGGCCCCCAGATTCTCTGGTTGGACCACCGTGGATCATTTCTGACTGGAAAGCACCTGGCGAAAGCTGGGGTGAGGCCCTATCAAGGGGCAGAGCTTGGGGGTCACGGGGAAGCACCTGCAGCCGTAGGAAGTCCTGCGGCTGGAAGTCGTTGGGGGAGCAGCCGCACCAGTCCACGATGTGCTTGTACTGACACTTGCAGCCCAGCTTGCGGTTCCAGTTGGTGACCCGCAGGTTGTTGTCCACGAGGCTCTCGCAGGCTGGGCTGTTCTCCAGCACCGTGTGGAAGAAGGACTGCGGGCGACAAGGCAGGGTGGAGGGTGAGCCAGGGCACCCACCGCGCGCCCTCTTGGCCTGGGTGCGGGCCCAGTCACCCACCTCGGCTGGGAGCAGCGTGTACGTGTAGAACTGACGTAGCTGGGCCACAAGTGGGTCGTCTGTGTACACCACATACTCCACGAAGCTGCGCGTTAGCACGAACCAGTCAGAGCCGCCATCCACCACGATGCCCGCTGGGATCTGCCGCTCGCCCAGACGCCACATGTGCGAGTCGCACTCGTGGAAGAGCCGGTCCAGGCCCTGTTTCTTGATGAACCTGTGGGAGGCAGATGGGCCCGTGGCTGAGGGTTTTGCAGGGTGGCATCCAGGCTCTCATCCTCCTTAATCTGTGATTGGTTGGGAGGTTTTGCAACCCAAGGCTGGGGCCACAGAGCCCCCCTGTGTGGGAGGGCTTGTGGCAAGACCCCAGGACCAGGGCCTCCTCCCCCGGCCCCTTACCTGGAGTTGTCCCGGCCATGCGACTTGAGGAAATTCTTGTCCCGGTTCTTGGACAGGAAAGCTACCAGCTCCTCGTTGGTCCTGGAGAGGAAATGGGATGTGGGGAGCGTGTGTGAGAGTGACTGACTTTACTCCTTGGCCCCTTCCTTTCTCACTGAGAGTCGTCCTGACCAAGTGACCTACTCCAGGTTGATGCTCTGGGGTGGTGGGCATCTGAGGCCCCTGAGGAAGACCACCCCATCCTTCTTCCACCCCTTGCTGTCTGACCCATGACCCCCAGTACAGACCTCTGGGTCCTCCTCCTCCCCACCTCTTGTCACTCTCAATCCTCACATCATCTTTCACCAGCTCCTCTTCTAAAACATTGCTAGGGCCAAGGGGCCACGTCTGAGCTATGCAGATCCCAGAATGAGGCTTGGGGGAGGGAAGGAGTCCATCAGGACCCTTGAACCCCGAATGCCTCGACGTGCCCCCCTCCCATCTGCAGGGCTCATAGCACCACCCCACACCTGGTCGGGTAGTCAGTGGCACTGAGGTTGATGAAGAAGTCCCAGGCCCAGTCGGGCACCTCCAGCAGGTCCTGCATGCTCCGCAGATACATCCTCAGCAGGCTGGCTCCGCCCCAGATGGTGACCATGCGCCAGGGCGTCACCCGCACGTTATCATACTGCCGGGCCAGCTCTACCACCTCTCGGTGCAGGTAGTTGGAGCGCTGTGGGAAGTGGGGAGGTGGCGGTGGAAACTCAGCAGTGGAAGCTGGATCCCCAGCATTACAACCTTCCCACTCCGCCCCACCCCAGAGCAGAGTACAAGTGTCACAGAATGGAGAGAGCACAGGCCAGGCTCCAGCTCTGAAGCCGCCATGTCACCTGGTGCTGGCTGCTCCCCCATTCCCTGTTCCCCTATCTCTGGGCCACCCGAGCAGGTCAGAGACACTGTCTGTCTATGACCTGCTGAGTCTCTGCTCTACTTACGCAGATGCCCTTGGTCTCCCCGGCCACAGTACGTACCTTGTCCACGTGGATGTAGAAGAAGTGCTGCTCGTGGTAGACAGCCTTGAGGAGACGCTTCAGCTGGCGGATGGCGCGGCCGTGGACCACCAGCATGTAGGCGATTCGTACTGGGGGGCCATCCACAGGCTGCTGGGCCCGAACGTCGTCCCACTGGATGCCGGGGCTCATCTTCCCTGAGAGTAGAGAACAGGGGCATCGGTGACGTCTGGCCCCAGGCCACAGGGTGGAGACAAGACGGGAAGAGGGGGCTGCCTGCCTTCCAAAGGAGGAGCCCTGCACTTAGAGCCCACTGCTCCTAGGCCCCAGCTCCACCTCTGCCACTTAGTACACTCGCCACCCAACCTGGGCAGCAAGGTGAGCCGCTCTGAGCTTTCCTCCCTGGGAAATGGAGGTGAGGATCCCTGCCATGCCCCCTCCCGCGCTGCCACCTCCCTGCCCATGCCTGTCTCTTACCGGCCCGCTGGCAGTGCCGGGGCACAGCCTCGGGCATGAGGGCCCCGGCCTGGTGCAAGCACACCACGTGGGCGATCTCCTGCTGGCACCGCTTGGAGCTGGCCCGGGCCAGTGCAGACAGAGCGTCCTTGCCCACGATCTCGCACTTGGGCGTGAAGCTGTTGTCTGTGGGCTGGGGGGCGCCCTCCACACTCCCTGTGTCTCCATGTGGGAAGCCAGCCGCCCCAGCCAGCGCCTCCCCGGCCGCTGCCCCACTCAGGTTCTGGCGGCCTGGGGCCTCTGGGGGCGGGGTGGGGGGGATCCGCCGGCTGGTTCTGTGCCGGCTGGTTACTGCCCGTACCACCTTGGCCACGGGCACGCCGGGGCTCTCAGCACGGCCCCGCCAGCGCCCATGCTTTCTGCCCACGCCGCCCCGCCGCCCAGCTGAACTGTCTGTGTCCTTGGAGCCCTCACCGGGGTCTAGCGGCCGTGGCTTCTTCTGCCTTCCTTTCTGTAAAAGATAGGCGGACACAAGTCACTGGGACAGTCACTCTCCTCCAGCTCCTTCAGCTTCCTGCTGGGCCTCAGGCCTGGAAGCCCCTGCCACCCTTGATCTAGGAAAGTACTGCTTGCCTGAGGGCTCTGCACAAAGAGCACTTCTGCTGGGAGGCCTCCCTGACCAGCCAGCGGAGGAAATGTCGTCCTCCCCGAAGGCACCGTCGCACCCACATCCCCACGATCACACAGATCACAGGGCACTGAATCTCTTTTGTGCTTTGGATTCAGATACCACTTTCTTTTTCAGCAACTATGAAAACGAATATCCACATATATCATAAGAGAAACATGCAAAGACCCTGCAGACAAGAGTGTCCGCCTAGCACTCCCACCCGGCCAGGCTGGGAAGAGACGGTGCTCTTCAGAAGGAAAGCATTCTACTGACTACAGTATTTCCGCGTGGGAGTGCGGAGGCCACAACAGAGCAAAGGGGTCTTGCCTGGTGGGGAGGACAGAGGTGAAATCTGAGACCCCGTTACTGGTCAGGTTCTCTGGAAAGCAGAGACCAAGAGTCAGAGTGCAAGGGATTCACTGGGGGCTGGGGGGGTCACACTCTGGAAGATGAGGAAGCAGGAGCAGGAAGCAGCAGGGAAAGCCTTCAGATAGCCAAGCCGGCCTGACACCTGTGCAAAGAGGGGGAAGGAAGAGCTTCAGACGATAGCTCGGCTTGGAGAGGGCCTCGACCACCTAGTGGGAAGCTCCAGGGCAAAGGCAGCCTAGAGATGGGAGCCGCGGTGCCACTGCTGGGGGTGGCCCAGGAGGTGCCTGGCCATGGCTGGATGGCTGAGACAGAGCCTGAGGCACCTGCAGCTGCAGGCTGGCAACTCACTGCTCCTTGTGGCAGGGGCTCTCGAAGGGAAAGCGGGATGCTGCGCCTCAATATCTCCAGCCCTGCTTCCCGGCTCCTACAGCCTCTTCTCAAACCCAGGCACACTCGAAATTGTGCATACCCACCCTCTTCCCAGCTCTCCCTGTCCCCCTTTTGTGACGCACCCCCCCCACTTCCCTGCCTGACCAAATCCCATCCATCCTTCAAGATCCAGCCCTGAGTCTCCTTGTGTGAAGCCATCCCGTTTGCCCCAGGGTGGGACGTTCTTCTACCCAACCAAGCCCTTGGGGAGAGGCTGCCATCTCAGCCCCATTACCCCAGTGCCCGGCGGAGTAGCTGGCACATAGGATGTCTGGTTGGTGTCAGGTGGATGAAACACGGAAAGGATGGAGGAGTGAAGGGCACTGTGTGACTGCTCTGAAGTCACCAGAGCTCCCTGGCCAGCTCTGCCACTCCCCCACAGTTACCTACCGTCTCTGAGCAGGTTCCCTCAGCTTTAACATACAGGAGGGAAGTGTGAGTGTCCAATGAGCCAGAGCATGAAACACTGCAGCTAGAGAGGTGGCGCCACCAGCTGTCCCCTTCCTCCCTCAACACTCTCTGTGCAAGTCCTCTTCTGGCCTGGCCTTCCAGCAGCACGACTCACTGGACCACAGCCTCTGAAGCACCCCCCTCCCTCCGCTGCCAGGATGCCCTCCTGGTGTTTCCCTGGTGTGGCCTCCGTGGGCATTCCTTATCAGTCTTCTTGGCCGACCCTTCCTTATCTCCCAAGGCCACCCTGGGGCCCTGCCTTGTCCTAGGTCCCCAGGTGACCTCATTCAGTCTCCTGACTCCATCCACTCCCACATTTCTCTCTCTGGGCTGGAGCGCTCCCTTGAACCTTCAAATGTCTAACTGTCGGCCTCCTTGATGCCTCCCTTGGGAGCTCGATAGACCTGTCAACCCACAAACCCCAAAGCGAACTTCTGATCTTCCCCCAGTAGGCTCCTTCTTCAGTCTTCCCCGTATCAGTTAATGACCTCTCCATCCGTCAAGTCTCTCAGGCCCAAAACTTAGGGGCGTCACTTCGCCTCTTGTTCCCCTCACACTCCATCATCAGTACCTCCTGTTGGGGCTCCCTTCAAAGTACATCCAGAATTGGACCGCTCCTCACTGCCTCCATCGTTACCACCCCTGCCCGGAAGCCCCCTGCTCTCACTCTGGCCTCCTATAGTCCACTCTCATCACAGCAGCCAGTGCTTCCTTTAAAACAGGTCCCAGGTCCCCACTCCTCTGCTTGAAACCACCCATGGTTCCCCCTCTGAGGACAAAGCCCGTGAACCGACAAAGGCTACGCGAGCTGTGTCTGGCTCCCTCACCTCTGCTCCACCCTTCCTGACCTCACCCACCACCCTCTCATGCTCACTCTCCGGCCTCGATGGCCTTCTCAGCGTCCCTCCAGCCCACCTGGATTCACTGTCCCCTGTGCCTGGAATGCTCTCCCCTAGATGTCCCCACAGCCCCTGCCTCCAATTCCTTGCTCAGGTGGCATCTTCTCAGGAAGGCCACCCTGTCCACTGTATTTAAAACTCCAGCTCTCCCTCAGCTTCCACTTTGTTTCTCCCATGGCACTTATTACCTTCTCTCATCCTATAATGTATTTACATGTATAAATGTATATTGTGTTATTCTGTGTCTCTCCCCTTACAAGAACGTAATGTCCATGAGGACAAAGCTGTTTGTTGTTTTGTTCAGTGATGTATTCCTAGAGCCCAGAAGAATGTCTGGCAATGGGAGACACGATATATATATATATATGTATATTTTCTTTTTAAAAAGTTTTTGGCCGTGCCGTGCAGCTTGTGGGATCCTAGCTCCCCTACCAGGGATCAAACCCGTGCCCTCAGCAGTGGAAGTGCAGAGTCCTAACCACTGGACCACCAGGGAATTCCCTCAATAAATATTTGTTGACTGAATGAATTTATGAATGAGTGAATGAATGAAAAGCTCTTGGCGTAGGCTCAGCATTCAGTAAATGCTGTCATCCTTACTATTATTATTAATGGAAGGAGAATAGGAAAGAGACAAAAGTGAAGTTAGGAGAGAAGCAAAGGCCTTCAGATACTTTGGACCATCGGTTTGAGTTTTCCCTGTCCCTCCCCTCCCTAGGACCTCCCTCTCCTCCTCTGTCAGAGCACGGCAACTGCCTTAGGGCTAGGGCCCCACCCCTACCCTGGCACCGCAACCAGCCCTCTTGGGAGGTGCCCAGTGAGAGCCAGGCGTGTCTATCTCCATCTGAGAAGAGATATCTGCAAAGGGGAGGGCAGGTGGGGGGGAGGCAGCAGATCCCAATCTGTTACCCACATTGGGGAGGGCACCCTGGGCTGGAAAGCCCTCAGGACAGGTGGCTGCAGCCCCACTGAACTGAGCGTACATCAACCTGGTGATGTCGGACCTGGCCACACAGTGGTCAGAGGAAGACATTCTCAAGCTTAGGTGGGTGGAGATGGCAGAGGAGCTGTGGGCTCTCAAGACGGAAGTCAGTATCAGCGAGTGAGGACGCTGGTCAGGGCGGCAGGGCACAGGGCCAGGCTCGCTGTGGTGGGGGATAGGATGTGGGAGGAGACGGGCATGTTGGCGCCCTGCACTGCAGCAGGGAGCTGGCTGACCCTGAGAAGAACAATCCCAGAGGGGGCTGGGAGACCAGAAGGCCGCAGTGAGAACTGGGAGGGGGGCTCCTGGTGGGCAGCCAGCCCCCACCACATATAAACACCCCAAGAATGTCTCTATGTGCAGCAGCAGGGCCCATATCTGTGCCCCTAGAGGAGCTGCCCCCGGTCGCCCCGGAGGTCAGAGTCCCCTCTAATTACTGAGGATGGGGACTGGCCCTGAGACACCTGCCTGGAGGCAGCCTGGCCTCCGAGGCCCCCTCTCCCCACTGAGGAGGAATTCAAAGTCCTCTGACATTTCCTGACTCTGCAGCTTCTCCTTGGAATCCTTCTCTGGGCCATGGAGACAGAGAATACAGCAATGCTTATCCCACACCCCACCACCTTGGACTTCTCAGAGCGCTTAAAGTAAGCGGTGAGGGACGGAGCAGCGAGCTGGAGCGCGGAGCATGAGTGAGGGAGCAGAGCGGCCTGCCCGCCCGCCGCCGCCTCCCCTCCAAAAAGAACAGCAAGAAGCAACTGAACATATTGATGAAGTACAAAATGAAATAGACAGACTTAACGCACAAGCCAGTGAGGAGATTTTGAACGTAGAACAGAAATATAACAAACTCTGCCAACCATTTTTTCAGAAGAGGTCGGAATTGATCGCCAAAATCCCAAATTTGGGGGTAACAACATTTGTCAACCACCCACAAGTGTCTGCACTGCTCGGGGAGGAAGATGAAGAGGCGCTGCATTATTTGACAAGAGTCGAAGTGACAGAATCTGAAGATATTAAATCAGGTTACAGAATAGATTTTTATTTTGATGAAAACCCTTACTTTGAAAATAAAGTTCTCTCCAAAGAATTTCATCTGAACGAGAGTGGTGATCCATCTTCAAAGTCCACTGAAATCAAATGGAAATCCGGAAAGGTGCAGATGAGTTAGGAGAGGTCATCAAAGATGATACTTGGCCAAATCCATTACAGTACTACTTGGTTCCGGACACGGATGACGAGGAAGGGGAAGGAGAAGATGATGATGATGAAGAGGAAGAAGGATTGGAAGATATTGATGAAGAAGGGGATGAGGATGAAGGAGAAGAAGATGCAGATGATGATGAGGGGGAGGAAGGAGAGGAAGATGAAGGAGAAGATGACTAATGGAACACTGGTGGATTCCAACCTTCCATTTTTAATTTTCTCCAGTCCCTGGGAGCAAGATGCAGTCTTTTTTTTTTTTTTTTTTTTTTTTCCTCCTTCTCCTCTTGTGTTCAGTTGCCCTGTTTTTGAGGTCTCTTTTCTCTTTTATACCATGGCTCACAACTTATTTTGGGGGGAAATACCTTGAGCAGAATTCAGTGGGAAAAGAATCTCTACCCCTTTCTGTTCCAAATTCATTTTTATCCCTTCCTGTCTCAACAAAAACTTTATGGAATCAACACCACCATGCTCTGTGGGAAAACAGAAAAACCTTCTGCTCCCTTAGCTCTGCTGGAAGCTGGAGGGGGCTAGGCCCCTGTGTCGTAGTGCATAGAATTCTAGCTTTTTTCCTCCTTTCTCTGTATATTGGGCTCAGAGATTACACTGTGTCTCTATGTGAATATGGACAGATAGCATTTACCAACATGTATCTGTCTACTTTCTCTTGTTTAAAAAAAGGAAAAAAAAAACTTTAAAAAATGGGGTTATAGAAGGTCAGCAAAGGGTGGGTTTGAGATGTTTGGGTGGGTTAAGTGGGCATTTTGACAACATGGCTTCTCCTTTGGCATGTTTAATTGTGATGTTTAATGGACATCCTTGCAGTTTAAGATGACACTTTTAAAATAAAATTCTCTCCTAATGATGACTTGAGCCCTGCCACTGGATGGGAGAATCAGCAGAACCTGTAGGATCTTATTTGCAATTGACATTCTCTATTGTAATTTTGTTCCTGTTTATTTATTTATTTATTTTTGGTACGTGGGCTTCTCACTGTTGTGGCCTCTCCTGTCGCGGGGGGACGCGCAGGCTCAGCAGCCATGGCTCACGGGCCCAGCCGCTCCGCGGCATGCGGGATCCTCCCGGACTGGGGCACGAACCCGCGTCCCCCGCATCGGCAGGCGGACCCCCAACCACTGCGCCACCAGGGAAGCCCTGTTCCTGTTTATTTTTAAATTTTTCTTTTTGTTTCACTGGAAAGGAAAGATGATGCTCGGTTTTAAACGTTAAAAGTGTACAGGTCGCGGGCTTCCCTGGTGGCGCAGTGGTTGAGAATCTGCCTGCCAATGCAGGGGACACGGGTTTGAGCCCTGGTCTGGGAAGATCCCACATGCCGCGGAGCAACCGGGCCCGTGAGCCACAGCTACTGAGCCTGCGCGTCTGGAGCCTGTGCTCCGCAACAAGAGAGGCCGCGATAGTGAGAGGCCCGCGCACCACCATGAAGAGTGGCCCCCGCTTGCCGCAACTAGAGAAAGCCCTCGCACAGAAACGAAGACCCAACACAGCCAAAAATAAATTAAAAAAAAAAAAGTGTACAAGTTGCTTTATTACAATAAAACTAAATGTGTACATAAAGTAAGCGGTGAGACAATGTTTGTAAAAGCTTTGAAAACCATAAAATGGCTCTTTGGATGTTAATGGCCATCTCTGGTCTCCAGTCTAGCCCTCACGGATGGGCAGAGTGTGCCTCTTAAATGCACATCTCACCCATCGCTGCTTAGACCCCTTTAGTTTAGAGCCACTTAGAATAAAACCCCAGCCCCTCACTGCGGTCTCTAGGACGTGCCCTGGACTAACTCTTGAACCTTCTTCCAGGGATCGCACCACACCCTCCTTTCCATTCCTTGAAGGCATCCAGCTAAGCCCATTCTCCTCAGGGCCTTCTTCCTGAACTCTGCCTACCTCTTCCCCAGGCTGACTGGGTCTTTCAACTCACAGGCCAATTCCTGCAGAAGCCTTCCCCAACCACCTATCTAAACCAGCCCTCTTGTTATTGTTTCCTTTTCACTGTCAGTCTCTCCCTGTCTGCCCACGAGGGCTGAGACCTCGTCTGTTATATTTATTTCTGTATCCCCAGTATTAGCACAGTGCCTGGTATGAAGGAGGACTTAATAAATATTTGTTGAATGACTGACTGACTGACTGAATGAATCCCTGTTACCACTGTGCAGTACTGAAATAATAATAAGAGTTATTTACTGATGATTTAGCATGGGCCAGCAACTCCTGCAAATACTTCACAGGTATCACCCAACGAGAGAGATGCTATTATTGCCCCCATCCTTGGGGCGCGGATACTGATGAGGATGCAAAAGAGGTTAGGCGATTTGCCAGGGGTCACACCACTTACCAGTAGCAGTGCTGGAATAGGACACAGGATGGTGAAGTGGCATGGTCCAACTGAGGTGGCTGCTGAAGGGGCCCAAGCCCCAAGGGCTGCTTGGACTACACAGCCTTTAGGTCATCAAGGATCTTTTCCCCATTCTAGTGCAGGGATTCCCCTATCAGGTTCTGCTAGGAAGCTGGAGGAGGGGTGGGGAGGCAGGATCCCAAACACTCTACTGCACCAGTTCTCCACCCCAGGCTGGAGGTAGGGCAGCAAGGGCCTTGAGGCCTGGACAATCTCTCATCCCATCCAGAGATCTGTCTCTGGGAAGCCTCTGATGCTCTGCCATGCCCCTCGCCAGAGTGCTCACTGGCCTCCGCTCACATATTCCAGGGTCAGAGGGTCCCTAACTCCCTGGCAGCCCTTTCCATCTTAGAATGTCTCATCTGCCCAAAAAATCTTCATACACTCTCTTCCCCTTCCTGCTACTTACTGGACCACAAAGAACAAGCTCACGCCCTTCGGATGTCACAGAGCCAGCCTCCCCCAACCCCAACCTCAGCTCCTTTTGGAGTCATGGTTTTATGTGACTCTGTCCCAGCTCCCTTCACCATCCTAGTCTCTTGGTTCTCCCCAAAACAGGCGAAAGCAGCAATTCTCCCAGTCTCCACACCAGGCCTTCCAGATGCCCACATGCAGGAAGGGGAAGAGGACATCAGGCCTCCCTTGGCCTTCACCCTGCCAGGTGGAGAGGCCCAAGAGGATGGGGCAAGCAGAGTGTCTGACTCAGAGCCCTAGAGGCTCGAGAAGCAAGGGGTGGGGGCAGGGAAGCCCTGTCATCTGGCCCACAGCTTAGGGCCAGGGTTTGGCCTATCCTCGCCAACCTTCCACGATGGTCTCAGACACCACTGGACCCTCCTGACCACACTGGGGAAGGCATGTCTGGGCCTCCAGCTGAAACCACATCAGCCATGAGTGAGTGAGACCCTCAGAGCAAGGACCTGGGGATTAAGCAGGGTTTGCCCCTGCTCCAGGGCCTGGGGTTCTGCTAAACCAGCTGCTGCTGTCCCCATTCCCTTAGAGTCAGAGGGGGCGAGCCCCCGATTCCCTAATGTCCTGGGGCCCCCTCAGCAGCTCAATTCCCCCGCCATCCTCTCCTGAAGACCCATGCAGGTTCTTCAGACCCTCGGCTGAGGAATCCACGTCTCAGGGACACTCCAGTTCTCTCCCTCGGGGTCACTCTCCCTCTCCTCAGTTGCCACACTGAGTTCCACCCCCAGGCTCCACTTCTTCACTGGCTACTGCCCCTGAGGGGCGGCTGGGCGCGGTTGCTCGGGGTCCCCCGGCCCCAGTCCTCCGCCCACGGCGCGCACACTCCCGCCCCCTCCCAACTTCAGAAAGTTTGGCCTGGGGTTCCCCACCTCCGAGCAGGCTCGGGCCCAGCCCCGCCTCCCGGCCCCGCTTCCCCCGCACCCGCGCCTGACCTTCACTGCTCGCCGGGGTGCAGACCACCCCACCACGACCCCCTCCTCCCGCCCCGCGCCCCTGCCGGCCCGCGGCCCGGTCCTCCGGGTCACGCACAGCCCCCGCGAGTAGGCCCCCGGGCCCGCCTGTGAACCGGGCCACAGGGGTCCGAGGCCCCGAGCCAGGCGGCCGCCCGCGCGCGACACGCAAACGGCCAGTGCCCCACTTCCCCGGCCGGGGCCGCCCGCATCCCCGCCAGGACCCCGCGCGCCCCCGCGCCCGGCCTGCCCGCCTGCCCGCCCGGCCGTCGGAGCACCTCGCCCGGCTCGTCGTCCTCCAGGACGCTGAAGCTCCACACCACCAGGCCCTGCAGCAGCAGAATGGCCAGCGCCGTGGCAATCGCCAGCTTGTAGCGCCGCACAAGCTTCTGCACCCGCACGCTCGCCACCATCTTCCTGCCCGGGACGAGGGGCGCGCGCCCAGCCCTGCAACCCGGCCGCGGGCGCGCGCACGGGCGCGGGCAGAGACGGCTTCCCTCAAGGGAGGAGCGCCTGACGCGCGCCGGGGCGGGGCGGGGGGCGGGGCCCGCAGGCCCGAAACGCCGCGCCCGGTGGGCCAGGGGCGGAGCCTGGGCCTACCGAGCTGTTGGTCCCCGCTGCGCAGCGCGTCGGGCGGTTTGCTGGCCTTTCGTGCCGGGTCCGCTTCCCGGGTTGTCCCTTCCCCGTCTTGGTCAGTGCCCCAGCTTCTGCGTGTGCTCACCTCCTCCTGGACGGCAAGCCTATGGAACCAGGGGGCAGAGAGGTCTGCAGCCGACCTCTCTCTGGCTCGCCGCCTGGGGTCGGGGGTGGGGGTGGGGGACTCAGCCCCGCAGAAATCAGCCGGCTCTCCGCCCTCGTGCAAGCAGAGAATGCTAGAGCTCCCAGAAACGCCGAGTTGGGAGAGATTGTCTAAGTGCCACAAGCACTGCTTAAAAACCATGGAGGCCGCACCTACGGGGCAAAGTCTAACTCCTTTGACTGGCATCTGAGGCCCTTCACAAAGCCTTTGTTCCTCTCTCTCCACCCTCGTATCCTAGGCATCCTCAGACCTCAACTAGAGCCGTGGTTACCGAACTCTAGGGTATGTCAGAATCACCCGCAGGACTTAATAAAACAGATTGCTGGTCCCTACTCCCAGAGTTTCTGCTTGGTAGGTCAAGAGTGGGGCCCGAGAATTAGAGTTTTCAACAAGTGCCCAGGTAATGCTGATGCTACTAGTCTGGGAACACACTTGGAGAACCACCAGACTTTTGCGCGTGCCGTTGGCTGTGCCCAGCCCTAGCAGTTGCTCCCCTGCTCCTCGCCCCCTTCCCATCGGTGGCATCCTCCTAAGTGCTTACCCAGCACTGTCTGCATATCTGGTTGTGATTTCTCTGGAATCATGCCTTCTTCACCTTCGAATCCTTGGCCCGGTAATGGACACCCAGCAATGCTCAGTAAATGTTGCGAAAGAAAGATCCAATGAAGCCCAACTTCCTGTTCCATGAGCTGATCCTAGCATTTTTGGAGAGGCTGCTGTGTTCAGGCACCGCCATAGACAAGGCCTGAACCTCTGCAGCCCTCCCCTGAACCTGGCAGGTCTACTGAGAGAGGGAAAGGGAGAAGAGGGAGAGCAGTGCCCAGCATAGCCAGGTGCAACCCCAGCAGTGAAGCCGAGCTCCGTGAGAAGGAAGCAATAAAAAGAGCAAAGCAAAGGTTGAAAATTTATAATGAAGATTTTAAGAATCACTACACAGACGTCTGGAAAAAAATGTTTAAAAAAAAAAAAGAAAAGAAACAGCTTGAAAGTGATGGTAAAAGGGTTTGGAAGGTGCCTGGAGATAAGCTTGATGAGGAAATTCTAAGCTGTGATGAGTACAGGAGAGGCAGTTATTTGATGGTATTTAAATAAAACCTTCTTTAATCATCTCCTGCCCCTTTGGTGTTTGTAATCATTCTATTCTTCAGCGTTAGTTAAGTGGGAGAATTGTAAACAATGTTTCGGATGACAGTTTGGCTACTTAAGAGAAACTACACTTCAAGATTTGGGGAAACATCAGTTGGCATGCCAGCGATTGATATGTTAATTAAATATTGATCTGTGTGCTCATTAAATCAGGTACCCCAGGGGCTGTCTACCTGCCCATACTCCTCTGCACCCAACAACGAAAATAACTTGATTTTCCACTGATTGTATAAATAATATATACTCATTATATAACATTTAAAACATAGGGAACAAATAAGGAAAAAAGTAAAAGTCACCTGCAATCCCACTCCCTGAGATAATCATCATTAATATTTTGGTGATGATCCTTTCCGCATCTCTTTATGTGTATAGATTTTGCATGGACGGCATCACATTACACACATGGTTTTTAAATATAGAAACTTAATTTAAGTATTTCTCTCCCCTTTCCCTCCATGTTAACAGTCTGGCTTCCTTCCTACCTTCCTTCTTTCCTTTCTTCCTTCCACCTTTGTAACAATTCACATACACATACACACACACACACACACACACACACACACGGGTATTTTATTTACATACACTTTGTATCTTGCTTTTCTCCCTTGACCATAAATACATAGTAGAAATTCCCCCAGAACGGATGGGACAGGTCTAACCCATTCTTTTTTAATGGCTGCATAGTATGCCACTCCTTTCTTGAATGGGCATTCACTTGGCTTCCAGTTTTTGTGACTACCACAAGGCTATCATAACATGGTTCTACACTTATCCCTATGCACCAATGTGTTCATTTCTGTGGTAGAGTTTCCCAGGAATGGGATTACTGGGGAAAGGGGAATTTTAAATGGTAATAGCTATTGCCAGATTGTGTTTTCAAAGACAATTTCAAATTTTCTGACAGCAATGTATGAGAGTATGGTTTTCCTGCATCCCTTCTAACAGCAGTTGTTATCACCGTTGAATTTCTGCTGATCTGATAGGTGAGAAATGAATGCCTTGGTTTTTAATTTGTGATTTTCTGCTGGGGAGTGTCTCCGTTGGTTTCCTGACTGGGTTTTCTTTTCCCAGAATTGCCTCTTCATAAGCTTATCTATTGCTATTGCATTATTTGTCTTTTTCTTGTCAATTTTAAGACTTTTTTTCATCCTTTTGAAATTGAAAGTTTTCTTCAATTTATCACTGCATTTTGACTTTTTAAGGTCTTTTAAAATTTTTAAACTTTTTTTGGAATCAATTATGTTCCTCTTGTTTTATGTCTTCTCATTTTCTCTTCTGGTTAGGTAGATCTCCCTGATCCTTGATGAGATATATGGTCTCATATATTTTCTCCTACAATATTTATTTTACATCTTACATTTAAGTCTGTAATCCACCTGAAATTTTCTGTGTGTATGGTACGAGGTAGAGGTGCGGAGTCCTGACTTAGTACTTATTCCCTGTCACTCTATCAGTACCCACTTAGATTTTACTATTTTTTAAAAGGAATTGGTTTTTGGGAATTCCCTAGTGGTCCACTGGTTAGGACTCCATGCTTTCGCTGTGGGCGGCCCAGGGAACTAAGATTCCACAAGCCATGCGGTACAGCCAAAAAAATTAAAAATTAGGACTTCCCTGGTGGCGCAGTGATTAAGAGTCCGCCTGTCAATGCAGGAGACACGGGTTCGAGCCCTGGTCTGGGAAGATCCCACGTGCCGCGGAGCAAATAAGCCCGTGTGCCACAACTACCGAGCCTGCGCTCTAGAGCCCGCAAGCCACAACTACTGAAGCCCACGTGCCACAACTACTAAAACCCGCGTGCCTAGAGCCTGTGCTCCACAACAAGAGAGGCCACTGCAATGCGAAGCCCACGCACTGCAGTGAAGAGTAGATCCTGCTCGCTGCAACTAGAGAAAGCCCACACGCAGCAATGAAGACCCAACGCAGCCAAAATTTAAAAAATTAAAAACAAATTTAAAAAATGGAATAAATTGGTTATTGACGTATAACATGCCTTGACTGATTTAGATTTGACCATATAAAATGCAAGGCTCATTGCTCCCCACTGTCTCCTCTTCCCTCAGGTTCCCCTATAACTTCCACTGTGCTTCTTTTTCTTTTATTGTAGGAAGTCTTGAAAATACAAAATGGCTCCTCAGAAAATCAGAGCGGGAAAGCATTTTTTAGTTTTAAGTGGGCTGCTTCTGTGATGTGTCCTTTCTCATGTGACGACATTATCCTAACCTTAGTTTTAGGAGAAATATTATGATATGTGAGTGCTGAATGTTTTCAAATGTTTCCAGTGTTTTCAGCAGCTAGAGTCCAAACTTGGCTCAGGACCAGATGACAGGGAGGCTCCTGCAGTAAGGTCTCCAGGTTGTGCTTCCCAAGCATCTCCGCAGGCCCTGTCTTCTTGCCTTTATCTAATTTCTGCTTCTGTGTCCAGTTCTTTGGATCGACACTTCACTGGGCTGTCTGTCTGCTGGGCCTGGTCCTGGCTTTACCCCTACATGCAACATTTGGGACATCCTTTGCCAGCTCACACCCAACCCAGCTCTGGATTCCTGGGCCTCCCCTTGTCAGGTATTAAGTTCCAACATCTATTGAAATGATCATATAGGTTTTTCCAATGTGAGATGATGGATTATTATTTTATATATATATATATATATATATATATATATTTTTTTTTTTTTCTGTACGTGGGCCTCTCACTGTTGTGGCCTCTTCCGTTGTGGAGCACAGGCTCCGGACGCGCAGGCTCAGCAGCCATGGCTCACGGACCCAGCCGCTCCGCGGCATGTGGGATCTTCCCAGACCAGGGCACGAACCCGTGTCCCCTGCATCGGCAGGTGGACTCTCAACCACTGCACCACCAGGGAAGCCCTGGATTATTTTTTAAATAATTTCCACATATTAAAACGTTTTTGCATCCCTTAGAGTAAATGTAACTTGGTCTTAGTAGGTTTTTAAAAAGTTGTAGTGTAGGTTGAATTTAACTTGCTAGTATTTTATTTAGGATTTTTACATCTATTTTATAACAGAGATCAACCTGTACCAGAGGCTGCAAACTGGTGACTCATGGGACTTGTTTATGTGACCAGCACAGGATTTTGAAGCATTTGGTTTTGAATTCTTGAATAAGAGGTGCACACTCTTCAGTTCCTGTAGCTCCCACTTTCCCCAGTCATTTCACACACCAGTCAACTTCACCCATTTATAGTTTCTGGAGCTTACAGACACTTGAGTTTGCAATCCCTGGTCTATGGCTTTCTTTACTTTTTTTTTTTTTTTGTAGACTTAAGAATCAGAGTTTACATCACAAATTGAGGAGCATTATTTCTTTTTTTTGGGGGGAGGGGTACGCAGGCCTCTTACTGTCGTGGCCTCTCCCGTTGCGGAGCACAGCCTCCAGACGCTCAGGCCCAGCGGCCATGGCTCACGGGCCCAGCCACTCCGCGGCATGTGGGATCTTCCCGGACCGGGGCACGAACCCGTGTCCCCTGCATCGGCAGGCGGACTCTCAACCACTGCGCCACCAGGGAAGCCCGGAGCATTATTTCTTTATTCTGTGTTTTGAAATAATTTATACAACAATAGGAATTGTTGTACATAACAACAATAGACACTCCTGTTCCTTCACCATTAGAAAAGTCTTGTCAACAAAAGCACAGAACCCAAGAGTCTTTTAGGGAGCTTTCTTCAGTAACTTCTTTTTTTTTTTTTTTCCTTTTCTTTTTGGTTATTGATCTATTCAGAATTTTGTGCTTCTTTTTTGGGTCAATATTGAAATTTATGAATCTTTTTCTGGAGAAGAATTTAAATGCTCCACTATATCTTTGTTATTTTTCTTTCTCCATTATTTTGTATATATTGCGTGTCAACAGTATGGATTATTCCAAAATGAAAAAGCTCTTTCATTTTTCTATTTAGCCAGCTGAGAGCCCATATGCAGTACTATCTTTCTCTTTGGTCCTCTGAGTCGTCTAAAAAGCCTGTGGTGGACACATGCAGTTCACAAAGGAGGTGTCAGTTAGGCTCCCAGCTCCAAGCAGGGGAGTAGGAAAGCACTTTGAGTAGAACATTCTGCTCCTGCAAATCATCTTACTGCCACATGAGGTCTCTGTAGGAAGCTGGTCTGTAAATAGAAGTTGTCCAGATGGGGTTCTACTGGTCTGGTCCACATCCCTGCCCAGCCCCCTAAGCCCAGACAAAATGCCCATTACTTGGACTCCCAGGGTTGCAGTCTCAGTGTTCTGCTCTTTCACCCCCGAAATGTATCTGCGGGTATGTTTCCATTGTAAGTAGAAGCGTCATCTCCAAGAAGAAGGCTGGAAAGTTCATGTTTTGACATACGCTCTGTATGCTCCAAACATACAACAATGAGAGAAAAAGTTTCAAAAGACATTAATACGACATAAACAGGCCAAAAAATAGGATAAACATCTCAGCAGACAAGAAGGAAAACTAACTGGTGTTGAGTAAGGCCAAAGCCAAAAGCCTGTGGGGTAGTGGGAGCTAAAATATTGCACATGGAAGAGAGGATAGAGCCAGACTCTCGGCTGAAACCAGGGACTGGAGTGAGGCCACCTTACTTGTGAAAGGAGGCTGAAAAAAAGGACAACTGACCTATGGAGAAAACTGTAAGCCTAAGGAGGCAGCAGAGGAATGACAGCCTCACAACCAAGAAGTGAGTCAACCCTGTGACTGAGTCTGCAAGACCCCCAAATCAATGAAGAGCACAAGTTCACAGTGGCCATCAAAAGACCAGATCTGGACTCATTTTGTGGATATGACCATAAAATTAAATCCACCAGACAAGAAAGAAGAAAGAAAAACAGAGCACAAAGCAAAATCAAAAGCTCCCAGCCATAATGAACCTGTAAACCAAAATCCCAAAGCATATGAGCAAATGAAGAAATCAAATACCATAAAAGACAACCAACTCAACATGTGAAATACGAGCTCACAGATGAAATTGACTTTTTGGACTAACCTAGCAAAGATTTGAAAATAAGGATGCTCAAAGAGATAAATGAAGACAACATTTGACAAGAAAATATGAGTCCATGCAGATGAAATGAACATATAGATACAAAATATAAGCAATTATAAATCTCAGAAATAAAAGTATAGTCATGAAATAAAAAATATCTCAAAAGATGGGATGAATTTTATACTGGATATAGTTGAAGATAAAAGCAGTGAATTGGAAGATAGTTCTAAAGAATCTACACAGAATGCAGCAAGGAGAAATAAAGAGATTAAAAATAAGAGAAAGCAGTTCAAAGGGCAGGAGAATAGCTTGAGAGACCCCGAAATATGTCCAATAGGACTTGCAGAAGAAAAGAATAAAGAAAATGTCAGTGAAGTAACATGGAAGGTATGATAGCTGAGATTATTCCAGAATTATAGAAAAAAATAATTACATACAATAGAATTTTTATTTTTTACCCAATATGATAATGTGTGTCTTCCTAAGTGTGTTTAAGGAGTTAACATTTATTGCTATTAATTATTTATTTGGACTTTCTTTTACTATTATGCTATATTTTCTGCCCATCATCCTTTTTCTCCACTTTTTTTCTCCTTTTCTACCTTCTGTTGAATTGATAAAATCTTCCATTTTCTGTTTCTCTCTGCAGTACCAGGGTTGACACAGCTTTTGTCAACTTACTTGATGCCTTCTGCTTTTTTATATCTTCTTGTGTTTTAGTCACCTCCTGTTCACCCCATTGGTGAGGGAAGGATTACCATTCATGGCTGAACACATGACACCCAATTCTGGGCAGTTTTATTAGTCACATATGCTTACTGTCCAGGGGAGGAGGGCACAGCACACTATGCAGGGCCATATGGGGGTTACACTCAGAAACAGAGCGAACAACCAGGGGCTGTGGGAGGCAAGCATTATAGTATCAAAAAGGGTGAGATAAACCCTGGTTTTCATGGGAGGATGTTATTGGCTTATTTGAATAATTGTGCAGGTTAGAGCGAACTGAAACCCAAGGACCTTCTCCTGGTCCCCTTGATAAGGAGGGTTATTCGGCTAGGGGACCTTACTGGAGGGAGGAGAGTAGGGAAGAGAACTTACAGTTAGGCCATTCAAGGCCCTCCCAGTTTCACCACGTATCAAAGCAACACTTAATATTGGGTCTTACAACTTCTCTGGTGGTGCAGTCGTTAAGAATCTGCCTGCCAATGCAGGGGACACAGATTCAAGCCCTGGTCTGGGAAGATCCCACATGCCGCGGAGCAGCAAAGCCCATGCACCACAACTACTGAGCCTGAGCTCTAGAGCCCACGAGCCTAGAGCCTGTGCTCTGCAATAAAGAGAAGCCACCACAATGAGAAGCTCGCACACTGCAGCAAAGAGTAGCCCCTGCTTGCTGCAACTAGAGGAAGCCCGCGCACAGCAACGAAGACCCAACACAGCCAAAAATTAATTAATTAATTAATTTAAAAAATATATTGGGCCTTAGTTTTAGGCCTAACACATTTTGCTCTTAATTTTCTTTTTAGCCTGTAATCCTTAATAATTTAGAAAGCAAGAATTAGAATTCTTTATTAATTCTACTCTTATTTACCGTAAAGGTTTTCAGAGGTTTTTGATATGATAGTCATTGATCATAGTCCTTATAGAACTATATTTTTTGCTCCCTGTTGTGGAAAATAAATTTGCCCCCACCCAGTCCCACTTTTTCTTAATTTTTTCTGAGATTGTAAACTTCATCATTTTAATTTATAATAGCTAATATCTTTGAAGGAAAAATACTTTTTTGAATCTTCAATTTGAAACTATTAAAAATATCATTATTTAGAGTAATGCGTATGTATTAACTTTAAGTTATATAACTAAACTTATAACGTGAAGTCTTAAGTTAAGTTTAATGCCCTTGAACAAGAGGATAATTTTTTAATGGGATTAAAAATTTCAAAGTAAGGCATATTTACTGCAACAAGTCAGTTGAAAAGTGTTTCAGAGCAGCCAGTGATCTCCCTTTCTTTCCTTACTGCTCCCACCCTTCAGAATTAACCAGCCTTCACAATTTGCTTTTTTCCTTCCACATCTTTCTCTCTGCTCACATAAATACATGCAGATGTAAACCCTTTAATAAGTTCCCCCTCTATGCTTTGCAGAAATGGGATGATAGCTAATTTATTAGAAATAGCAACATGATGGTTGTTGCTTTAGCATGTTACTAACAACTACTTTTGTTAGTTGTTACCATAACTTATTAAACCATTAACTTGTTGTTGGACATGTCAGTCATTGTTAGTTATTTTGCCACTATACATATTGCTGCAAGAAGCATCATAGTTCATATATCTTTATATACTGGTGTCTTTGTTTTTGGATTTCCAAGATTGAGGTGAGTATGCACATTTTAATTTTTTAAAGATATTGCCAAAAAAGATGGTAGAATCACATTTTCACATTGTTTTGGAGAATATATCAAAGTTTTTTCCCTGAACCTCTAAGCAGGTGCTTCAAGTTGGATTTTTTTTTCTCATTTATAAGTTTTTGTATCTGATTTTTTTCCTGTGTCCTAGCATACATTTTCAAGAAGAGTATGTGATTTATTCAAGAAGAGTACTCAGAGGGATTTTTTTTTTAACAACTTCCACACCTGAGAAGGTCTTTTTGTTGTCTTCGTCATGAATGACAACATGGCTTTTCCTTTAGGTTTTTCTAGATCAGTGTATTTCAAACTATAGGTCACAACCCACTCCATTTAATAGATTGTGAGTGCATTTTAAAAAATATATAAAATGATACAGACAAGGATAGAAAACATTAAAGTGCATTGAATGTAGTAAAGGTAATTATCATGCATCGTGAATGTCCGGAGATCTAAGAAAATTTAAATATTTTATATCCTTTATCCTGTTAAAATATTATATATAATATTTATATATATTAACAAAATAAAATGTTTTTCTAACAAGTTGAGGTTAAAAAATTGACATTTATCAATACTTCTCTGGATGTTGTGAGAAATCGGAGATCATTTTAATTTAGGCTCTTTGTTTTTATTTCCCATTTGTCTATAAGATCCTTATTTACCACCCCTCGCCCCAATTTAAACTTCTTTTAAAAAATATTTTTAAATAGACATAGTGTTTTAAAAAACAAACAAACAACAGAGCTAAGGATATGAAAAGAAAAGTAAAATCTCTCTCTCCCCCTTCAGAAATTTCCTGTTCCAAGGGTGTGTTTGTATGTGTGTGTGTGTGTGTGTGTGTTCCAGAAATTTTCTTAACTTTTTTTACTTTGAGAATTCCACCATGGTGTGTCTAAATGTGGTCCTCTTTTCATAAACTTTCCTCAGGACTCAGAACATACTCTCATTTTCAACTGAGTTCTTTCTGTGTACCAGAAAAGTTTCCTCTTCCCATGTCTTTGATTACTGCTGTTGCTATATCTATTCTTTTCTCTCCAGAATTCCTATTACCCCCAGGTTATATCTCCTGTGTCTGACTGCCTGCCTCTTTCCTTTTCATCTCTTTACCATTTTACCCTTGACCATGTTAATTTTATTTTCTCCAGTGTCTTGTCTGCTACTTACAGCCTTCATCGTGGGTTTTAACCCAGCTATTGTGGTTTCTGTCTCCCTGCTGTACTTCCTGTTCTCAGATTTCTGCCTCTTTATTCTGATATTTTTTACTTTCTAGATCTTTTCCAGAGTTCTCTGGAATCTTATTGAGAAGTTGAAACAGATATTCAGATGTTTTTAAAAAAACTTGCTCTGGGACTTTCCTGGTGGCGCAGTGGTTGAGAGTCCGCCTGCCGATGCAGGGGACATGGGTTCATGCCCCGGTCCGGTCCGGAGCCTGTGCTCCGCAACGGGAGAGGCCACAGCAGTGAGACCCACGTACTGTAAAAAAAAAAAACTTGCTCTGCAGTAAATCTTATTTTTTTTCCCCCAGGGGAGGCAGCTTCCTCAAACCTTCGGGGAATATTTAGCTTTTGAGCTGCAGAATCTTCCCAGATCCTACGAGGTTTCTTTGCCTCATCCTTACAGAGGAAAGTCTGTCTGCCCAGTGTGGCTGTGAAGGTGGAATCTTGATTTCCTTTGTTTCATTTTTCCATGTGGGATGATATTAGGAGGTGGCGGGGGCAGTGTCTGCCACTCATTCTCAGAGGAATCTGATGGGTGAATGTGGCTCGGCTCCTTCTCAGGGTGTTTTCTGGGCTGCTCTTTGCCTGGCAATAATTGGTTTGGCCCTGCAGGGAGCAGTGTGTCAGGGCCTGATGGCAAAGTCTAGCTTGGATGTGAATGACTGGGGAGCCCGTTTGCCTAAGGAGCTAATGCCACATTCTCCGGTCCTCTTTGTCACTGAGAAACATGACCGTTTCATATCCACTTGTTTAATTCCTGTGACCTTTTCTTCAAATGACCTTGTACTTAGGACGGGAAGAAATGGATACCATGTTTTTTGCCTATCCAACAATGAATCATGTTATGTGGAAGAGTTCCTGCCTGAATCTTTCCCAGAGGGTCATTCAGGCTCAGATCAAAGGAATGAAGGAAAATTGACAGGGCACACAGTGGGAATGATCATTTCAGATGTCAGAAGCTCTGGAGGAGTGGGAGAAAGCGGGAGCTGAGCTACCACTCCTGGAGACTCAGTGCCTCCTCCATTGATGGATTTTTAGAAAAGGGGAAAAATGGAGTCTTACTGCTTTTAGATTCTCAAGAAGACATAACCACTGCAAATAAGTTAATAAAAGGCTTTAGGGAATTCCTGGCAGGGTGCTGGCATACTTTTCTGCTTCATGGAACTACCAGCTGCTTCTCAGGGCTTCTGGGTGGCTGAGCCCAGGTGTGACCAGCCAGGTACCCAGCGTGCACTTGGGGTGTTGTGAAAGCTGCAGGGAAGCACTCTCACTCCATCATCCCCTTGGGTCACCCTGGCCTCCAGCCCTTGCCTGCTGAACGGGGGTGGGCGGGGGGAATCCCGGGGCAGCCAGCATCTCTTACTTTGTCCCAAACCCATGGTCCCTAATGGATGGGGTAGCAGGCTGCCTTTTCTCAATGATGCCCTCTGTTTGGCCCCTCAGAGTGCGGTCTGGCAGAAAGTCCTCAGGTTCCCTTGGTGTGGATGGCTAACGTCTGGGGCTGATGCAAGTTTTTGCCTTTGCTGATGGCCATTTCAGGGGTGTTCTGTTCACAGGAGGGAGGGGAGGCCAAGAATGTTATCCAGATAGCACTGTGTATGCTACCCTCCTGCAGGAATTTCCAGCTAAGTTCTGCTCATTTATTCACAGTTCTTGTGTCTACCTTAATACTTGAAAACAAGGAAACTCATTTCTTTCCTACTCATTCTACATTCCAGGCTTTTTGGATCCCTTTTTCCCCAATGACTGGGATACAATTTCCTGTTGATTAAAGACACTGAAAATAGCGTCAGATGGAAGAGACACAGGCCTGGGTAACTGGTGAACACTACCCGGGCCCTCCCTTCTGCAGGCAGAAGTGATTGTATGTCCTCCCTCCACCTGCCGGCCCCCCGCACCCGGCCTGCATTCCTCACTCATTTGTCGACACATGATCCACTCTTGGTCTGCTCTGATTTTAAAAGGTTTCCTTCTCCCCTTTGATTTCTGACTGTGAAAACAAAGAGTCATCTTCTGTGCTTTTATTGATAACATTTTAATAATTATCATAGAGAGGTTAAAAGAGCTAAAGGCATTATTCCCAGGTCATCAAGTGTCCCCGGGGTGTGTGCACCAGAGGAGATGATGCAGCACTTCACAACAGGAAGGCCCAGGGCAGGGCTGTAACGGGGTGTCGTGGAGGCCTGGAGGCCTTGTGAAACCTTGATGGCCAGACCTGAAAACATTGCCTTTTGAAAAGTAGAAGCAGTTGAGTTGGACACTTGAATTCACCTTTGTGCCAAGGCTGATTGATATTCTGGGCAAAACACCAAGAGGAGATCTGAGTTACATGGATGACCATGGATGACCAGCAAATTTCCACTTGTCCTTCCAGGGGAGGCCTCGTGAGTCACTGACCAATCCATGCCCAGAGTGAAGTAGGTGGTCTGCTTCCAAATGTTAATGAGGTGCACGTTTGCGTAGAGCTGAACCTCAGTTTCTCAGAATGGATTTTGATGGTCTGTGTCTTGTGTGTGTGTGTGTGTGTGTGTGCGCGCGCGCGCGTGCGTGTGGTTCATACGCCCACAGATCAGGGCACCGGCACTCTGAGGAAGCTCACAGGCCTGGCCCTGTCTTCACTCTGACTGACTGAAAAGAAACTGGCCTGGCTTTGGAAGGGCTTGACTTTAACCAGACTGCTAATGCCCTCACAGAGCAGTCTTCAACCCTAATGACCATCACTAGGAAATGTCCTAAAGTTGGAGAATTCTGTCTGGGTTGGCTGGGGCTAAGGGCCAGACCATACGCCTGTGGGGGTCTCCCCTGAGGAGGTCAACAGTTCTACCATCAGGCAGGCTGGGAAGAGCCAGACCCCATCATAGAATACCAGAGCCTCAGAGTTAGGCCTAAAGCTGGGAGGAGGGAAACCTCTCCTGTCTGGGGTTGGTGGTTGTCGTACCTGGACTCCAAGCAGGGAGGATATTCAACATTTAACATCCAGTGGATTTTAATTGAGCACCAGATTTCTAAAAGTTGGGATACAGTGGTGAATGGAACAAAGCCCTTGTCCTCATGGGGCTTACAGTCTACTGAAGGAGATACATGATACACAAGCAAAAATAAATGGACAAGAGCAATTCAGATAGTGATAGGTCTTATAAGCATCATAAAACAGGCTGAGGTGCCAGTGAGGAGCTGGGGCCTCCTGTAGGTGGTGTGCTTAGAGGAGGTCTCCTGCAGCAACATTAGGAAAGGCAGTAAAGATCAGAAGAAGCCAGCCAGGCAGCAAAGATCCTGAAGGTGAGTGTCCCAGGATGAGCAAAATTCTGCGGCGGAATGAGCCTGCTTCATGGTTGGAACAGAATGAAGGCTCAAGGGGCTACAGGTTGATGAGCAAAGAGAGGAAATGAGGCAGGAGTGGTGGCCAAGGTCAGGCCATGCACCTGAGCGCAGCTGCCCTGCCAGTGCTAGGCATGAGGAGGGTTAGCTTGAGGGAGGCTAGGGACAGGCTGTCACAGAGCAGGCAGTAGGCGGATAGAGAGAGCAGAGCAGAAATAGGGGCAGAAGGCCAGCTGAGGTGGCAAGGGGCACAGGATGGCATAAGGAAACACTCAACATCCCCTGTGGATCCCCAGAGTATTTGGGAAGGATGGACCTCCTATTGTTGAGTGGGACGGGAACTGGAGCCCCTGTGACTTGTGCCCATTTTGTAGGCCCAGGCTGCTGAGGCCAGTGCGTGCTCATAACACAGCTATGATCCCACATCCTCATGCAGTGCATGTCCTGGCTGAGCCTAGCTGAGCTGTAAAACTGGTGGACTGGTATCCCTGTGGGCTCTGTCTGAAAGGATACACATGGGGCCATGGGCTTTGGTGCTGAAGGAGGAGAAAGGAGGGTTTCTTGGATTCACTTTTTTCCCATTCAGTCTACAAAGTTTCTTAAGCGTCTATTATTTGCTGGGTACTCTTCTGGGCAATAAAGATACAATGGGGGATGAAACAGGCAAAAAAATCCCTGCCCTCATGGAACACACACACACACACACACACACACACACACACACACACACACGAAAATTCAGGAGAGGGAGGAAGTGAGAGAGGAGGAGAGGAGAAGGAATGGAGTGGCCATGTGTCCCAGCCCAGCAGGAGGAACTGGTCTGGGAACTTGGTGGAGACAGGTGCCAGGGCCAGACAGACAGGGCCAGACAGGGCCAGAAGCTCAAGGTTGTGGGGAGACTCTGGATACCTCTCTGCCCCTCTGAAGTCCAGGTGACAGGACATGGTGTGGAGCTGGAGGGGGGCATTCTCCCTCCACTCCTCCATCCCCTGGTTTCCAGCTGTCATTGCCTGAGGGCTCTGGGGTCCCCAGCAAAGACCACCTGGCTGAGGGCACCAGGAAAGGCCTCAGTTACCACAGAGCCCAGAAGCAGCACAGTTCTGGGCCCCCAATGAGGAGGCATGTGGGCAGTGGCTGGCTGCGGAGGAGGCCGAGAGGGAGGCTTGTCCTTGGGCACAGAGAGGCCCCTCATTCAGAGACTCTGGGGAAGGGGTGGCCAAGCCTCTGAGGTGCTGCTGGCCAGAGCAAAGAGCTTTTGTGGTTTGGGCATTAATGATAATGTGGCCTCATTTGTACCCACAGGCTATTGAGGCCAGGAGCCTGGGGACTGAGAGATGTGGATGCCCCTTCAAACCAGGATCCTCTAAACACCTGCTAATTATAGATGGAGAGAAACAGATGCTCTGTTATACATATTCCTTTATGTTAAAATGAGGGATTTATTGCATGTATTTGTTACATGCTCTTTTCTGAAGCATTCAAGCAATTTATTGGGAAGTATATTAAACTGTTTAAATATTAGACAATAAAATAAATCTCTCCTTCTGGGTAAGCAGTCTTCCCCTGCTGTGACTTGGCTTCACAATTTCAGTTGACTGCAGCTGCTGACTTCAGGGAAGCATATCAGAGTTGCCAGCTGGTTTTGAGTTGATGTCATGCCTGTGGCTGCATCTTGTGATTTACATGTTTGCAGAAATACTCCATAGAAACTGTTTAGAGTCACAGAAAGATAGACAAAATGAAAAGGCAGAGGACTTTGTACCAGATGAAGGAACAAGATAAAACCCCAGAAAAACAACTAAATGAAGTGGAGATAGGCAACCTTTCAGAAAAAGAATTCAGAATAATGATAGTGAAGATGATCCAGGACCTCAGAAAAAGAAAGGAGGCAAAGATCCAGAAGATGCAAGAAATGTTTAAAAAAGACCTAGAAGAATTAAAGAACAAACAAACAGAGATGAACAATACAATAATTGAAATGAAAAATACACTAGAAGGAATCAATAGCAGAATAACTGAGGCAGAAGAATGGATAAGTGATCTGGAAGACAGAATGGTGGATTTCACTGTCGCAGAACAGAAAAGAAAAAAGAATGAAAAGAAATGAAGACAGCCTAAGAGACCTCTGGGACAACATTAAATGCAACAACATTCGCATTATAGGGGTCCCAGAAGGAGAAGAGAGAGAGAAAGGACCCAAGAAAATATTTGAAGAGATTATAGTCGAAAACTTCCCTAACATGGGAAAGGAAATAGCCACCCAAGTCCAGGAAGCTCAGAGAGTCCCAGGCAGGACAAACCCAAGGAGAAACACACCGAGACACATAGTAATCAAATTGACAAAAATTAAAGACAAGGAAAAATTATTGAATGCAACAAGGGAAAAACGACAAATAACATACAAGGGAACCCATAAGGTTAACAGCTGGTTTCTCAGCAGAAACTCTACAAGCCAGAAGGGAGTGGCATGATATAGTTAAAGTGATGAAAGGGAAGAACGTACAACCAAGATTACTCTACCCAGCAAGGATCTCATACAGATTCAATGGAGAAATCAAAAGCTTTACAGACAAGCAAAAGCTAAGAGAATTCAGCACCACCAAACCAGCTCTACAACAAATGCTAAAGGAACTTCTCTAAGTGGGAAACACAAGAGAAGAAAAGGACCTACAAAAACAAACCCATAACAATTAAGAAAATGGTCATAGGAACATACATATGATAATTACCTTAAACATGAATGGATTAAATGCTCCAACCAAAAGACACAGGCTCACTGAATGGATACAAAAACAAAACCCATATATATGCTGTCTACAAGAGACCCACTTCAGACCTAGGGACACATACAGACTGAAAGTGAGGGGATAGAAAAAGATATTCTATGTAAATGGAAATCAAAAGAAAGCTGGAGTAGCAATACTTATATCAGATAAAATAGACCTTAAAATAAAGAATGCTACAAGAGACAAGGAAGGACACTACATAATGATCAAGGGATCAATCCAAGAAGAAGATATAACGATTATAAATACATATGCACCCAACATAGGAGCACCTCAATACATAAGGCAACTGCTAACAGCTATAAAAGAGGAAATTGACAGGAGCACAATAATAGTGGGGGACTTTAACACCTCACTTACACCAATGGACAGATCATCCAAACAGAAAATTAATAAGGAAAAACAAGCTTTCAATGACACAATAGACCATATAGATTTAATTGATATTTATAGGACATTCCATCCAAAAGCAGCAGATTACACTTTCTTCATAAGCACACATGGAACATTCTCCAGGATAGATCACATATTGGGTCACAAATCAAGCCTCAGTAAATTTAAGAAAATTGAAATCATATCAAGCATCTTTTCTGACCACAACGTTATGAGATTAGAAATCAATTACAGGGAAAGAAATGTAAAAAACACAAACACATGGAGGCTAAACAATATGTTACTAAATCAAGAGATCACTGAAGAAATCAAAGAGGAAATCAAAAAATACCTAGAGACAAATGACAATGAAAACACAATGAACCAAAACTTATCGGATGCAGCAAAAGCAGTTCTAAGAGGGAAGTTTATAGCAATACAAGCCTACCTCAAGAAACAAGGAAAATCTCAAACAATCTAACCTTACACCTAAAGAAACTAGAGGAAGAAGAACAAACAAAACCCAAAGTTAGTAGAAGGAAAGAAATCATAAAGATCAGAGCAGAAATAAATGAAATAGAAACAAAGAAAGCAATAGCAAAGATCAATAAAACTAAAAGCTGGTTCTTTGAGAAGATAAACCAAATTGATAAACCATTAACCAGACTCATCAAGAAAAAGAGGGAGAGGACTCAGATCAATAAAATTAGATGTGAAAAAGGAGAAGTTACAACAGACACCACAGAACTACAAAGCATCCTAAGAGACTACTACAAGCAGCTCTGTGCCCATAAAATGTACAACCTAGAAGAAATGGACAAATTCTTAACCTTCCAAGACTGAACCAGGAAGATATAGAAAATATGAACAGACCAATCACAAGTAATACAATTGAAACTGTGATTAAAAAGCTTCCAACAAACAAAAGTCCAGGACCAGATGGCTTCACAGGTGAATTCTATCACACATTTAGAGAAGAGCTAACACCCATCCTTCTCAAACTCTTCCAAAAAATTGCAGAGGAGGGAACACTCCCAAACTCATTCTATGAGGCCACCATCACCCTGATACCAAAACCAGACAAAGATACTAAAAAAACCGAAAATTACAGACCAATATCACTGACGAATATAGATGCAAAAATCCTCAACAAAATACTAGCAAACAGAATCCAACAACACATTAAAAGGATCATACACCATGATACATGATACATCCAGGGATGCAAGGATTCTTCAATATATGCAAATCAATCAATGTGATATACCATATTAACAAATTGAAGAAGAAAAACCACATGATCATCTCAATAGATGCAGAAAAAGCTTTTGACAAAATGCAACACCCATTTATGATAAAAAGTCTCCAGAAAGTGGGCATAGAGGGAACCTACCTCAACATAATAAAGGCCATATATGACAAACCCACAGCAAACATCATTCTCAATGGTGAAAAACTGAAAGCATTTCCTCTAAGATCAGGAACAAAACAAGGATGCCCACTCTCACCACTACCATTCAACATAGTTTTGGAAGTCCTAGCCACGGCAATCAGAGAAGAAAAAGAAATAAAAGGAATACAAATTGGAAAAGAAGTAAAATTGTCACTGTTTGCAGATGACATGATACTATACATAGAGAATCCTAAAGATGCCACCAGAAAACTACTAGAGCTAATCAATGAATTTGGTAAAGTTGCAGGATACAAAATTAATGCACAGAAATCTCTTGCATTCCTATACACTAATGATGAAAAATCTGAAAGAGAAATTAAGGAAACGCTCCCATTTACCATTGCAACAGAAAGAACAAAATACCTAGGAATAAACCTACCTAGGGTGACAAAAGACCTGTATGCAGAAAACTATAAGACACTGATGAAAGAAATTAAAGATGATACAAATAGATGGAGAGATTGGATTCTTCCAATCCATGTTCTTGGATTGGAAGAATCAATATTGTGAAAATGACTATACTACCCAAAGCAATCTACAGATTCAATGCAATCCCTATCAAATTACCAATGGCATTTTTTACAGAACTAGAACAAAAAATCTTAAAATTTGTATGGAGACACAAAAGACCCCGAATAGCCAAAGCAGCCTTGAGGGAAAATGGAGCTGGAGGAGTCAGACTCCCTGACTTCAGACTATACTACAAAGCTACAGTAATCAAGACAATATGGTACTGGCACAAAAACAGAAATATAGATCAATGGAACAGGATAGAAAGCCCAGAGATAAACCCATGCACCTATGGTCAACTAATCTATGACAAGGAGGCAAGGATATACAATGGAGAAAAGACAGTCTCTTCAATAAGTGGTGCTGGGAAAACTGGACAACTACATGTAAAAGAATGAAATTAGAACACTCCCTAACACCATACACAAAAATAAACTAAAAATGGATTAGAGACCTAAATTTAAGACTGGACACTATAAAACTCTTAGAGGAAAACACAGGAAGAACACTCTTTTACATAAATCACAGCAAGATCTTTTTTTTTTTTTTTTTTTTTGCGGTACGTGGGCCTCTCACTGCCACGGCCTCTCCCGTTGCGGAGCACAGGCTCCGGACGTGCAGTTCCAGCGGCCACGGTCCACGGACCTAGCCGCTCCACGGCATGTGGGATCCTCCCGGACTGGGGCATGAACCTGTGTCCCCTGCATTGGCAGGCAGACTCTCAACCACTGTGCCATCAGGGAAGCCCACAAGATCTTTTTTGATCCACCTCCTAGACTAATGGAAATAAAAACAAAAATAAACAAATGGGACCTAATGAAAGTTGAAAAGCTTTTGCAAAGCAAAGGAAACTACAAACAAGACGAAAAAACAACCCTCAGAATGGGAGCAAATATTTGCAAACAAATCAACGGACAAAGGATTAATCTCCAAAATATATAAACAGCTCATGCAGCTCAATATTAAAAAAACAAACAACCCAATCCAAAACTAGGCAGAAGACCTAAATAGACATTTCCCCAAAGAAGACACACAGATGGCCAAGCAGCACATGAAAATCTGCTCAACATCACTAATTATTAGAGAAATGCAAATCAAAACTACAATGAGGTATCACTTCACACCAGTTAGAATGGGCATCATCAGAAAATCTACAAACAACAAATGCTGGAGAGGGTGTGGAGAAAAGGGAACCCTCTTGCACTGTTGGTGGGAATGTAAATTGGTACAGCCACTATGGAGAACAGTATGGAGGTTCCTTAAAAAACTAAAAGTAGAAATAACACATGACCCTGCAATCCCACTACTGGGCATATACCCAGAGAAAACCATAATTCAAAAAGACACATGCATCCCAATGTTCCCTGCAGGAGTATTTACAATAGCCGGGTCATGGAAGCAACCTAAATGCCCATCAACAGATGAATGGATAAAGAAGATGTGGTACATATATACAGTGGAATATTAGCCATTGAGAGGAACGAAATTGGGTCATTTGTAGAGACGTGGATGGATCTAGAGACTGTCATACAGAGTGAAGTAAGTCAGAAAGAGAAAAACAAATATCGTATATTAACACATAGATGTGGAACCTGGAAAAATGGTACAGATGAACCGGTTTGCAGGGAAGAAATAGAGACACAGATGTAGAGGACAAATGTATGGACACCAAGGGGGGAAAGCAGCAGAGGGGTGGGGATGGTGGTGGTATGAATTGGGAGACTGAGACTGACATATATACACTAATATGTATAAAATGGATGACTAATGAGAACCTGCTGTATGAAAAAATAAATTAAATAAAATTCAAAAAAAAAAGAGAAACTTTTGGGGCTGATAAACAGTATTTTAAAATTTGCACCCCAGGGCATTGCCCACTCTGGCAGGAGTGGGGATAATTTACATCTTGCCTCTTATGTAAGGCATCACTTACAGAAAACTGAGTTAACTGGTATCACTTTTCTTATTAATGCCAAGGGTTTACCCCAGGCAACTGCCGTGCTGGCCTTCCTCTTAATCTGGCTCTACCAAGAGATGTTTGGGTTATACTCGGAAATAATTAATTCTGGTTTAAGCTAAAGTTAAGTATAATCCTTCAAATTTGAAACGGTGGGAAGGTAAAACCGTCTTCAGACAATCAACTCTACAGTCAGAACCTCCAGAATGTTATAGAAAAATTTACTCCTTTTTCCATTGAAGCCAACCCTGTGGGCATCCGAAATCTCGCCCTCTCTGGTTTCTCCTTGTTTTCTTCCTCTCCCTCCACCGTCTGTCTCCAGCCAGCCTCTGGGTCATTTCATCCATTTGCTTCTGATTATTCTCTCAATGGTAGTGGAGGTATTTTGTGTGTAAGGGAGATGGTTTTACTTCCCTTCAAGGGAAACATTGACCAGTCAAACAATTCTTTCTCTTGTTAAAATGGATCATTTCTTTTTTTAAAAAATTTATTTATTTATCTACTTATTTTTGGCTGTGTTGGGTCTTCGTTGCTGCGCGCAGGCTTTCTCTAGTTGCGAACAGTGGGGGCTACTCTTCATTGCGGTGCGCAGGCTTCTCGTTGTGGTGGCTTCTCTTGTTGCAGAGCACAGGCTCTAGGTGTGTGGGCTTCAGTCGTTGTGGCAGAGGGGCTCAGTAGTTGTGGCTTGCGGGCTCTAGAGTGCAGGCTCATTAGCTGTGGTGCATGGGCTTAGTTGCTCCGTGGCATGTGAGATCTTCCCTGACCAGGGCTCGAACCCGTGTCCCCTCATTGGCAGGAGGATTCTTAACCACTGCGCCACCAGGGAAGTCCTAAAATGGATCATTTCTTGCAGCATAAGTTCCCTGGGTTATTCTGCTAACAAAGTGTATGTCACTTCT